>NC_059106.1:166900575-167208075 GCF_020740685.1 Jaculus jaculus
CCTCAGAAATAACACAGAAAGAACACTTCTATTCAGGGCCTTGAGTTAAATAATGTCCTTGGCTGCAATATTCACAATGTACGCCATTATTTTCCATCTGACTGCCCCCAGCAGTAATAGAACCTGATGGTCCTGCTTATTTGTAGCAGCCACTAAAATACAGACCAAAATCATGGCCTAAACCAAACACTCCTCACCCAAGATTTAGCCAATGTCCTGACACTCCTCTCTGGTGGAAGCCTTTCACATGCTATCGATGTGCTATGAACTAAGAATTGTAGCAGGGGCCATGCTCAGAACCTTCTTTCTTACCACTACACTTTTTTTTTATTAAAATATCTTATTCATTTATTTGAGAAAGAGAAAGAGACAGGGCGGGGGAGAGAATGGGCATGCTACGTTCTTCAGCCACTGCACACAAACTCCAGATTCAAGTGCCACCTTGTTCATCTGGCTTGAACTAGAGAATTGAACCTGGGTCCTTAGGCTTAACTGTTAAGCCATCTCTAGCCCAGCACTACCCTCTCTCTCTTTTTAATATATTTTATTTATTTGAGAGAGAGAAAGAAGCAGGGAAGGAGGGAGGAAGAGAATGGGCACACCAGGGCTTCTAGCCACTGCAAATGAACTCCAGATGCATGCACCACCTTGTGCATCTGGCTTGCATGGGTCCTGGGGAACCAAAACGGGATCCTTTGGCTTTGCAAGCAAATAAATGCCTTAACTACTAAGCCATCTCTCCAGCCCACAACCCTCTTTCACGAGGATCTTTCTAGAAGTCAGCAGCTTCACCTATAGAGCAAACGGAAGACTATGTACAGGGAAGGACAATGTAAAACCCACTCCTCACTGGCGGAAGAGCAGGAGCCTATCCTATGAACAGACCACTGGAATCCTCTTACTTTGGGTGGGGGACAGGGAGAAGTCCTGAGAAAATACAGGAGGGGGTGGCTACGACAGAAGAGGCCAACATCACAGGGAAAGCCCCATCCAGGCACAAGTGGACAGACACATTCTGAAACTAAATAGAGAACTCACCTACCATGATCTGGCAGCCCCTAAGACATGGTAACTACACCTGGGGAGAGACAGGCCTATGATGACAGGAAGAGACCCTGTAAGGTAGCCAAGGCTACAGACACTGGCAGTTCAGCCCTCCTCAAGTTCAAGAAAGGGCTCGTGAAATTTGACTCCAGTCAGTAGGATAGATGGTAACCATGGCAACAAACACATTCAAAGCCCTCCCCAACATATAGAGAGATGACAGCAAGCACACAGCCTAGCAGAACAGGAAGCACGGACATCCCAGGTCTATCGCATAACCTGCCTGCCTCACTCTTTCCTGCAGGGGCACCCAAGCTTCCCGGCCAAGGCAGCTCAGGGCCTGATTCTGTGCTGTATGAAGGGGTAAAGAAAGAGAATTTCAATTTTTGAGTGTTTCTTTAAAATCTATTAATAATATATAGCAGGGACCTCATGAGGGACCACACCCTCAAAAATCAAAATGTTTACTGTGTGGCCCAGAACAGAAAACCTTGGCTACATACAATGCCTGACAGTCAAATACTGCAATGAACTGGGCATGGTGGCACACACCTTTAATCCCAGCATTCATTTGGGAGGCAGAGATAGAGGATCGCCATAAGTTGGATGCCACCCTGAGACTACATAGTGAATTCCAGGTCAGCCTGGGCTAGAGTAAGACCCTACCTCGAAAAATTAAAAAAAAAAAAAAAACTGCAATGAGAAAGCAAGGAAGGCCACTATGTGCCAATGCTGATCAGCAGAGCCAGACTGCGAGTGGCTCAGGAGTCAGAGGATGAGAATGTTCTCAGGAGAAAGTACTAAGAGCATATCACGAGGTAAAGGAATGTCCTGACGAAAGGCTTTACTGTCAGCCCGGAAGAAAATCTTACCACAGTAAAGTGACAAACCAGTGATACAGAACAGAATGCTACACAACCCAACAGTAAACAAAAAAGAGCAAAGAAATGTTTCAGTGCTTCTTTCTCTATTGCGATCACTAATTAAAAGAAACAGTATAGGGCTGGGAATATATGGCTCAATAAAGTTGCTTGCCTTGAAAGTGTATGGATCTAAGCTGATTCCCATATCTCATGTAAAAAACAGAGATGGGAGGTGGGCATGGTGACACACACCTTTAATCCCAGCACTGGGGGACTACCATAAGTTCAAAGCCACCCTGAGAACATAGAGTGAATTTCAGGTCAGCCTGGGCCACAGCAAGACCCTACCTCGAAAAACCAAAAAAAAAAAAAAAAAAAAAAAAAAAGAGAGAGAGAGAGAGAGATGAGCTGTAGAGTCAGGTGTGGAATGTATTCATAATCCCAGTGCTGGGGAAGTAGAGACCTGCAGATTCCTGGAGCTCACTGGCCAGCTTAATCAAGCCTATATAGCAAGTTCCAGGCCAGTGAGAGACCCCATCTAAATGAGGGTTGGGAGGGTACAAAGGTACAAACACAAGAGACAGAGAATGCATATGAAAGAGTCAATTATACACTTTCTATAAGAAACCGAAGGGCTGGGTACAAAGAGAAAAACAGTAAATAAAAACAAACAAAATTGTGTGAAGCACATCCCTGGTCCTCTCCACTATGCTCTGCTTTCTGGCCACCATGATGTGAGCTGCTCTGCTCTGCCATGTCCCCTACACCATGATGGCCCAAAACATTCTGAAACTGTGAGGGAAAGAAATCTTTCCTCCCCTTAAGTTGTTTCTATTCATTTCTATGTGAAACAAGGTTGAAGAGAACAGATAACTGTAAAGCAGAAAAGTGTTCCATAGAAGAAAACCCTCTCCATCAAATCCAAATACTCCAGGCTGGCGAGATGGCTCAGTAGTTAAAGGCACTTGCTTACAAAACCTGTCAACCTGGATTCAAATCCCCAATCGTAAAGCAAGATTCATAAAGTGGCATGTTTTGGGGGTTCATTTGCAGAGGCAAGAGACCTTGGTGTGACTACTATATTTGTCTCTCTAATAAATAAAAATATTTTTAATTTTTATTTATTTATTTGAGAGGGCAGGACAGATAGAGAGTGAATAGATGTGCCAGGGCCTCTAACCACTGCCAACAAATTCCAGACACATGCGTCACCTTGTGTATCTGGCTTTACATGGGTGCTGGGGAATCAACGTGGGTCCTTTGGCTTTGCAGGCAAGTGCCTTAACTGCTGAGCCATCTCTCCAGCTTTAAAAAAAAAAAAAAACTGGGGGTGGGGGAGAGGCTGGAGAGATGGCTCAGCAGTTAAGGCACTTGCCTGCAAAGCCTAACAACCTGAGTTCAATTCCCCAGTAACCCTGTAAATCCAGATATACAAAATGGCACATGCATCAAGAGTTAGTTTGTAGTGGCTGAAGGCCCTGGTACACCCATTCTCTCTGTCTCCCTTCTCTGCTTACAAAGAAATAATAAACAATCATCATATACCAGAGCTGGAGAAATGGCTTAACAGTTACTTGTTTATGAAGCCTAAGGACCCAGGTTCAACTCCCCAGAATCCAGGTAAGCCAGATGCACAAGACAGCGAATGCATCTGGAATTCATTTGCAGTGGCTGGAGACCCTGGTGTGCCCATATTCTCTCTCTCTCTTTCATAAATTCGTAAGTATTGTCTAATGCAAACACCAAATAGTCAATGATTAATTCAATGAGACAAAAGAAAGGCAGTCTCCCTCAATGACAGCTAGAAGCTAGTTCCTTCTCCAGAGTCCTGACCAGGTGCTCAGCATCTAAAGTGACACAGCCCAGGAGGTCGCCCAGCCCTAGCCTTCCACAGACTTAGAACTATACAACCTGCAGTCTGAGTGGCTCCTTCAAAGCAGGTGGTATGAGGGATCACATCCTAATTCCCAAAATACTGTCACTGCTCAGAGTAACTTTGGAATTCCTCTTGGAGTTGACTTTAATCTGACAGAAGAAACAAGACTTGAAGTGTGGGCTCTCTCACCTAGTCAGGGACAGCCAAGACAACAGTGCTAGGCTACCAACAAGTGACAGATGAGCCATACAACAGTGATTGCTGGCACCATTCTCAGAGGAACAGAGAAGAAATGACTGGACCTGGGCAGGCTTCCTAGTGGGGGTTTCATGCAGGATTCTGAAGGTCTGGGTACAGCGTACCTAACCTTTCAGATGAAAAACAGATGGAATAGTAAAGCTACACAATTTCTAATTTTTTCTTTCCCACATCCAAAAACACAGTATCCTCACACTTTTACAGTAAAAGCGAAACCTCTTATAATGGCATGTAGCCTCCTGGCTTACTCCACAATCACGCTCATCTGTTCTAAATTACACTCCAGCAACAGATTCCTCACTTCCTTCATCCAAGATCTCAACTTTTCAACACAAAACTGTAGTCAATAGATCTCACAGAGGGAAGGGGAAGAGATGCTACTGAGCACAGTGAAGCAATGGAACAAAGCTGCTCTTCCGAAACAAGCTGTGCAGCAGGGCTGGCTCCCATGGACACGCAGGTCCCACCCCAGGCGTCAGCACGCACTGAAGTGAGCAGACATGCAGCTGGCAACGAGAGCTCACTGGTGACACATGATTGCCACACTTCCCAGTAAATGAATTCATAAGACAAACCCATACGCTATGGACACCCAGAGTGGTCCTCCCTGACTGGGTAAGGCATTCCTGCTCTGTGAGCCTCTCATGGTGGGCGAGAGAAGATCCTCTCTGAGCCTGGGGGCCACGCCGGGAGCAGGCATGGGGCAGACCTGTGGGGAGCGGCCCTCAGAGTGGTGCTCCCTGCTCCTATGCTCCCTTTAGTTGCCAACGTTCTCAGATTTCCAAGGCCAGAAATCATTCAGGAATTTCACCTCAAAGAACAGTTTCTTCCAGAACTACTTTTGGTGTGGTCTTCCAGGAACTTTACTTTTTGAGAGTGTGTTTACTGCGATGACCCAGTATGGGTGCACTGGTGGCAGAAGGGTAAAGAAGCCACAGGAAGCAGCAGGCACACGCAGTGGCACCAGGTGCCTCCTGAGGAGGAGGAGGGCTAGCAGGAGGAAAACATGCAGCTTCCAAAATGCTCAAGAGTCTAGTTTCCTTGTGGGAAACTTCTGCCCTCACACACAGGAAAAATGGTTGAAAGGAAATAAAGCAGAAAAAAAAAACAACAAACATTAATACTTCATAGAACAATAAGCCTGGTACTGGAACCTACAAGGACAGACTAACATTTGAAGAAATGGCCCCAAATAACCAAATATGAAGATCTAGGAACTTAAGCCAGGCGTGGTGGCGCACGCCTTTAATCCCAGCACTCGGGAGGCAGAGGTAGGAGGATCGCCAAGAGTTCGAGGCCACCCTGAGACTACATAGTGAATTCCAGGTCAGCCTGAGCTAGAGTGAGACCCTACCTCAAAAAACCAAAAAAAAAAAAAAAAAAAACCTAGGAACTTAAAACCACACCATGCACATCATAATCAAGTTACTGAGAACCAACAATAAGAATAAAGTCTTTTAAAAATATTTTTATGGGCTGAAGGGGTGGCTTAGCAGTTAAGGTGTTTGCCTACAAAGCTGAAGGACCCAGGTTCAATTCCCTAGGACCCACATTAGCTATATGCACAAGGGGGTGCACACATCTGGAGTTGGTTTGCAGTGGCTGGAAGCCCTGGCGTACCCATTCTTTGTCAAATAAATAAAAATAAAATATTTAAAAAATATTTTTATGCCTGTTATGGAGGTGCACACCTTTAATCCCAGTATTTGGGAGGCTGAGGTAGGAGGACTGCCATGAGTTCAAGACCACCCCAAGACTACATAGTGAATTCCAGGTCAGCCTGGGCTAGAGTCAGACCCTACCTTGAAAAAAGAAAAAAAAAAAAAAAAAGGTGAAAGGGAGTGGGGGAGAGTGTACATGACCAAAAAAATATGTGTATAAATTTGTCAAAATACAAATAAAAGAAAAAGGCAGGGTTGGAAGGATGGCTCAGAAGATAAGGCACTAGCCAAAGGACCAAGGTTCGATTCCCCAGGACCATATAAGCTAGATGCACAAGTGGCTCATGCTTCTGGAGTTCATTTGCAGGCCCTGGTGTATCCATTCTCTTTCTATCTGCCTCTTTCTCTCTTTCTCTCTCTAATCAACAAAATAAAAACATAAAAAAAGAAAAAGGCAGGAATGATCAGACTAACTTTCTGCATGTATATGTGGTGTGCATGTGTAAGTACACATGTGTGAGCATGCACACAGAGCGAGAGGCTGACAGTGGGGGTTTCCTCAGTCACTTTCACCTTACTTTTTGAGACAGAAATCTCTCACTAAATCCAGACCTCACCAATTCTGCTAGACTAGCTGGCCAGCTTGCAAACCACCAACGTCCATCTCCCAGCACCTGCATTACAGGAGTGAGCCATCACACTTGGCGTTTACTGGGTGCTAAGATCCTCATCCTTATGCAGCAAGTGATTTTCACTAACTGAGTCATCTTTTCAGGCCCAAGATTAACTTTATGAGAACTACAGAAATGATCCCTGAGAGTATAGTCTTCAGATTAACTTTTTATTTATATATTTATTTGAGAGAGAGAATGGGTATACCAGGGCCTCCATGGGTCCTTGGGAGTAAAATTCTTAGACTTCACAGGCAAGCATTTTAACCAATAAACCATCTCTCCAGCCCCAGGTTAACTTTTTAAAATACAAACCCCAAGTATAAGAAAGCCACTTTAAATAAAGACATGAGGGGCTGGAGAGATGGCTTAGAGGTTAAGTTGTTTCCCTGCAAAGCCAAAGGACTTCCGTTCAATTCACCAGGATCCACATAAACCAGATGCACAAGGTGGCGTATATGTACGGGGTTTGTTTGCAGTGGCTGAAGACCCTGGCATGCCCATTCTCTCTCTCATAAGTAAAAATATTTAAATTAAATGTATGAATAAAGACATGGGTATGGTGAAAGTACAGACATAGAAAACAAGTACAACATCTAGCAATAATCCTGCTATCAAAGCACTCTTTGGAGCAAGAATTTCCAATAGGGTAGGGAGGTGCATTATGTAATGATAACAAGGTCAGTCCAGGAAAGGACAGAACAGTCCTGGGGAGACATGCTTAGCACAGCTTCAGAACAGAAAGCAAAGTGAGACGGAAGTGAAAGGACAAACTGCATGGTGACAGTCAAATTGATTTCAACAAGTAGAGAGAAATTCAGCAAAGAAATATTTAAAAAAAAACCCTAACAGGGCTGGAGAGATGGCTTAGCAGTTAAGCGCTTGCCTGTGAAGCCTAAGGACCCCGGTTCGAGGCTCGGTTCCCCAGGTCCCACGTTAGCCAGATGCACAAGGGGGCGCACGCGTCTGGAGTTTGTTTGCAGAGGCTGGAAGCCCTGGCGCGCCCATTCTCTCTCTCCCTCTATCTGTCTTTCTCTCTGTGTCTGTCGCTCTCAAATAAATAAATAAAAAATGAACCAAAAAACTTAAAAAAAAAAAAAACCCTAACAGTGCCATCAACTAAGACACCAAAAAGTATTAACATTTATGAAACTTCCACCCAGCAGTAGCAGAATATATCCTCTCTTCAAGGGCATGTGGAACTTTACAAAGTAGACCATATTTTGAGCTATAAAGCAAGTCTCAATAAATTTTAAAGGACTAAAATCATACACAGAATGCTTTCTGGCACAGTAGCAATTCATTTGAAATCAGCAACAGAAAGCTATCAGGAAAACCTGCACACATTCAGAATTAAACACACGAAGTTAGAACATAAGCCATATGACACGCTGAAGGGTACGTAAGGCATTAGTGAGAAGCCAAGCAAATGAACGCTGCTGCAATCTCCAAAAGTTCAGAAATAAAGATACTTCTAATAACAGCTGCGGAATGCTAATTAGGATAAACATGCACATATGCCGATTAGCCAGGTGTAAAGTTGTTTTACCCTAAAAGGGCAGGTATATTTCCTTATCAAAAAATAAAATAAAAAATAACAAAGCAGGCAAGAAGAAACCATGGACTGATGGACATGCCTAATGGCCGCCCTGGTGGCGCTGGCACGAGGGTGTGTGTGGAGGGACAGCGAGTGGTGCGTAGGAGGGCACTGAGGCCGTGCAGCTGCGGCGGCACTTCAGACCTCAAGCTGCTTGCCTCTGACTTCACGCGTTTCACTCGCTCATGGAGCAAGCTTGTGACGGTGGTCTGGTTTCCTCAGGATCAGAAACTAAGGAAGGTGCGCCAGGTGGGACCAGGGCAGAAGCCAACTCATCAGTTAGCTCCTTGCTAACAAGCCATTTCTGGGAATGCGTAGGACTCCAGGCAGCCTCTCAAGATTGCTATCAGATGTACTCATTACTTTTCTCATTGCTGTGAACAAATACCTGGTAAAAACAACTTTGGGAGTGGAAGTATTTATTCCTACTAATTTGGAGGGGCTATGGTTCATCATGGTGGGGAAGGTGAAGCAGTTGGTCACATTGTGTTTGCAGTCAGTAAACACAGATGTACGCTCTGCTCATTATCTCTCCTTGTGATTCTGTCCTGGGCCCCAGGCCATGGGATTGGTGGATCTTCCCATCTCAGTTAACACAACCTGGAAACTTCCTCACGGACATGCACACAGGTTTGTCTCCCAGGTTCGTCAAGTTGGTAATATTAATCCTCACAGGCTCAAAAGGGAAGTGGAGAGCTCACCAGGCCTCTGTGACCATCCTGAGTGGGGTGCTGACCACCAACTGGGCCTGATTAACCCAGCTGCTACTGGTAGCCCAATGCCCCCAACCTTCCAACTTCAATAGATGCTGAGCCCACATCTCTTAAAGAGAATTCAGAGTCTCCCAAGAAGACCCCCAAACTTTCTAGGATGACCTCTGAGCCCCTTAAGGAGCTCCCTGAGCTCCCTGAAGAGGCTCCTGAGCCCCTTGCAGAGAAGCCTGAGCCAGCTAAAGGACGAAGCCTAGAAACACCCCATTAACTACTGACCCTAAGGGCCCTCACTCGGTGGCCCCTGAGTCTCCTAGGGTGTCCAATCCAAAACTTTCCTCACTAGCACCCCCTGGCTCCTGTCCTCCATACCCAGAATTATCTGTCAGAGACCAAAGATTTTAGTAAGGAAGACACCCACTGACCCTTCAGGGCTATATCCTCTACTAGAGGCCCCATGGAAATTCAGGATCTCTTGTATCTACCAACCTTTTTCTGTAAATGAGATGAAACAGATACAATAAGAATTGGGCAGTTACTCTGAGGACCCTGACCACTACTATGAAGTCTTCCAACAATTTACTAAACAATATGAACTGAGTTGGAGAGATGTTACATTAATGTTAGATCAGACCTTAACTTCTGTTAAAAAACAAAAGAAGCTGGGTGTGGTGGCACATGCCTTTGCTCCCAGCACTTAGGAGGCAGAGGTAGGAAGACCACCATGAGTTCAAGGCCACCCTGAAATTACATAGTAAATTCCAGGTCACCCTGGGATAGAGTGAAACCCTACCTCAAAATAATAATAATAATAATAATAATATAAAATAAACTAAAAATAAAAGACAAAAGATACAAGCCCAGGCAGTAATAGTGGGGAACGAGTACTATTTAGCCCATGCTGGAACTCCTAACTCTGACACCACCAAGATTCCTACAGGGACAGAGGCAGTACCCACCCATAATCCCCAGTGGGATGAAAGTAAAAACAGGGGGCACAGAATAGTTAGCATTTTATATACTGTATGTTAGAGGGCATTTGTAGAGCTAAAATAAAGCCTTTGAACGATAACTTACTATCAACTACAATACAGGGAAAACAGTACTGCCCATTGCTTTTCCCCAGAGATTTAAGGAAACAATTAAAAAGCTTACTAAGGGCTGGAGAGACAGCTTAGCAGTAAAGGCGTTTGCTTGCAAAGCCAAAGGATACAGGTTCGATTCCCCAGGACCCATGTAAGCCAGATGCACAAGGGGGCGCATGCATATGAAGTTCATTTGCAGTGGCTGGAGGCCCTGACACACCCATTCTCTCACTGTCTTTCTATCCCTCTCTCAAATAAATAAATAAAAATAAAATATATATTTTTTTAAAGCAGCTTATTAAGCCAGTGTGGTGGTGCATACCTTTAGTCCCAGCACTGAGAAGGCAGAGGTAGTGGGATCACTGTGAGTTCAAGGCCAATGTGAGACTACATAGTGAATTTCAGGTCAGCCTGGGTTAGAGCGAAACCCTACCTGGAAAAAAAAAAAAAGAAAGCATACTAATATAACTCCAGATACCTTGGAGATGGAAATTCTTCTTAAAGATAAATTTTTAACATGGTCAACACCTGATATTCACAAGAAATTATAAAAATTGAGCTGGGTGTGGTGGCGCACGCCTTTAATCCCAGCACTGGGGAGGTAGAGGTAGGAGGGTTGCATGAGTTCAAGGCCACCCTGAGACTCTATAGTGAATTCCAGGTCAGCCTGGGACTGAGACCCTCCCTCAAAAAAAAAAAAAGGAAATTATAAAAATTGGTAGCCAAACCAGATAAGCTTAGATCAGTTGCTCCAGGGTGTAACTTTTGTTTAACAGTGAAGCTGAGAGAGAAAGAAAAAAAAAGGGGGGGGGACAGAAAAAAAGAAAAATGGAAAGAACAAAAAGGGTAAGAGAAAAAGAAAAAAAATAAAGTTAACCATCACCAGGAGATCACAGCAGTAATGAAGGTAGCTCAGAGAAAGGCCCTTCAAAAGACACCTGAGGGCTGGAGAGATGGCTTAGCGGTTAAGCGCTTGCCTGTGAAGCCTAAGGACCCCGGTTCGAGGCTCGGTTCCCCAGGTCCCCCGTTAGCCAGATGCACAAGGGAGCGCACGCGTCTGGAGTTCGTTTGCAGAGGCTGGAAGCCCTGGTGCGCCCATTCTCTCTCTCCCTCTATCTGTCTTTCTCTCTGTGTCTGTCACTCTCAAATAAATAAATAAATAAATAAATAAATTTAAAAAAAAGACACCTGAGGGCCTGCTTTCTCTGTGGACAACCAGACATCTTCGTCAACATTGTCCCAAGTTCTGCCAGGTCCCAAATGGGACCCTGTCCTAAATGCCAAGGGAACCACTGGAAAAGCCAAAGACCTCTGAGTCAAAGAGACCTGAGGCTGTCACCCTCAACAGATTACCGAGGGGCCCCTGGGGCTTCCCATACAGGCTCTTGTAATTCCAGTCCACCTTGACGAGCCCCAGGTTAACTATACAGGTGCACAATGCACCATAAACCTCCTTATTGACTCAGTTGCTTGCTTTTCAGTGCTTGATTTTTGTCCTGGGGCCTTTGCTAATTCTATCAAATGGCCATCACTAGGTTTAGTCACTTAGATTTAAGTGATTTAATTTCAGTCACTGCAACTTTTATCCTCCTGTTAGGTAGAATATGTTGGGATAGCCTGCCTAAGCTTTATCAATTTTAACTCATGGATAAGACATAAAATTGCTTTATGTTAATAAAAATTGCTAATGTACATCAAATTAATTGCTATCCAAGATTAAACTAAGAACACTGGTTTTTAAACAGTGTTTTCTCTTTCAAACCAGAGTTGTCGAATGTTGCATTAAAGCTCCGCTGTTTTGGTTCAACAATGCCCAGGTGTTAATCTAACATTAAATAAATGTCTCATTTTGATATTCCAAGTCCACTGCTTATCTGCTTCCAATGTTCCCTGGGTAAATGGTACCCACACAAGTATCTAAAGTAGGTTTTCAAACACAGATGACAAGATTTTACACTGTCTTACTTGTGTTTCCTGAAAGTTTCTAGATCAAATTGTTTTCAGTAGCTACCAGATATTTAAAGGACAAGACACAGCTGCTTTCTATGCTTCAGACATGGTATGCGCTATCACAAGATAACTAAACTTAGAGGTTGAACAAAATGACTTGAAGATTTTGTGCCATTCTTTAGATCTACTTTAATCTAATTTAATAATCACATACATAGTACACCCCTGTGGCTGGTGTAACTTCTTTTTCTAAGTGTATTATTAGCCTATATGGAAGCCAAAGACAAATTGAATCACCAGAGCAAAAAAGGCCAACATTTTGGCCCCAGCTCCCAGGTCACAAGGCCACCAAAGATGATGGGACACTTCTAGTGTGTGTTACACTGGCTCCCTGGTAAGTCACCTGTCTTCCTGACCAGGAAGGATAAAGAGACCCGGAAACAAAAGAAAATCAGGTGTCCCCCATAAACTCAGGTATTCTTGAATACCCAGCCAATGGAGACTTTTCTTTCTATGCCTAATGCCATCTTTTGCAATGATTATGGCAGCTACGAGACTGTGGACTGTGGGGATGTTTGAACATCATTGGGATTGGTAAAAACTATGGGGCTTTCAAATTGGATTAATGCATTGTATTTTATATCATGGATGTTTATCAGTTTATGGGGGCCAGGGGTGGAATGTGGTATTTTGATTCAAGTGTCCTCTATAAACTTAGGTGTTCTAAATGCTAGGTTCCCAACTAATGGAGATTTGGAAATTAACACCTCCTGGAAGTATTTTATCATTGAGGGTGGGCTTGTGGGTGTTATAACCAGTTTCCCCTTGCCAGTGTTTGGCACACTCTCCTGTCACTGTTGTCTACCTTATGATAGCCAGGAGGTGATGTCCACCCTCTGCTCATGCCATCATTTCCCCTGCCATCATAGAGCATCCCCTTGAGTCTTTAAGCTAAATTAAACCTTTTCTTTTCCCACAAGCTGCTCTTGGTCAGGTGAGTTTTGCCAGCAATGCGAACCTGACTGCAACACCCACCCCCCAACAAAAAATTGCATCTTAATTTAAATTTTGACTATCTGCTTGGTCTTAAATACTTAGAAAGGGAAATATAACCAAACACAAAGGGGTACCTCAAAACATAAAACAAGACACACATGGATAAATCTGCTCTTTATCTCATCACAAAACTTGCTGTACTTTCTATCCATGCTGTTATTCAGCCTTTTCATTCTACCTGCCTACACTCAGGATGAAAATTCATTCCATGTATGGGCCCAGGAGTATGTACAGGATAGTAACCAGAGTGACTGCTGGGTTTCTGGGCTCCTGCCCACTTCCAGCACCTCTAGACTTCCATAGTAGATATCTCCTTTCCAAGGGAATGATTGGAACAATTACAAATATATTATTAACCAGGAAAGAGCTAGCTTTTCTATCCTAACTCTTCTGTTGCTGTTGTCCACCTGATGTTGACCAGGAGGTGATGTCCACCCTCTGCTCATGCCACCGTTTTCTCCTGCCATCAGGGAGCTTCCCCTTGAGTCTATAAGCCCCCCAAAAAACCTTTCCTCCCACAAGCAATTCTTGGTCTGCTGTTTACTGACAGCAACTTGAAGCTAACTGCAACAGGTATCATCCTCAGGAATGCCATCCATCACCTCCTTGGAGACAGGATCTCTCATTGGTCTGGAGCTCACCAGTTAGGTTAAACTGGTTGGCCAGTGAGGCCCAGGGACCTGCCTGTCTCCACCGCTCCAGCACTGGGTATACAGGTACATACCACCACATCTGGCTTTTACATGGCTATTGGAGAACAAAGGTCCCTGTGCTTATAAGGCAAGCGCTTTACTGAATGAGCCATTCCCCAGACTTGTTTACTGTGGTGGTAGTAACTGAATTCAGGACATTACAAATGACAGGCAAGTGCTCTACCACTGGGCTATATCCCCAATCCCAAGTTATTTCTTTAACCATATTAAACATCCCTATTTTAAACTGGCCTGCTGATCCGCATCCCTAAAAACTTCTGCAAGTCTGCTGGTGCAAATCTATTACCTTCATTGCCTTTCACCAGCATTGTTTCTCCGGGGGTTTTGTGATTCTAAGATGTGAGCTCCAATCCTGTAAAGTTATCTGTAAGAGTTCCTTAAGGACTTAGCAGAAGTGAAAGATTCATCCAGAAAAGACTGACATTTTTCTCTAAATGAGGACTGTCCTGAGGTTTTCCAGGAAAACACAACCAATAAGATGTGAGGATGGATGAGCGGGTGGATTGGCAGATGGACAGAGAGATAACATGGTTAGCTAGGCATGGTGGCACACACCTTTGATCCCAGCACTTGGGAGGCAGAGGTAGGAGGATTGCCATGAGTTTGAGACTACATAATGAGTTCCAGGTTGGCCTGGGCTAGAGTGAGACTCTATCTTGGGGAAAAGAGAGAGAGAGAGAGAGAGAGAGAAGTAAGAGTGAGAGACAATGTGGTTAACTCTATGGACTGGCTCACACAGTGATGACATGTGCTAAGTATCAAGCTGGTATTCAGTTCTAGTCAAGAAGCCAGCAGGCTTTGACCCCAGAGCTAATGTTTCTATTTGAATCCAAAGGCAGGAAAAGACCATATTCTAGCTCAATCAGTCTATCTGTTCTACTCAGGCCTCCCCTGACTGGACAAAGCTCACCACACAGACAAGGCCTCTGCTCTACTCAATCCTACTAATTCAGAGCTAATCTCATCCTCTCATCTTCTCATGCATGTGAGAATATCTGACCAAATGTCTGGAAACACATGGCCCAGTCCAGCTGATATATAAAGTAACCATCACAGGGTCCACCAAATGGCTTGAAGTAAGCCTTTAACCATACATGAAAACCAGACAGTTATTTATTCTTGGATTTTCCTTCATTATGTTCAATGTTAAAGGTCAAAGCAAGTTGTTTTCCTGAAAACGCCAGGATTGGGGCAGTGTTTGGTTCATTATTACACTCTGTGTCAGTACCTTTGGAAATTCTCAACTAGACTATCACCTGAAGTGAAACCTGTCCTCAAGCCCTGTGAACCCCAAAGATCTGAAGGTCAAGTTTGAATAAGAAACTCAGTTCTGGCCGGGCGTGGTGGCGCACGCCTTTAATCCCAGCACTCGGGAGGCAGAGGTAGGAGGATTGCCGGGAGTTCGAGGCCACCCTGAGACTCCATAGTGAATTCCAGGTCAGCCTGGGCTAGAGTGAGACCCTATCTCGAAAAACAAACAAAAAAAAAAAAAGAAACTCAGTTCTTATAGAGGTGCACGCCTGTAAATCCAGTACAAGAGACTGAGGCAGGTAGATCACAAGTTGGAGGCCAGCAAGGGCTAAACAGCAAGCAGTTTGTTCTCTGTTCATTTCTATCATACTACTTGTTTCTGTGCTCTAGTATAGAATTCACTTTTCTAACCCAAAGGAGTGTTTGTTACAATGATTTCTGCATCCCACCCAGCACTTGTTGGGTAAGGAGATATGAGGGCTCTGTTCCCTCCTTCACTCGCTTCCAACTCATGACTTGGAAGGACAGACCAAAGGGAGCCCTGCAGGGTACTTATGTTTACTAATGACACAGGCTCAGAACCAGGAGGGAGTAGTAGCTACTGATCTAATCCTGGACATGCTCTGAAATCCCAGCCAGTCAGGATTCCTTGACAGACTAGGTATGGAGGGAGGGGGGGAGAAAGAGAAAGTCAAGAGTAGCTAAAAGGCTTTTAACTGAACTGATTGAGAAATTGGAAAAGTGGAGCTGTAATCAACTGAGACTGGGACAGCTGTGGTGAGTGCTGGTGGAGAAGCCTGGAGATTTGGTGTGAACACTGAATGCAAATATTCATTAGACATGTGGAGATATCAAACTCAAGAGTTTCATCTATAAATATGGAACTGGGGAAGAAGATCTGGGCTGAAGGCACAAGTCTGACAGAATTTTGCCAATGTTTCAGATTATTGAGAAATGCCAAGGAGATGTAAAATGGGGTGTGAAGGTCTGTGCACCCATTCAGCACTGTGAACAAGGCAGGAAGTACAGCTCTCCAGCTGCAAGTAGGGTTCTAACCCTAGTGTGCATTAGCACTTACATAACGTGTGGTCACCACCCCAATACACCGTGTCCTCGTCAGCTATTTGCTAGGCCTCTGTCCCAGTTCTGTGGCTTAAGAGGAATGTGAAGAATCTGGACCCAGCCTGGGAAAAAGCCAGCCCCATAGATGAGTAAAAGGAAGGAAAATGAAATCCAGCAAAGGTTGGAGTAAATGAGATGATCTTCTGGAGTCAGATTCCCAGTAAGATTCTCTGAATCAGTGGAGTCTGGAAACTTGACAGTAACTTCAAGGTCAAGCAAAAAAAAAAAAAAAAAAAAAAAAAGGAAATGAGTTTCCATTGCAGCATAAAATGTTTAAGATTAGAAATAAAGGAAAATTAACACCTACTTAGCACCTACTATACTAGGTGTTAAGACTTCTGAGGTTAAAATTCCCACTTTACAGATCAGAGAAGCAGTCTGAAAGAATTAGATAAATTTACAAATAAGAAAGTTGGGCTGGAGAGATGGCTTAGTGTTAAGGTGCTTGCCTGCAAAGCCTAAGGACACAAGTTCAATTCTCCAGGTCTCCTGTAAGTCAGATGCACATGTTGGCGCATGTGGCTGGAGTTCTTTTGCAGTGGCAAGAGGCCCTGGTGTGCCCATTCATATTCTCTCTCTCTTTCTCTCAAATAAATAAATAAATATCAGAAAGAAGGCTTCATTGTGAATAAGCAGGGGACCTTACAATCTATAAAATCAACCATCAGGCAAGAAGTCCACTTTTGTGCAATAGTGGCCCTCAGTCTTTGTGGGTAACCAACTGTTCTCCAATTGGACATGAGGCTTGCTCAGTGGGACAGAACTCAAGTCTGATACTGGAAACCAAGTCAGAATCCCATGGCTAGGAAACTCAGACTCCAGAGAGAAGTCCCCAATGCCCTCTGAATAAGAACAGGCTCAAACACCAAAAACTCTCTCAAATAACTATGCATATACCCTTCAGTCCAAGCTGCTCTCCATCTTGGTTGGAGAGAACCTTTTATTTTACAGATGGAAGAGAAAATTGAGGATATCCAAGATCCATCAGCATGACAACAAAAGACAGCCAACTGCCTACCATAATATGTGCCACCTCTACACCTGCTAGGGCCCATGAGAAACTGCAGAGGAAACACAACACAAGTACTGCTCCCATTACTAGCCTGACAACCAGGTCCAGGGGAATGGCAACAGGCACTGTGATCAATCAAAACACAGTGAATCAGAAACTCAGAGGCCACAGAGAATGCAGCACTAAACCAGACTGCTAATAGGCCAGCCAAGGTTCAGAGACCATTGTAGAAGAGAGAACAGGAAAATTATAAGAGGCACAGGGAAGTAGAAATATCCTGAGGTACAGCCTCCCCTACCACACACACACAGAGACTGACTGAGACCTTAACTACCAAACAGTGAACACCACCAACCCACTAAGGAGGGCCCTCAGGGAAAGTAGGATGGAGGAGAAGGGATGTAAAACTACAATCTTTATTAAAAAAATAATGAAGCGGGCTGGAGAGACGGCTTAGCGGTTAAGCCTAAGGACCCCGGTTCGAGGCTCGGTTCCCCAGGTCCCACGTTAGCCAGATGCACAAGGGGGCGCACGCATCTGGAGTTTGTTTGCAGAGGCTGGAAGCCCTGGAGCGCCCATTCTCTCTCTCTCCCTCAATCTGTCTTTCTCTCTGTGTCTGTCACTGTCAAATAAATAAATTAAAAATTTAAATAAATAAATAAATAAATAAATAATAAAAATAGTGAAGGACTGGAGAAATGGCTTAGTGGTTAAGGCATTTGCCTGCAAAGCCAAAGGACCCAGATTCAATTCCTTAGGACCCACAGAAGCCAGATGCACCAAGTGGCATATGCATCTGGAGTTCATTTGCA
This sequence comes from Jaculus jaculus, assembly GCF_020740685.1. Classification (NCBI taxonomy): domain Eukaryota; kingdom Metazoa; phylum Chordata; class Mammalia; order Rodentia; family Dipodidae; genus Jaculus; species Jaculus jaculus. The sequence goes on from NC_059106.1 coordinate 166,918,257, forward strand.
GTGGCTGGATGCCCTGGTGCACCCATTCTTTTTCTCTCTCTCACTCCCTCTGTCTCTTTCTCTCTCTCAATCAGGTTGGGGTCCCTAGCACCCATATGAAGCCAGATGTACAAATTGACACTTTTGTCTGGAGTTTATTTGCAATGGCAAGAGGCCCTGGCACACCCATACTCATTCTCTCTCTCTCTCTTCCTCCCTCCCTCTCTCTCTCTGTCTCTAACAGAAAAATAAAAATATTCAAAGTTGAAAAAGATTGAAAAACACTTGCAAAAAAATACTGAAAAGACTATTTGTGGGACTGGAGAGATGGCTTAGCAGTTAAGGCACTTGCCCATGAAGGCTAAGGACTCTGGTTCAATTCTTCAGGACCCATGTAAGCCACATTCACAAGGGGGTGCAAGCATCTGGAGTTCACTTGCAGTGGCTAGAGGCCCTGGAGCGCCCATTCGCTCCCTCCTTCCCTCCCTCCTTCCTTCTCTCTCCAATAAATAAATAAATAAAATATTTTTAAAAAAGAAAAGACTCTCTTCAGACTTTGATACCTTTTCACAGACTATATCTATCCAATGGCAAAGACATACAAGCAGCCAGTCATAAGATTCTCTCCTAGGCCCAAGCTGTCACAAGGGATCCTGAACACAGCGACAGCACCAAGCAGTGCACAAAGTTTCTAGGGAACTGATTTGCTCTGGCTTCCATGCATTAAGAGGAAATATATACTCAACTTTCTAAAGCATGTGTCAGGGCTGGGAGCAGAGCTCAATGACAGAACACTTGCCTAGCATGCCTGAGACCCTAGTACTGACCAAAAATATTTTCTAAAACAGAGCAACTTAAAAATACACATCAAATTCTAAAACAAATTTAAACTTAAAATCATTCATAAATAACTCAGTGGTCAAGCATCTTGGTCTTGAACAGACCTTGTCTTGTTTGACTTTGGAAGTCATGAAACTAAGATAGAACTAGCAACAGAACTGCATGTTTGGACTGTGCTTGCCGTGTAAAACACTAAGAATTATCTAAAGGACAAAGAAAATTTAGGAAGCAAAAAACTTCCCAGAGGCAAAATGGTACCCTATACTGTTTATGACCCAAAGTTGAAGCAGAAACATGCACCCACATCACAGAGCACTATCTCTGGCCAGTGTCAAGTACATACTTAGGCTGTGTGCAGCTGTCAGCATTACATAGATTCAGATGAAATTCACATCAAAATAAAAAAGAGACTGATTAAGAAGGGAGGAGGGCTGGAGAGATGGCTTAATGGTTAAGCGCTTGCCTGTGAAGCCTAAAGACCCTGATTCGAGGCTCATTTCCCCAGGACCCACGTAAGCCAGATGCACAATGCAATGGCTGGAAATCCTGGTGCGCCCATTCTCATTCTCTCTCTCTCTCTGCCTCTCTCTATGTGTCTGTGCTCTCAAATAAAGAAAGAAAGAAAGGAAGAAGGGAGGAGATATGATGGAGAATGGAATTGTGATGGGGAAAGTGGGGGGTGACTATCATGGTTAATTGTCTATAATTATGGAAGTTGTCAATAATAAAAAAAAAATTAAAGATGAAACCTGGCTGGAGAGATAGCTTGGTGGTTAAGGCACTTGCCTGAGAAGACTAAGGACCTAGGTTTGGTTCTCCAGGTTCCATGTTATCCATCATGACGCATGCACCTGGAATTTGTTTGCACTGGCTAGAGGCCCTGGTACACCCATTCTCTCTCTCTCTCTCTCTCTCTCTCTCTCTCTCTCTCTCTCTCTCCTGTCCTCAGTCCCTGTCTCTAATATAAATAAATAAATAAATAAATAAATAAAAACAAGAAAAAAAATTTAAGATGAGCTCACCAATATCACCCTAGGAACACCTCTGAACTAGCACAACTAGAAAGGGCCACAGAGAACACCTATCCTGGGTTCCTCCTGCATGAGAAAGTAAACGGCTTGCAGAATGTTGCTGAAGGGTCACTGGCAGCAACCTGGCCTGAGTAGTTGACATGATATTTTAGAACTGCCTCTGCAAAGCCAAGTGAAGCCAGACTTAATGGCAGCTACGGCAGGCTATCTCCAATTAAGTCTTCCTGCCCTGAGACGTGGCTGACAGAGCAGCAGTCCAGGGGTATGGGTGGGGACAGGGATGAGCAGCAATTAGAGCTCAAACCCAGCCCCACTGCATGTAGCTGATGAGATCGGGGAAGCTACTTGGCCTCCTCATCTAAAAACCAGACAGTAATGCCTGGCTGAGCCTTAAGGGACTTTGACAGGAGCCCATCAGGACAGCTACGTGGTGCACAGCAGGGCTTCTTCCATTCCCTCCCTTACCACCTCCTCCCCACAGGCTCCTGCTCTGGGCACCTGCATGCAGCAACTAGTTGCATCGTGACCTTACAGGTCAGGTCCTGGAACCACCTCTGACCCATGATTCATTCTCGAGAGAGAAAAGGCTGTTAGGTTAAGTATTCAGACCTGGGGGTGGGGATTATCATGGAGGACAAAGCCCCTCAACCCACCCTTAAGCTGGGGAAGGCCTGGGGGGTTGTAGGCTGATGACAGATGATACCCTCCAGAGTGTAACGCAAAGCTGCACTCACAGCTGTGGTCAGAGTATCCATATTTGTGCTGTTTCAAGACTCGATGTCACAGGTCACGCACCTGCCAGAGGCTACACCTCAGCAGAGGCCCAAGCTCAGGACAGCCAAGTCTCTTATGGTAGTCAGTCCACCAACCTGCATCCTAGATGAGAGCCTTATCTTCATTACAAAGCTAGGGACAAGCCCGCCCCTGCTCTGGACAGAGATAGTACATGCATCCACTAAACATGTTCAGTCTACACACATCTCTCTAAACAGGGCTGGAGAGATAGCTCAGCAGCTAAGGCACTTGCCTACAAAGCCTGACCACCTCGGTTCAATTTCCCAATACCCACATAAAGCCAGATGCACAAAGTGGCACATGTACCTGGAGTTTACTTCTAGCAGCAAGAGGCCGGGGTGCACCCATACTCATTCTCTCTCCCTCTCTCTCTCTCTCTCTCTCTCTCTCTCCCTCTCCTTGCAAATAAATAAATAAAATATGTTTTTAGCCGGGCATGGTGGTGCACACCTTTAATCCCAGCACTTGGGAGGCAAAGGTAGGAAGATCGTCATGAGTTCAAGGCTATCCTGAGACTACAGAGTTAATTCCAGGTCAGCGTGGACCAGAGTGAGACCCTACCTTGAAAAAAAAAAAAAAATACACACACCCACCTACACACACATAAAGATAGGCAGAAACCTTGAAGATTCATTCCTCTGTTCCAAGGATATAAAAACACAGAAGAGTCTCCTGTGCTCCAGCAATATCTGAAGGAATGACACTGTACACTTAAATTCCATAGTCTAGAAGACCCAATATTACTAATGTGTCTTCCTTAATTGAACTGGTGACTCAACACACTCCCAATAAAATTTCCAAAAAGGATTCTGTGGTAGAAAGTGTTCATTCTCAAATTTATATACGAAGGGAAAAGGCTTAGAAATAGCCAAAACAACTAGGGCTGGAGAAATGGCTCAGTGGTTAAGGCACTTGCCTACAAAGGCTAATGATCCAGGTTTGATTGTTGATTGTTCAAATTCCCAGTACCCACATAAGGCCAGATACACAAAGTGGCACATGCATCTGGAATTTGTCTGCAGCAGCTAGAAGCCTAGCATGGGCCCACTCTCTCTTCCTCTCCATCCCTCCCTCTCTCTCTCTTCTTGGAAATAAATTAATTGATTTAAAAAAATAAGCTGGGCAATGGTGATGTACGCCTTTAATCCAAGCACTTGGGAGGTATAGGCAGGAGGATCACTGTGAGTTCGAGGCCAATCTGAGACTACATAGTAAATTCCAGGTCAGCCAGGGCTAGAGTGAGACCCTACCTTGAAAAACCAAAAAAAAAAAAAAAAAAAAAGCCAAAACAACTTTAGAAGGGAAAAAAGCTGGAAGACTTTTACCTCAAATTAGTACACAACTGTCAAGACTACATTATACTTAATGATACTGACAAAGTGAAATGAAACTGTCTATGGACAGAATAGAGTCCAAAACTATCCACTCATGTATGACATCAGTGGATTCTCAATATCAGTGCAAAGTCAGGACACTGGAAAGGAGCCTCCAGATTGTGCTGGGCACCTGGAATGCCAGTAGAGTGCTTTCCTTGCAAGCATGAAGACCTGAGTTCAATCACCAGAACCCATGTGAAAATGCCAGGTGACACACATGCTTATTACCCAATGCTTGGAAAGTGACAGATCCCTGGAACCAGTCTAGCCTAATGGGTAAGCCCCAGACCTTTGAGCAACTGTCTCAAAAACAGGGCCTGAGGAACAACATCAGAGAGTTGTATCTGAGCCTCCACATGCATGTGCTCTTGTACACACATACATATTAAAAGAGAAGGTTTTATAATGACTTCCAGGTAAGATGGTAGTGCAGGAGCCATGCCAAAGAAGCCTGGGGATGGGGGGGGGGGGGAGAGTAAGCATAAAAAGAGCAAAATACACTCTTTACTGAAAAGTGAAGGTGTATGAGGAATTATCAACTACAACAAAGAAACAGGAGAGACCCAGAACTTGTACGCCCACCCAGCCTGGAACAGTACAGAGCTGCAGGAGGAGAAGGCAGGTGAAGGCATTTTTCCATTCACATCAGCCTCGTCACAAAGTCCAAAACCTGAAGGGGAAAAAGGCAGGGACCAGATGAGCAGCTGCTGAAAGAGAACACAGGGGACCAGCTGAGCAGCTCTAGTACAATTCCAGACACCTTGCACAGCCTCCCTTGCCCCAGCTGTCAGTGCCATGAACCACCAGAGAACTTATCCACCACCCAGCACAGCCAATCAGAACACCAGATACAGAGACCCAAGCAGCCCAACCATAACACCTAGGGTCACTTCTGCTGTTACTCTGGGAGTATAAAAGCCACACCTGACACCTTAAACTCCTATCCTGAAGATATATAAAGTCAGATTTACACAGCTAAGAATACTGCACATAATTAGAAAACCCAAGTATCAAGTAACTCAAGATGTAAAAATCTCTACATTATAATACAAGGAACACAAAAAAATCAAAACAATATAATTCTACTAAAAATAATAAATCCATCAGATATAGCCTCCAGTGACACTGATTTAGATGAAATGCTTAGCAAAGATTTTTTAAATGATGTCTATGGTCAAAGGAATCAAAGAAAAAAATCAACTCCTGAAGGAATCCCAAGAAAACACAGAAACCAATTAAATGAAATAAGGAGGTCAATACAAGACATTAGTAAGGAAATAGAAATAATGAAAAAAATACCAGTCAGAAATACTAGAAATGAAAAATAGAGTAAGCCAAATAGAACATCTGTAGATAGTCTCACCAGTAGACTGGATCAAAGAGAAGACAGGTATATCTAAACTATAAGACCAAGTGGCAGATCTAATACAGTCCAACAAGAAAAAGACAAACTAATAGAAAGGCATGAATGGGTATTTCACGACATTCAGGACACTATAAAGAGATCAGACATAAGAATTCAGGGCACAGTAGAAGAAGAATTTCACTCCAAGGGCACAGTATGTATTTTCAGCAATATCAAAGAAGAAAATTTCCCACAAATAGGGAAAGTGATGCCAATACAGATGTAAGAAGCCTTTAGAACACCAAACAGACAAAATCAGGAAAGAAACACTCACTGCCATATTATAATTAAACTACAAAACACACAAATCAAAGAAAATATACTGAAAGTGGTTAGAGAGAAAAATCAAGTTACCTACAAAGGCAAGCCCATCAAGATAACAACAGATTACTCAACACAAACTTTAAAAGCAAAAAGGGCTTTTAAATGATGTATTCCAAGTTCTGAAAGGTAACAACTGTCAACCATGATTACTTTATCCAGAAAAGCTAGCCATCCAAATTGACAGAGAAATAAGGGCACTCCACAACAAAAACAGGGTAAAGGAACATATGACCACTAAACCAGCTCTACAGAAAATACTTGAGCCAGGCATGGTGGTGCACGCCTTTAATCTCAGTAGTTAGGAGGCACAGGTAAGAGGACTGGCATGAGTTCAAAGCCACCCTGAGACTACAGAGTGAAGTCCAGGTCAGCCTGGGCTAGAGTGTCAGCCTACATTGAAAAGCCAAAAAAGGGCTGGAGAGATGGCTTAGCGGTTAAGCGCTTGCCTGTGAAGCCTAAGGACCCCGGTTCGAGGCTCGGTTCCCCAGGTCCGACGTTAGCCAGATGCACAAGGGGGCACACGCGTCTGGAGTTCGTTTGCAGAGGCTGGAAGCCCTGGCGCGCCCATTCTCTCTCTCCCCCTCAATCTGTCTTTCTCTCTGTGTCTGTCACTCTCAAATAAATTTAAAAAAAAAAAGAAAAAAGAAAAGCCAAAAAAATAAATAAATACCTGAAAGGATCCTTCATGCTGAAGAGAAAGAAAAGCACACACATAAGGAAACAGGAAGAAATAAACCATACTCAAATAATATAGTTAGTACAAGAAAGTAAAGGAAAAACAAGAACAACTACAAAATAAGAAAAATAGCACGAATAAATGCACACCTTTCAATAATAACTCTTTTTTTTCTTGTTTTTTTGAGGTAGGGTCTCACTCTAGCTCAGGCTGACCTGGAATTCACTTTGTAGTCTCAGGGTGGCCTCGAACTCATGGCGATCCTCCTACCTCTGCCTCCCAAGTGCTGGATTAAAGGTGTGCGCCACCATGACCAACTCAGTTATAATTCTTTGTATCAACTGCCTCAATGCCCCAACTAAAAAACACAGGTTTGCAGACTGGGTTAAAAAGCAGGATCCAGCCAGGCCTGGTGGTACATGCCTTTAATCCCCGCATTCAGGAGGCTGAGGTAGGAGGATCACCATGAGTTCCAGGCCACCCTGAGATTACATAGTGAATTCCAGGTCAGCCTGAGCTAGAGTGAGACCCTACCTCAAGGGGGGAAAAAAAGAAGGATCCTTCTATTTGTCGTCTCCAAGAATCTCACCTTTCCATAAAAGATGGACACTATTTTAGGGGGAAGGGGAGGGAGAGGGGGAGGGGGAACGGGAGAGGAAAAGGAAGAAGAAGGCAGCTCCTTACCACTCAAAAGCCACCACAGCAACGGGACAAATCCTGGACTCTCGCTGATGTATTTCAAGCCTTTCAAATTGATGCTCACGTTGTACAGGGACATCAGCATTAGCCTAAAATACAAAAGAAAATGGAGTTGACATGCTGATCTACCTCTGTTCTATTTAGCCCTCAATTCACCCCCTACTCAAGAAGACCTGAACACATTAAAGGCTTTCTTACAACTTAGATGTCCAACTATAAATGGGCAGAACGTGTATTAGATGGGAGGCGTACACAGTGGTTCATACACACAAAGCCCCAAGAGAAAGGGAAGCTGTAACAGTGATGTCATAATTCCAATCTTGTATGAGTTCATAGTCAGTGTCCCATGGGAAGCCTCATGAGCCCTATTACTGACTTCAGCTTTTATATCAAGCTTGCATTTGCATGCAGGTGACCGTCTGTTCATCGGTGCAGTGTGCTCTCAATGTTCAATGCAGCCATTTAAAATCTAATCACATTTTTAAAAATATTTTTATATATTTTCAAACAGAGAAAAAGAGGGAGAACGGACATGCCAGGGTCTCTAGCTGCTGCAAATGAACTCCAGATGTATGTGCCATTTTGTGCATCTGGATTTATGTGCGTACTGGAGAACTGAACCCAGGTCACTAGGCTTTGCAGGCAAGTATCTTAACCACTGAACTATCTCTCGAGCCCATAAAATCTAATCACATTTTTTGTTTGTTTGTTTGTTTGTTTCTCAGTAGGGTCTCACTCTAGCTCAGGCTGACCTGGAATTCACGATGTAGTCTCAGGGTGGCCTCAAACATACTGTGATCCACCTACCTTTGCCTCCTGAGTGCTGGAATTAAAGGCGTGCGCACCACGCCCGGCTCCTAAACACATTTTATGCAATGAATGTGACATGTGACATGAGAGCCAGATCAGGTCATATTAGACTGCTTAACCCAATGCAGCAGTGGCACAAGTTATCACAACCCCACCATCCTGAGCAACTAAGAAAGCAATGTGCTCAGCAACACAGGATTTACACACAATCCTGAAACACACTGGCAAGTCAGGAGTCCATTGGAAGCTGGACACACAGGCCTTTAATTTCTGAGAAACCTACAGAATATCGGCCCTTCAACCACAAAGCAGTAAGAAAGGCTAGACAAGGGCTGAAGAGATGGCTTAGTGGTTTAAGGTGCTTGTTTGCAAAGCCTGACAACCAATGTTCAATTCCCCAGTACCCACAGAAAGCCAGATACACAAAGTGGCACATGCATCTGGAGTTAGGTTTGCAGTGGCAAGAGACCCTGGCATGCCCTTACTCACTCATTCACTCTCTTTCTGTCTGTCTCTGTCTCAAATAAATAAATAAAAATGCTTTTTAAAAAATAAAGAAGGGTTGGGAAGATTCCTTGGTGGTTAAGGTGCTTGCCTACAAAACCAAAGGACCCAGGTTCAATTCTCCAGGACCCACGTAAAAGCCAGATGCACAAGGTGGAGCAAGCATCTGGAGTTTGTTTGCAGTGGCTGGGGGCCCTGGCGCACCCACTCTTGTTCTCTTCCCTTTCTCCCTCTTTCTCTCTCCCTCAAATTAAAAAAAAAAAAAAAGAAGTATGCTTTGTTGGGTGTGGTGATACATAGCTTAAAAATATATAGAAAGAGGGCTGGAAAGATGGCTTAGTGGTTAAAGCACGTGCCTACAAAGCCTAAGTCCCATGTTCCATTCTCCAGGTCCCACATAAGCCAGATACACATGGTGGCACATGCATCCAGAGTTCGTTTGCTGTGGCTAGAAGCCCTGGTGTCCCCATTCTCTCTCTCTCTCTCTAATAAATAAATAAATAAATAATAGAAAGAGAGGGAAGGAAGGAAGAAAGGGAGGGGAGATACATGCCTTTAATCTCAGCACTCGTGGGAGGCAGAAGTAGGAAGATTGCTGTGAGTTTGAGGCCAACCTGAGACTACATAGTTAATTCTAGGTCAGCATGGACTAGAGCAAGACCCTATCTCAAAAATAAAATAAAATAAAATAAAAAATGGGCTAGAGATGGTTCATCAGTTAAGGTGCTTGCCTGCAAGCAAGTTCGATTCCCCAGTACCCACACAAAGCCAGATGCACATAGTTGCCTAGGTATCTGAAGTTCATTTGCAGTAGCTAGAGGCCCTGGTACACCCAATCCCCATACCTTGCAAATAAACAAATAAAAATTTTTTTTAAAATACACATTTAAATAGGCTGGAGAGATGGCTTAGCAGTTAGGGCACTTGCCTGTAAAGCCAAAGGAAGTGGGTTTGACACCCCACGATCCACATAAACCAGATATACAAGGTGGCAAATACATCTGGAGTTTGTTTTCAGAGTGGCAGCAGCTAGATGCCCTGGCAAACTCATTCTCTCTTCTCTTCTCCTCTCTTCTCTCCCTCTCAGATAAATAAATAAAAATTAAAAATTATTTTTAAGAGCTGGGCGTGGTGACACACACCTTTAATCCTAGCACTTGCGAGGCAGAGGTAGGAGGATCGCTGTGAGTTCAAGGCCACCCCGAGACTACAGAGTGAATTCCAAGTCAGCCTGAGTTACAGTGAGATCCTACCTCAAAAAAACAAATAAACAAAAAAATTATTTTTAAGAACACATTTAAAGAAAGAAAGAAAGGCTAGACACGGGCTGGTTCCAGTCCTATGCAGAAAAAGGAGGTATGGTTAGACAAAGATTTTGTAAAACCTTTAAAATGATCAATGAGCTTACAAGAAATGAAAAAAAAAAATCTTTGATTAGGAAAAAAAAAAGGATGTAGGTGCAGAAGATGACAGGTTCCAGACGTCCAGAGCGTCAATTGCTGAACCTTCATGTGGAGGGACAGGAAGAAAAGCCTCAGGCAGACACAGACACAGGTCACAAGTCCTGCAGAGAACCAAAGGAGAATAAGCTTTCAAGCTTGGCATGAATTCACACTGTCAGCAGGCCTGAAACACCCACAACCCATAACTTTTCTATAAAGTAGGCCTAGGAGAGGGGATTCTCCAGTTTTCCTGACATTAAAAATCTGCCTGGTCTTCAAAAGAGTCCCCAGAAGCAGAGTACTAACTAATATGAGTTGATAGTATGAACCACAGTGTGCCTCATGAGAGGTCAAGACTGCACAAATAACAGCTCAGGGAACCAATGGCAGAGCCGGAGCCAAACTGTTCTCAGGCACTAAACACCTACAAAACAGTGTAACTTTAAAAGAAGCTAGGGGCTGGGGCGACGGCTCAGTGGATAAAGGGCTTGCCACACGTACATGAAGACCTGAGTCCCGTACCTAGAACTGCGTGGGTGTGGTAGTGGCCTATAATCCCAGAGCTCAAGAGGCAGCCACAGGGATGCCTGGGGAAAGCTGACTAGCCAGACTAGCTGAATCAGCAAGCTCTGAGTTCAAGTTCAAGTGAGAGACCCTGCCCCAGTAAGTCAGGACAGCAGTTGGGGAAGACACCCAACATGGCCTCCATACACAAGTACAAGTGTGTATACTCACATACACACACACACTACATAGAGAAAAGAGGCCTGGAGAAATGGCCCAATGGTTAAGGCACTTGTTTGCAAAGGTTAAGGGCCCAAGTTCGATTCCCCCAGTACCCACGGAAAACCAGATGCACAAGGTGGCACATGCATATGAAGTTCATCTGCAGTTGCTAGAGGCCCTGGTGCACCCATTCTCTTTATCTGCCTCTTTCTCTCTCACTCATTCTTAAATAAATGAATTAATTTAAAAATAAAGAAAGCCAGGTATGGTGGTACACACCTTTAATCCCAGCACTCAGGAGGTACAGGTAGGAGGATCTCTGTGAGTTTGAGGCCAGCTTGAGACTACATAGTGAATTCCAGGTCAGCCTGGACTAGAGTGAAACCACCTCAAAAACTGAAGGGAGGGAGGGAAAGGAAGGGGAAGGGAAGAGAAGGAGAGAAGAAAGAAAGAAAGAAAGAAAGAAAGAAAGAAAGAAAGAAAGAAAGAAAGAAAGAAAGAAAGAAAGAAAGAGGGAGGGAGGGAGGGAGGGAGAGGGAGAGAGAGAGGGAGAGAGAGGGGGAGAGAGAGAGGGAGAGAGAGAGGGGAAGAGAAGGATATAGGAAGGAATGGAAATAGAAGGAAAGAAGGGAGGAAAGGAGGAAGGGAAGAAGGGAGGGAGGAAGGAAAGAAGTGAGGGAGGAAGGGAGAGAGGGAGGAAGGAAGAAGGCAGGGAGGGAGGAAGGGAAGACAGAACAAACACGGTATTGCAAACTTACAATGCCAGCACTCAGGCTAAGGTAGGAGGATCATAGTGAGTTCAAGGGCAGCCTGTATTACATAGTTCCATGTCAGCCTGGGCTACAGTGAAACCCTGCCTTAGAAAAATAAGAGAAAGAGGCCAGGCATGGTGGCATATACCTTTAATCCCAGCACTCAGGAGGCAGAGGTAGGAGGATTACTGTAGGTTCAAGACCAGCCTGAAATTATATAGTGAATTCCAGGTCAGCCTGCAAGACCCTACCTCAAAAAACCAAAACATTAAAAAAAAAAAAAGCTGAAGGAAGAGGATCGCTGTGAGTTTGATGCCAGTCTGGGACTACAGAATGAGTTCCAGGTCAGCCTGGGTTAAAGTGAGAGCCTGCCTCAAAAAAAAAAATAAATAAATAAATTAACATACATAGGAGCTGGGGCTGGAAAGATTGCTTAGTGGTTAAGACATTTGCCAGCGAAACCCAAGGACCCAGGTTCAACTCTCTAAGTACCCAGGTACTGCAGTCCAATTTGCATTGTTGGTAGAAATCACCCAACCAAGAACAGCTTATGGGGGAAAAAAGAGGTTTATTTTGGCTTACAGGCTGGAGGGGGAAACTCCATGATGGCAGGAAAATGATGGCATGAGCAGAGGGTGGACATTACCCCCTGGCCAACATAAGGTGGGCCATAGCAACAGGAGGACCACAGCAACAGGAAAGTATGCCAAACACTGGCAAGGGAAAACTGGCTGTAACACCCATAAGCTCCCACCAACAAACACTCCCTCTAGGAGGCATTAATTCCCAAATTTCCATCAGCTGGGAACCTCGCATTCAGAACACCTAAGTTTATGGGGAACACCTGAATCAAACCACCACCCCAGGTAAAGCTACATGGACAAAGGAGCACATATCTGGAGCTCATTTGTAGTGGCAGGAGGCCCTGGCACACCCATACTCACCTTCTCTCTCTCTCTTTCTCTCTCTCCCTCTCCCTCTCCCTCTCTCTCTCTCTCCCTCCCTCTCCTCCTCCTCCTCCTTCTTCTCTCTCTCTCTCTCTCTCAAGTAAATAAATAAAAATATATTTAAAATAAGTAAAAGGGCCGGGCATGGTGGTGCATGCCTTTTATCCCAGCACTTGGGAGGCAAAGGTAGGAGGATTGCCACAAGTTTGAGGCCACCCTACATAGTGAATTCCAGGTCAGTATGAGCTAAGACCCTACCTTGGAGAGAAAAAAAAAAAAAGTAAAAGGAATAGGAGTATGTTTTAAAAAGTTAAAACCAAGACTTTTCCAGAAATGAAGACATGTTTTTCAGATTCAGGAGGCTCAAAAAAGTCTCAAAAAGATTAAAATAAATATAGATCTGCACATATCACAATCCAACCATAGAACACTAAAGACAGAAAGAAAGTTTCCCAGAAACTTCCACTACCTACAAAGGAGACACCCCACAGGAAGCTGAACTCTCAGGAACAAAGATGGGTGCCAGCAGACAGGCAGAACATGCCTTCCTAAAGCAGAGGGAGAGGGACTGCAAACTCGGAATTAGAATCCCACCAAAAATTATTTTCAGGAAATTAGGTAAAGCAAAAATAGTGGCAAAGAAAGCCTCAGACATTTCCCCACAAATAAACCTGAACTACAAGAATCTGAAGGACAGACTTCAGCAAGAAGGAAAATGTGCTTCGAAGCATGTTCTGAGCTACAAAGAGAAATGGTAAAGGTGCTATGGCATAGAGAAGCAAATAGAAGTAACAATGTCAAACACCATAACTAATATTTGTTTCAACAAAGCTAGCTACAAAAGCATGTGGTCCAGAGTTTAAGACTTAGAGCATCCTGGGGCCGGGAAGATGGCTCCATGGGTAACGTCCCAGTCACACAAGCCTAGGACTTGAGCTCAGATCTCCACGACTCAGACACAGGGGTGCCAGGAATGGGGTGTGGGGCTTATATGCAACCTCAGTGCTGGGGCAGTGGACAGGGAATCCCTAGCATTCACTGTCCCACAAGTCTAGATGAATTGGTGAGCTCTTGGTTCAGTGAAAAGCCCTGTTTCAAATATGGTGGAGAATGACTGAGGAAGAACCCTGATGTGGACCTCTGGCCTCAACATGCAAACACATGCACATATGTGAACTCATACATATATACATAAACACCAAAAAAAAAAAAAAGACTTAAGAAGAAGGCATTCATTACTTTCAGGTATATAACAGATACCTTAAAACATACTTTAAAAGGAAGCTAATTACTGAAATAGAAGTAAACTTTCAATACCCTATGGAGAAAAACAAAGTAGAAAGATGTCAATGGATTTAAAAGTAGGGGGAAAAAAAGGAGAGATATTAGAAAAAAAAAAAAAAAGAAGGTCGGGCGTGGTGGCGCACACCTTTAATCCCAGCACTTGGGAGGCAGAGATAGGAGGATCACTGTGAGTTCGAGGCCACCCAGAGATGACATAGTGAATTCCACGTCAGCCTGGGCTAGACTGAGACCCTACCTAAAAAAAAAACACACCTAAAACAAAAGTTCACAGAAAAAAGTAAAAGAACAGTAGAAGATCTATTAAGCAGACACTAACAGAAAAGACACAGAAAGAATACACTGAGGTCACTATGTGAATGAAGAAACTAAGGGGAAAGCATCCTTTAAAATACAGACAAAGGCTGGAGAGATGGCTTAGCAGTGAAGCACTTGCCTGTGAAGCCTAAGGACACCGGTTTGAAGCTCCACTCCCCAGGACCCATGGTAGCTAGATACACAAGGAGGCACACGCATCTGGAGTTCATTTGCAGCGCACATTCTCTGTCAGTCTCTCTCAAATAAATAAATAAATAAACAAAAAAATTAAAAACAGATACAGACAAGCAAGCCGGGCGTGGTGGTACACACCTTTAATCCCAGCACTCGGGAGGCAGAGGTAGGAGGATTGTCATGAGTTCGAGGCCACCCTGAGATTCCATAGTGAATTCCAGTTCAGCCTGGGCTAAAGTGAGACCCTACCTCGAAAAACCAAAAAAGAAAAAAAAAAAAAAAAAAACAGACAAGCCAAGAATAGTAGGGTATGCCTTTAATCCCAGCACTTGGGAGGCAGAGGTAGGAGGGTTTCTGTGAGCTCAAGGCCACCCTGAGACAACATAGTGAATTCCAGGTCAGCTTGGGCTAGAATGAGACCCTACCTTGAAAAACCAAACCACAAAAAAAAAAAAAAAAAAAACAGACAATACAGGTGGAATGCTAAAGGTTCAGTTCACCAAGATGTTCTAAACTTACATGAATCTAAAATCATGCCTCAAAAATGTTATTAAAGCATGAATTAACAGCACTACAAGGTGAAAAGACCACAATAACAGGAGATTTTAAGATAGCTCTCACTGCATTTGGTATTATAAGCTGATTCTTTGACTCACTATGCAATTAAGTTAATTTTTAAAATATTTTTATTTATTTGCAAGCAGAGAGAGAGAGAGAGAGCAATGAAACAGAGAGAATGGGCACGCCAGGGCCTCCAACCACACAAACAGACTCCAGATGCATACATCCACTTTGTACATCTGGCTTTTCATAGGTACAGGGGAATTGAACCCAGAGCTTGACATTTGTGAGCAAGTGTCTTAACCACTAAGCAATCTCTCCAGGACCCCCAATTTTTTTTTTTTATTTTAGGGAGAAAGAGAGAGAATTGGCACACCAGGACCACTACAATTGAATTCCAGACACTAGCATCACCTGGTGGGAATGTGTGATCTTGTGCTTGCCTCACCTTTGTGCTTATGTAGTCAAACATAGGTCCTGAGGCTTAGCAGGCAAGCACCTTAACTGCTAAGCCATCTCTCCAGTCCCCCAAAGTTTTTTCATTAGTCCTATGAGAAGCAGAGACCAGAGAATTGCTAGGGCTTACTGGTCAGCCAGTCAGACCAAAAATGAAAGCTCCAGGTTCTGTGAGGGAGTCACATCTCAAGGATACATGAATAAGTGATAACACAGATGTTCTCCTCTGGTTTCAGTATGTGTACATGGAGCATGCATGTACACCACCACCACCCATATTAAATATACAGAAATATTAAATATACAGAAAATAAACTGAGATAGGGTCTCAGTATGGAGCCCAGGGTAGCTTCCTTGCAATCCTCCTGCATTAGCTTTCCAATATCAGGCCTGGCTTAAAACTCAATTTTTAGGGCTAGGGAGATGGCTCAGTGGTAAAAGACACTTCCTTGCAAAGCCTGCCAGCCTGGGTTGGCTCAGGTTCAATTCCCCAGTACCTACAGAAAACCAGATACACAAAATGACACATGGGGCTGGAGCCTGTCTGTGGCACAAAGAGGCCCTGTTATGCTTATTCTCTGTCTCTCTCACTCTTTCTTTGCTCACAATAAATAAATAAATAAATAGAAACTAACCTCAAAACAACAAATTTTTAGAAATAAATTTGAAAACCCTGAACATTCGGAAAATTAAAACATCATCTCTGAGCAGGGCATAGTAGCACATGCCTTCAATTCCAACCCTTGGAAGGCAGAGTTAGGTGGATTGCCATGAGTTTGAGGCCACCCTAGACTATATAGTGAATTTCAGGTCACCCTGAGGTAGAGTAAGACCCTACCTCGAAAAACCAAAAAATAAAAAATTAAAATTAAAAAAATAATCTCTATAAAAATAAGCCAAATAGGGCTGAAGAGAAGGCTCAACAGTTTATGCACTTGCCTACAAAGCCAAAGGAGCCAGATTCGATTCTCCAGGGCCCACGTAAGCCAGATACACAAAGTACTGCATGCCTCTGGAGTTCGTTTGCAGAGCTAGAGGCCCTGGTGTGCCCATTCTCTCTCTTACTATTTGACTCTTTCTCTCTCCCTCAGAGAAATAAATAAAATAATATATTTTTAAAAACTAAAAAAGCCAGGCGTGGTGGCGCATGCCTTTAATCCCAGCACTCGGGAGGCAGAGGTAGGAGGATCACTGAGAGTTCAAGGACACCCTGAGACTACAGAGTGAATTCCAGGTCAGCCTGGGCTAGAGTGAGACCCTATCTTGGAAAAAAAAAAAAAACTAAAAATAAATAAATAAATTATGAGCCAAATTAAGCAATATGTAGACTTGAACAATAATGAATATATCACATAATATTTGCAGGAAAAGGTAGTGAAACACACACATAGTTTTCTTTGGGGGGAGGGCTGAAAATTAATATACTCTACCAGTTTAACTTACATGGCAGTAACTCTCTCATCCAAATCCTAGACGCAGTTAGGAAGCCATTAGTGTTGGAGAGGAGCACCCCTGTAAGAAGAGAACGCTGCTCAAGATAAAGCAGGCAAGAGTGCTGAGATGTAAGCAAGCCCTCACAAGCCTGGGGCTAAGGAGGAGGAGGATGCAGCCTGGGCTTCCCAGAGCACAGGCCGAGGAAAACCGGCTCCAGAGCAGAGCACTGACGAGCATGTGCATGACATGCACAGTCCTTGGGACCAAACCACCCAAGGGGAGCGTGTGATATCCACTGCCCAGGAGCAGAAGCCAGACTCCAGTTATCCTCAGTTAACTGGCTGAACCTACAACAGACGAATTAGTACCACCAAGTAATTCTAAGGCATAAGAAGCAAATCCCCTACAAAACGCCGCATGTAATTTGAGAAAGCCACACCTGGCACAGCGATACGATATGTTCAGAGCTATTCTTCTCTTGGGGGAAGGATGCTGGGGACAGAATCCAGGGCCTTATGCACATGAGGCAAGTGCTCTACAACTGAGCAGCATACCCAGCTCCAAGGAGACAGGCTTGACTGAAGCCTGCAGTTGTTATTTTTTTTTTTTTTGCAGTTGTTAATTTTTAATGAGGTCTACTTTTTTGTTTGTTTTCTAGGTAGGGTCTCGCTCTAGCTCAGGATGACCTGGAATTCACTATGTAGTCTCAGCGTGGCCTCAAACTCACAGAAATCCTTTACCTCTGCTTCCGTGAGTGCTGGGATTAAAGGTCTGTGCCACCACGCCCAGCAGGTCTACTAATTTATAATGAGTACCAAAAACATATTTTTTGGCTATATGCAGGGTCGTATACATGCTAGGCAGATGCTCTACCACTGAGCCAGCCCCAGGCCCTGTAACTGAATACTTAACACACTTGTATAGATTCTGTGTGCCCACCTCAGTCAAGTAAGGACCTAGAAATCTGTGCTCTATACACATGTAATTCTAAACCAGTATTTGTATGTTAACCTTTATCTACTACATAACACTGAAGAGAGGGGAAAGACAGAAACAGAAATACCTCCTTCCCTTGGCTATGGCTATGAATTTGTACATGTGCTTTGAACATCAGTTTGTCTGGAAGGCATCTACTACAGGTTAGACCTTAAGTGTGATACAGGCTTGGCTGCTGGCCTGTGCCATAACTGAGAGGTGGGGACTTTTGAAAGTGGTACGCAATGGAAGGAGGTCGGGTCATTAGGGATATAACTGAAAGGGTTGGCTAAGGACTGAATTTAAGGTGCTTCCTCACCTGGAGGGATAAGACTCCTGACAGGTAACACTGAGTAGGGCTCCAGGGAAGGAGGTGTCTACATTCCTGAAGAGCCTCTTGGTTCTTAGTCGAATGCTCTCCATCATGGGACTGAAGTGCCAAATTTGAGGCTCTGTACTTAGCCAGACAAGGACAAGAGGAAAGGGCAATGGCTCTGTAAGGCCATTTCTAGTCACAAAGTAGACTATAGAAATACCTCAGTTTGGGATCTACCTAGTCCTGCCGTTTAAAGTACTGTGGGCTTCTTCCCCAGCCTAACTATGTCCCCAGTGTCACTGGCAGAGTAGAAACCAGTGGAAGTGCTGACCTGGGAAATCTTCAGGCCCTGCAAATACAGTTCAGGGACCGGCCCTCTGTTATGAGCACATCTCCCTCCCTTCAGGGAGCAGCCGGCCTTGAGCCACATGCGGATGGCTGTGCAGACCTGGCCCTCGCAAAAGCTCCCATCTTCCACACAGTTTCTCGGGGACAGTTAGAGTAAGGACTGTGTTCTTTTAATATTTTATTTATTTGCAGAGAGAAAAAAAAAAAAAAAAAAGAATGGGTACACCAGGGCCTCTTGCAACTGCAAATGCACTCCAGTTACATGTGCCACTTTGTGCATATAACTTTACATGGGTATTAGGAATCTGAACCTGGGCCATCAGGCTTTTACATGCAAGGGCCTTTAACCACTGAGCCATCTTGCCAGCCCCAAGAACTGTAGTTTCTGAAGATGCTTCAAGAAGTGTTCCTACAAAATGTCTTGCAACCATAATGGCATTTGAGAACCGAGCATAAAGAGGGAGGGGCAGTGCCCACACCTGGCTGTTCCTGGGGGTATGCTACTTCTCTCCCATGCCCTGTCTGACTGGGATATTTTTAAATCTTTATATTTTATTTATTTATTTATTTGAGGGGGCAGATATATATATGGAGAGAATAGGCATACCAGGGTTGGTAGCCACCGCAAACAAACTCCAGACACAGGCACCACCTTGTGCATCTGGCTTACATGGGTAGTGAGGAATCAAACCTGGGTCCTCAGACTTCTCAGGCAAGCAGCTTAACCACTACGCCATCTCTCTAGCCCTAACCAGGATTTTTTTCTTTTTTAAGGCTGGAGAATTCCACATGTTTAATATGAAGCAAAAGTTTTAGTTGCTCACTTTTTTTTTTTTTGAGGTAGGGTCTCACTCTAGCCCAGGCTGACCTGGAATTCACTACAGAGTCTCAGGGTGGCCTTAAACTCACGGCGATCCTCCTACCTCTGCCTCCCGAGTGCTGGGATTAAAGGCGTGCGCCACCACGCCCGGCTCAAGTTGCTCACTTTTTAAAACATTCAAATGAAAACGCCAGTGTCTGAAGCTGGACATGGTGGCACACGCCTTTAATCCCAGTACTTAGGATCATTGTGAGTTTAAGTCTAGCCTGGGACTGCAGAATGAGTTCCAGGTCAGCCTAGGAACAACAGTGAGAACCCACCTTGAAAAACAAAAAAGAAAATGTCCGTGTCATGTGACAGCAATGGAGAAAGACAAGCAACCCAGCTCAATGCCAGGATGCTGCTCAAGTCCCGACAACCCCGGTCAGAGTGGATCTTAAACGCAGACCAGACCAGACGCAGCCCACAACTGTCACGGTGTATGGTACAGGCGTGGTGTCCTAGTGGCTGAAGGACTGTGGTCATGATGAAACGCCTGACGCTGTCGTCCCCAGGCTGAATAATTAACTAGAAATAAGACCAGGTGAGGCAGACAAGGCCCTACCTGGGCTCTCACTGTTCACCTCAGCGTAACACAGCACATGTTGTCCACAGTTCTGCCACACTTCATCTATGACAAATACATGTATCATAACTAATCGTTTTTTTTTTTTTTAACTTTAACACTTTAATTATTTAAAAAAAAAATGAGAGGGCTGGGTATGGTGGTGCACACCTTTAATCCCAGCACTTGGGAGGCAGAGGTAGGAGGAACGCCATGAGTTTGAGGCCACCCTGAGACTACACAGTGAATTCCAGGTCAGCATGAGCTACAGTGAAACCCAACCTCAAAAAACCAAAACAAATATACAAAAAAAAAAAAAAAAAACTAGCCGGGGCTGGAGAGATGGCTTAGCGGTTAAGCGCTTGCCTGTGAAGCCTAAGGACCCCGGTTCGAGGCTCGGTTCCCCAGGTCCCACGTTAGCCAGATGCACAAGGGGGCTCACGCGTCTGGAGTTCGTTTGCAGAGGCTGGAAGCCCTGGCGCGCCCATTCTCTCTCTCTCCCTCTATCTGTCTTTCTCTCTGTGTCTGTCGCTCTCAAATAAATAAATAAATAAATTAAAAAAAAAAAAAACTAGCAGGGTTGGGGAGATGGCTAAATGGTTAAAGGTGCTTGCTTACAAAGTGTGTTGGCCCAGACTTAATGCCCAGCCAGCCATGTAGAACCAGAGGGGTATTTGTTTGCAGTTGTAATGCAAGAGACCCTGGTACACACACATATACACTTACTCACTCACGCATAATAAATTAATTTTTTTTCAAAATCTAAAATCCTGGGGCTAGAGACATGGTCCCGTGGTTAAAGTGTTTGCCTGTAAAGCCTAGCAAGCTGGGTTTGATTCCCCAGTACCCATGCAGAGGCAGATGCACAAAGTGGAGCATACATCTGGAGCTCATTTGTGGTGGCTGAAAGCCCTGGCATGCCCATTCTCTCTATGTCACTGTCTCCGTGCTTGCAAATAAATAAATAAAATATTTTTAGAATAACAGAATCTCAGCCATGGAACAGAATTTAAGTGGGAAACATCTGGTTGAATATTTTTAACTAATTAAAAGTTCATTTTTCAAAAATATTTAATGATGTATGAAAATCCAATACAGTGCATTTAAAAATCAAATGAAAATATCCCTACAGTAGAACTCAATTGCTTAACTTTTTTTTTTTTTTTTTTAAGGTAGGGTCTTGCTCTAGCCCAGGCAGACCTAGAACTCACTCTATAGCCTCAGGCTGGCCTCAAACTCACTGCAATCTTCCTACCTCAGCCTCCTGAGTGCTGGGACCAAAGATGCGCACCAACACGCACAGTTATGTTTAATTAAAAGAAAAAAACTTTATTGACAACTTCCATAATTACAGACAAATAAACCATGATAATTCCTCCCTCCACCTTCCCCTTCACAAGTCTACTCTCCATCATATCCCCTCCCTCTCTCAAATAGTCTCTCTTTTACTTTAATTTTGGTTTTTTGAGGTAGGGTTTCACTGGTCCAGGCTGACCTGCAATTCAGTATGCAGTCTCAGGGTGGCCTCGAACTCACTGTGCTCCTCCTACCTCCGCCTCCCGACTGCTGAGATTAAAGGTATCAGCCACCACACCCAGTCTCTCTTTTATTTTGATGTCATCATCTTTTCCTCCTATTATGAAGGTCTTATGTGGGTAGTACTAGGCACTGTGAGGTCATAGATATCCAGGCCAATTTCTATCTGGACAATTCACTGTAAGCAGTCCTACCCTTCTCCTTTGGCTCACGTCTTCTTTCTGGCACTTTTCCACAATGGACCCTGAGCCGTGGAGGGTGTGATACAGATGTTTCAGTGCCGAGCACTCCTTGGTTACTTCTTCTCAGCACTATGGTGCCTTCTGAGTCATCCCATTGGTTGTTTAACTTTTATATTGACAATTTTATACATCTTCCTAATGTATGTTGATCATAATTCTCTTCCATTACCCTCTTTTGTTTTCCCCTCCCTCATCCCCTCTATCATCCTTGATGACACATTGATATCCAATACTGTGCCAATCTTGTGCAGGTAATGACAGCCACTGTGAGGTTATGAACACAACAGACACTTCACGTCCAGAAGACTGTACCAAACACTCCTCCCCATCCTCTGACTCTTATATTCTTCAGCCCCCCTCCCCAGAGTTCCCTGAGCCCTGGAGAGTGTGATACAGATGTCTCATTTAGCACTGAGCAATCAGGCATCACTTCTTCTCTGCACTTTAATGAATTCTGAATCTCCCCAAAAAGAAGCATCTCTAAGAACGGCACTAGTCTATGGGCATAAATATAAATATTTAGAGGAAAATTTGATGGGCACAACATATCCATTTGTAGTTAATCTTCACTGTCACTTGACTAGACTTAGAATCATTTGAGAGACATGCCCCTAGGCATGTCTCTAAGAGTGTTTATAGAAGGATTTAACTTAGGAGGGAAGACAAACCCTAAATGTGGGTGGTACCATCCCACAAGCTAGGACCCCAAACTGAATAAAAAGGGGAAAAGAGGAAGTGAGCTGAGTATCAGCATTCACCTCTCTCAGCTCCACCAGCAGGCCGTCCCTAGACTGTATCCCCAAATCAAGAGCCAGAATAAACCTTTCCTTCCTTAAGTTGCTGTTGGGCACTCTGTCACAGCAACAGGAAAATAACACAGACACTGTTACTGAAAAGTGGGACTACTACTGTGACTCCCTGGCTATGCGGTTCATAGGGCTTTGGAACTGGCTTAAGGGAGGAACTGTAGAAGAGTTTGGAGCTGTGGGCTAGAGAAGCCCAAGAACGCTTTAAGCAGGGCCTAAGGGCCACTCTGGTGGAAGTGTGGAACACCAGAGTGTCAACAGAACTGCTGCAGACGGTGAAGTCCTGGCCTGCGATGTTTCAGAGTAGAATAAGAATCTGGCTGAGGGAGGACGAATTAAAATGGAGTGTTTGGAGGCTATTTGCAGGCAGTAGAGCATTCAAGTTGTGGCATGATTACTGCATACTATTCTTACCCAGATCTGCAGTGAGAAGCAGCAGCAAGTAGAGCAGAAAAATATGAAAAGTGCAGTTTGGCAAGGAAAGAAGTGTGGATGAGTTTAATGATGTCGGCAAGGAGACGGCAGACAAAGCATTGAAATTCATGAACGAGCTCTTCACTTGAGAAAATTTCCCAAGCTGTAAAAAGCCAAGGCCACCCAAATGTTAGCAGGGCTGGCAAATGGGCTAAGTCACAAGATAACTAGGAGACAGACGGCTACAGAGCAGCCAGTGGAGAGAGACAGCTCACTCACACTGAAGCATGAGGTGGCCAGCAACTGAGCAAAGTCCCAGAGCACAACTTATCCAAAGCAGAGGTCAGACACACACAGCCACATGTTCCTACGACACAGGAGAAAAACAAGGGTGAGCACCAATAAGGAAGGGAAGCAGCCAATAAAGACAGCTCATGCTCACGTAAGAGCTCCTTGCTCCCAGAGGCTCAATCAAGAGGCACAGCCACCTGCCAGGACACTCACATGCACAGCTGGCACAGCAAGGTGAGTCAGGCTCACACAGTGCCCAAGTCTGCCTTTTTAACAGTTAAAATAAGAGTCGGAACCAGGCCAGGCATGGTGGCGCATGCCTTTGATCCCAGCACTCAGGATGCAGAGGTAGGAGGATCACTGTGAGTTCAAGACCACCCTGAGACTACATAGTGAATTCCAGGTCAGCCTGAGCTACAGCAAGACCCTACCTCAAAAAAACAAAAAAGAAAAAAAAAGTAATAATCAAATAGGGGCAGAGAAGAGGACCCAAGAGAATGCTCAGGACCAGGACAGGGTGACATAACATGAGCCTGAGCATTAGGGAACTTTCTCCAGCATCACCATAGGGATGGGGAAGGAGGATAGCAGAGTTGGTCCAAAGCTGGATACATGACATGATGCCCACTGGGATCCAGATGAGCAAAATGGTGGGAAACTCTGGGGGCACATGGTGTGAGTAGGAGGCAGAATGACTGAGGTGCAACAGAAATTTGTCAGCTGTGTGGCTGAACACCCAGAAGTGCTTAACACCTCGCAGCAGGACAGTCTGTCTATGACAAAAGCAACCAACTGCCACAGAGAAGAGCAGAGCAAAATTTGGGAGCTGGTGAGGCATAAGAATTTAAGTCAAAGCCGGGCGTGGTGGCACACACCTTTAATCCCAGCACTCGGGAGGCAGAGGTAGGAGGATCGCCATGAGTTCAAGGCCACCCTAAGACTACAGAGTTAATTCCAGGTCAGCCTGGACCAGAGTGAGACCCTACCTCGAAAAACCAAAAAAAAAAAAAAAAAAAAGAATTTAAGTCAAATGCTGACTGAATCATCCACAAAGATTTTTCCATCCACTGGAGAAAAGGTGAAGTGCCTCAATGGTCAGAGAAAGAAAATAATGGGAAAGAGTGGATGTGGAGATAACAAGTTGCTCAAATGTTTTAGTAATTTTTTTTTCTTCTGTGTGTGCATGCGTGTGTGTGTGTGTGTGTGTGTGTGTGTGTGTGTGTGTGTATGTTAAGTAGAAGAGAAACAGCCTGTAAAAAAGGCAGCTAGGAGAAAGCTGACTCCCATGTTTGAGCCCAAGGCATCAACTCTGAACTTGACTAACCTCTGGTGGCAGACAGGCAATAGGAACCCAAGCCCCAGAGGAGAGATAAGCCACAAGGAATGCAGAGCAGATTAGGAAAAGGCACCTTGCTGCACAACAAAGATTCTGTTCAAAAAGACCCCAATGTGGGCTGGAGAGATGGCTTAGAGGTTAAGGCGCTTGCCCGTGAAGCCTAAGGACCCATGTTTGACTCTCCAGATCCCACGTTAGCCAGATGCACAAAGGTGAGGTAAGGGCAAGGTCATACATGTTCACTAAGTGGCACAAGTGGCTGGAGTTTGAGAGCAGTGGCTGAGGCCCTGGCACACCAATTCTTTCTTTCTATCTATCTGTCTGTCTGTCTGTCTGTCTGTCTGTCTACTTATCTGTGTGTGTGTGTCTCTTTCTAAAATTAAAAAAATAAAAAATAGAAGACCCAAAACTGGGGGCTGAAGAGACGGCTCAGAGGTTAAGGTACTTTCCTGCAAATTCAATTCCCCAGTACCCACATAAGCCAGATGCACAAGGTAACACATGCATCTGGAGTTTGTATGCAGTGGCTAGAGGCCCTTGTGTACCCATAGTCATTCATTCCCTCTATCTCTCTTCTTGCAAATAAATAAAATTTATTTTAAAACGTCCCAAAACAACATCAGCAAGGACAGCACAAGACCTAGGGAGAAGGCAAGCAGCCCATACACAAGGCAAATGGATCCTCAAGGATGCCACCTGAGGCTGGTACAGGCTGAATTCATGTGAGGTTAAGTTCACAGTCGGTATACACACCTGGAAGGATGCTGGGGAAGGAAGCCAGTGGTTCTTTCAGCAACTCCCTCAAGCCCACTGCCAGTGCTCTTGCCAGGAGCTCACTGGAATCCACAGGCTCAGGTGCTAAGACGGGAGGCAGAGAAGACAGCAAGAGACCCAGTCCTTATGTAAAGCTCACTGGAGGAGGGATGATTAGCTGGCTCACAAACTCTGACCTTGGCCAGACCACAGAAGCAAAAGAAGTAATAAATTAGCATCCAGAACATACAGAGATCATCAGCAAACTGTGAAAACACAGCATAGCAGGAAATGGATGCACGCTAGAGTTCACAGAGAAGACTTAAATGGGACAAATATGTAAAAAAAATATCCCAACCTCACTACTGTTCTAAGTTGAGGAAGGAAGGTGGGTGGATGACTGACTGATTGATGATACAAATATTCTCTAAAAGAATAAACAATGAAATGCTGACTAAAACATGGGAAATATAGAACACCAGTACAGAACACTGGCAGTGTCTTAAAAAACTGAAAATGGCCATATGCTCTATTTCTCAAAGATTCCACTTCTGAGAAAGCTCCTGAAGGAACTGTCACACAGGTCAGCAAGGAGATATCTGCCAAGAGTGTTCACTGCAGCATTATCTATGTAAAGTAGAAACTGAACATATCCTAAATACCCAGACCAGGAAAGAGTGACCCAAGTGTTACAGCTGCTGTGATGTGAGAGAACAGAAAGGAACTACAGCATTCTCTTGAAAAACAGACATCTTGAAAAACCACACCCAAAAGAAAACCATGTGTACATGCATGTTATGTCACCATCTACATCGTTCATATGCAACAATATGTCAGTTCAAAGTACTAAAGTGGACTGAAGTGTAGTCCACACAAGATGCCATAGCATACCCACCTTTGCTTCCACTAAATACACCATAAATTCTGAGCAGAACACATGGGGCAGCTACATGAGGCCCCGACAAGTGAGCAGTGGCAAGCAGGCTGGGGAAGGAGAACACAGCATGAAACACCACCAAAACAGCAGCTTCCTTTGGCCTGGAGACCTGGAGTACCAAGCCCAGCAAGAGCACAACCCACTCAGATGGCACAGCAGGCCGTGGCTCAGGCTCAAGGACAGGAAAGGTAGGAACGGACTGCTGGAGAGGCCTCTTCCACAGTGAAGGCTCTGTGGCCTCTAAGCTTTCCTGCAGCATGGCTGTGGGCAGGTGAAGTGTTAGCAGCTGCCACAGTAATGACACTTCAGAGCACAGCAAGCCTCAAGTTCCAGATGAGGGCCAGAAAAGGAGCCCTGAGGAACAGCAGAGTACCAACACCGCTGTGGAAGGCCTGCAGCACGAGCCTCATTCCAAGCGGGATGTGCAGGCCTCAGTTAAACAGCATGAGCACCCACGCCTCACACAGGCCTCTGGTGACACACAGGAGACACACAGGGCAGAGACACTAGGTAGGAAGGACCCAGGAAAGGAATCTCAGGAAGAGGACTGATACTGAAACAACCCAGAGAAGACTTGAGCCAGAACATGTAACCTGAGAACAAATGGACTGACCCCATCTTCTAAAGGGTTTAAACAAGACCACAGTTTCCTAACATAATATCCCAAACACCCAGAATGCACTCAAAAAGCACCTGGCATACAAAAGGGAAATCTCAACTCGGTGGGCAAAGACAGTCAAGAGACCCTGCAGGCTAGACTGGCACGAGTTTTCAAAGGGTTGGTAAGATGTAGCAGGCGTGGTGGCGCACACCTTTAATCCCAGTGCTCGGCAGGCAAAAGTAGGAGGATCACTGTGAGTCTGAAGCTACCTTGTGATTATATAGTGAATTCTAGGTTAGCCTGGGCTACAGTGAGACCCTACCTTGAAAAAACAAAAGAGGGGGGGGTGTAATAAACCAAAACAAAATAAACTCTCAGTGAGTAAAAGCTCACTCACACTAGGAATAAATGGTGTCATAGAGAGAACCTTAAAATGGCCCACAAAACTGCCTGCCCTGGGGTTACAGCTTATAGAAGAGTACTAGCCTGAGAAGCAATGGGTTCCAACCTCAGCACCTCCCACCAAAAGAAAGAAAAAAGATTCCCTGCCCTAAAACCCAGGAATATAAATAGATTATACTCTGATAATATTAAATTCCCTGGCAAAGGGTATTGTTGGGATGTAATTAAGGTTACTAGTCAGCAGGCTGAGCTGATTAAAAGAGGCCTATCCAGGGCTGGAGAGATGGCTTAGTGGTTAAAGCATTTGCCTGTGAAGACTAAGGACCCATGTTCAATTCCCTAGTAAGCTGGGCGTGGTGGCACACACCTTTAGTTCCAGCACTCAGGAGGCAGAGGTAGGAGGACTGCCATTAGTCTGAGGCCACCCTGAGACTACAGAGTGAGTTCCAGGTCAGCCTGAGCTAGAGTGAGACCCTACCTCAAAAAAAAAAAAAAAAAAAAAAAAAAAAAAGCCGAGCGTGGTGGCGCACGCCTTTAATCCCAGCACTCGGGAGGCAGAGGTAGGAGGATCGCTATGAGTTTGAGGCCACCAAGACTCCATAGTGAATTCCAGGTCAGCCTGGGCTAGAGTGAGACCCTACCTCGGAAAAAAAAAAAGTCTATCCAGGTATGCCTAAACTATACTCACGAGTCCATAGAAAGTAGTGTCAGCTGGCTAGGAGAAACAGAGCACATTGTAGTGGGTAACTACCACCCCCTGAACTGCATTTAGAATCGCTGTGGAAAGATGCTTTTGGTTATGTCTGTGAGGGTGTTTCTGAAAGGGTTATCTGAAGGAATACCCACCCTGAATGTGGACAGCACCATACCCCAGGCTGGGGTCCTGGGATGAATGAAAAGGAGAAAGTGAGCTGAGAAACAACATTCATCTCTCCACCTTCTGACTAGATGCAATCTGACCAGCTGCCTCACATTCCTGTGTCCTTGCATTCCCTACTATGACAGACTGAGTATATTGTCACATTAATGAGATAAATAACTAATACAAGCACTGTGGGACTGGAGAGATGGCTTAGTGGTTAAGGTACTTGCCTGCAAAGCCAAAGAACCCAAGTTCAATTCCCCAGAACCCATGTAAGCCAGATGCTCAAGGTTGCACATGCATCTGGAGTTTGCTGGAAGTGGCTAGTAGCCCTGGAATGCCTGCTTTCTTCCCCCACCCCCCATCTCTTAAATAAATGATTTTTTAAAATTTAAAAAAAAAAAAAAAAAGAGGAAGCACTATGACCTGAACATGGGAGCTGTGTGAGAAAGAATGAAGTCAGCCCTGGATAGGACTCGGGCAGCAATCTGAAAGCATGACGGAGCAGATCTGTGCCCTGAACCTCCACAACAAGCCCAGCTGAGCACCAACTTCACCTTGGCCCATTCAGACTCCTGACCAATACAACTGTGAGGTATAAAATAGCCATTGCTTTAGCTACTAAGTTTATCATTTGTTATGCAACAGCAGAAAAATAAATACCAATTTTGGTACCTGGAAGTGGGATACTGCCACAACAAATAGCTACTGAAGTTTTTGTAAAGGCCATTAATAAATATCATTGATAGTATATTTGAGATCCACTGATTAAGATGAGAATAGTCCTTGTCTTACTTTGTTTTTCGAAAATACTACTGAACCCAGCACTCATTAGGGAAAATATGAGTTCAAGGCCAATCTGGCCTTCACATCAAGACCTGATCTCAAATAAAATTAAGTAAAGTAGGCTGTAAAAGAGATTGCAAACAAATGTTTTTCCTTAAGGAGAGCCTAATCAGCATATTCTAAGTGCTATGAGTCAACGTACACTTTGAGTTTGGTGCACTGTCCAGGCTTCAAGTCCCCCAGCAGCTGCAACATGGTGTCCAAGAGTACCCGACTGGAACTGACTAGAAACTCACGGCCACAGGCAATGGCAGCAACATCTGTAGAGACACAAAATAAGCATCAAGATTACTGAAGCAGCAGAATCTAGAAAATTCTTTTTAGGATACAATGTGCGTTGCTGACTTTCTACATCAGATTAAGAAAAATACAGATAACTGAAAAGCATTAAAAGCAGTTTTGGGGGCTGGAGAAATGGCTCAGAGGTTAAGGCACTGCCTGCAAAACCTAACAACCCAGGTTCGGTTCCTCAGTACCCATATAAATCCAGATGCACAAAGTGGCACATGCATCTGGAATTCATTTGCAGCAGCTATAGGCCCTGGCACACCTATACCCATTCTCATTCTCTCTCTGCTTGTAAATAAATAATTTTTTAAAAAAGCAGTGTCAATGGGCATGGTGGCACACACGTTTAATCCCAACACCCAGAGGTAGGAGGAATGCCATGAGTTCAAGGCCACCTTGAGACTACATAGTGAATTCCAGGTCAGCCTGAGCTACAGTGAGACCCTACCTTGGAAAAAAACAGTGTTATTGCCAGGCATGGTGGTACACACCTTTCATCCTAGCACTTGGGAGGCAGAGGCAGGACAACTGCTGTGAGTTCTAGGCTAGCCTGAGACCACACAGTGAATTCCAGGCCAGCCTGGACTAGGGTGAAACCCTAGCTTGGGAAAAAAAAAAAAGCAATATTGTCAATTCCTAGGAAATGAGATCAGCCTAGATATCCATCAAATAATAAGTAGATAAAAATGTGACATATATATAATGGGATTTTATTCAGCTGTAAAGGTAAACTAAATTGTGAAATCAGCAGGAAAATAGATGAAACTGAAAAAAGCTACACTGAGTGAGGTAACTCAGGTTCAAACCAAAAATGCTGAATGTTCCGTCATAAGAGAATTCTAGCTTCAAATCTCCAAACTTGTGTATACAACTTGCAGTGTCTCCAGAGAACAAGAAGTCAGGAAAGTCTTAAGGAGAGAAGATAATGTAACACAGTGATATGAAAAAGGGAAGCTGAGATGATGACTCAGTGATTAAAGCCTACTAATCTAGGTTCAATTCCCAAGCCAGCCATGTAAACCAGACACAAAAAATAGCATATGAGCTGGAAAGATGGCTTGGCGGTTGAGGCACCTGCCTGTGAAGCCTAAGGACCCAGGTTCTACTCTCTTCTACTCCCACATTAGCCAGACACACAAAGGTGAGGCAAGCACAAGGTCGCACATGCCCACTGGGTGGCACAAACATCTGGAGTTCAAGTACAATGGCTGAGGCCCTGGCATTCTGGCTCTCTCTCTCTCACTCTCTTAAAAAAAAAAAAAAAAAAGTAGCACATGAGTTTGGTGTTTGTTTACAGTGCAAGAGTCTCTGGAACTCCCATACACACACACATAATTTTTTTAATTAAAATAAAGCCTGAGGGCTGGAGAGATGGCTTAGCGGTTAAGCGCTTGCCTGTGAAGCCTAAGGACCCTGGTTCGAGGCTCGGTTCCCCAGGTCCCACGTTAGCCAGATGCACAAGGGGGCGCACGCGTCTGGAGTTCGTTTGCAGAGGCTTGAAAGCCCTGGTGCGCCCATTCTGTCTCTCTCCCGCTATCTGTCTTTCTCTCTGTGTCTATCGCTCTCAAATAAATAAAAAATAAATAAATAAATTAAAAAAAAAAATAAAGCCTGACATGGTGTTGATGGTGTTGTACACTTTTCATCCCAGCACTTGGGAGGCAAAGGTAGGAGGATTGCCATGAGCCTGAGGCCACTGTGAGAATAAAAAGTAATTCCAGGTCAGCCTAGGCTATAGCGAGACCCTACTTTGAAAAAAAAAAAGTTGGGCATGGTGGCATAAAATAAATTTTTAAAAAATATTTTATTGTTTATTTATAAGCAAAAAGAGAGAGAGAGAAGAGACAGTGCAAATGGGTGCACCAGGACCTCCAGCCATGGCAAACAAACTCCAAATGTGTGTACCACTGTGCATCTGGCTTTATGTGGGTACTGAAGAATCAAACCCAGGTCCTTAGATATTACAAACAAGCACCTTAACCACTGAGCCATCTCTCCAGCCCACAAAATTTTAAATTACAAACCAGTGGGGGTAGATACTGCGGTTGGAAAGGGTTAAGAGAGGTTGTGAGGAGAGTTAACCAAAACTTAGAAGCTACAGAAAAAGCTGTAAGAAAACTTACTATTTAGTAAACTTTTAAAAATATACAAATAAGCTGGGTATGGTGGTGCATGCCTGTAATCCCAGCACTCAGGAGGCAGAAGTAGAAGGATCACCGTGAGTTCAAGGCCACCCTGAGACTACATAGTGAATTCCAGGTCAGCCTGGGCTAGAGTGAGACCCCCTCCTCAAAAAACAAAAACAAAAACAAATTTAAAAAATATATGTATATATGTGTGTATATATATATATGTGTGTGTGTATATATATATGCATATATATATATATACACACATACATATACACACACACACACACACACACACACACACAAGTATAAAAACAGTCATTGAGTGAATGGAGAGTCCCTCCCCCCAACACACACACACACAGTGCTGCCCTCGTAGCCACAAACTATCTAACAATATTATCAGTGCCAGGCAGGTAAGACCTCCCAGTAAGCTATCAGGTCAGGGTAGCCTCCAAAGCCCCAAAATTAACATAAGCTATTGCCATGACTTTTTAAAAAATCTTATTTATTTATGTGCAGAGAGAGGAGAGACAGAGAGAGAATGGGCACACCAGGGCCTGTAGCCGCTGCAAATGAACTCCAGACGCATGTGTCCCTTGTGCATCTGGCTTATGTGGGTCCTGGGGAATTGAACCTGGGTTCTTGGGTTTTGCAGGAAAATGCCTTAAGCCACTAAGCCATCTCTCCAGGCCTTGTCACGGCTCTTGACTGCCTAACGGGACGATAAAGGAAGACCCCATTGCTGAAGACAGCACAGCATGGAGACAGACACAGCCAAGCCCTATCTGCTCCACACCCCAGGAACTCTCGTCACTCCAGCTCAGGGCCCAGACCATCGCAGGGAGGCAGATTATCCTGCCAAGTCCTGTTAACCTGCAGGCTCCCGCATGAAGTAAGTGGTGTGTAATGACTACATTTTCAGCTAGGCACAGTGGCTAACACCTATAATCCCAGAGCTGCAGAAGGAGCACCACTAGTTTGAGGCCAGCCTTGGATACACAGCGTTCCAGACCAGCCTGAACAACAGAGTGTGGCCTTGTCTCAAAAGTTAAAAGGACAAAGACTATAGCCAGGTGTGTGGTGGCGCACGCCTTTAATCCCAGCACTCAGGAGGCAAAAGTAGGAGGATTACCGAGAGTTCAAAGCACCCTGAGACTACAGACTGAATTCCAGGTCAGCCTGAGTGCTAGATTGAGATCCTACCTCAACCCCCCCCCCACAAAAAGGACATATGGAGGTAGTTTGCAACACAGCAGTAGATAATAGGGGCATTACTACACTGACAAAACAGTAACAGAGAAAAATATATGGTATCATAGCAGGCAACAACTCCCAACACAACAATACCATCATGATAGGAGGTTAGGACATTCAAAAATAAAAGAGGGTCAGGCATGGTAGCACACACCTTTACTCCCAGCACTCGGGAGGCAGAGGTAGGAGGACTGTCGTGAGTTCAAGGTCACCCTGAGACTATATAGTGAATTTCAGGTCAGCCTGGACTAGTGTGAGACCCTACCTCAAAAAACCAAAAACAATAAATAAATAAATAAGAGACTGAGAAGAGGAAAGGGTATGATGGAGAGTGGAGTTGGAAAGGGGTAAATGGGCAGAGGGAGGGAATTACCCTGGTATTGTCTATAATTATGGACGTTGTCACTAAAAAAATAAACTAAAATAAATAAAAAGAAACAATGGGTTTGGTAGCTAAAGAGATGATAACTCAGTGGACAAAACTCGTGGTACCGAAGTTCAATCCCCAGATCTCATGTAAAAAGCTGGAACCCACCGTGGGTATCTGTAATCCTAGTATACTGATGCTGACTTTGAGATGGAGGCAAAGACAGGAGAATATCCCAGGAGCTCATGGCAAGTACAGTACGTTATAGCAGAGGGAAAGCCTAGAGGAGGAAATCCTGCCACAAATGAGGTGAACAAGTAAGGAGATAAGGAGAACCTAAACGTTGTCTTCCGACCTCCATGTGGTCAGCATGCATGCGCGCGCACCCACCCACCCACCCACACACACAATGAAAGTTTTTTAAATTAAAAATGATTTTTTTCTGAGTTCGTTTTGCATTAAAATGTATACATATGTCTAGAGGTTAGCACAGTAATAATATGATGAACCAGATGTGGTGAAACAAGACTCTAATCCCAGCACTTGGGAGGTGGAGGAAAGAGGACCAACATCCTAGGCTACATGAGACCCTGTTTAAAAAAAAAAAAGATAGCTGGTCGTGGCTGCACACACCTTTAATCCCAGCATTCAAGAGGCAGAGGTAGGAGGATCACTGTGAATGTGAGGCCACCCTGAGACTAGAGTGATTTCCAGGTCAGCCTGGCTACAGTAAGACCCTACCTCAAAAAACCAAAACTAAATTAATTAATTAAAAAACAAGGAGAGAGGATAGTTCTGTTTCTTAACTGCAAATGCAGTCTGACCATCTCTGCCTCTTGCTCCTGCCATCATGCCTTCCCCAACATGATGAACTATAACCTCAAAATGAAAATGGGCAAAACAAGAGATCTTCATGTTAAGTGAAATAAATCTGACTCAAAAGGGGTGGGAAAAAAGCTAGGCCAGGCATGCTGGCACACATGGGAGGCAGAGATAGGATGTTCACTATGAGGTCAACCTGAAACTATGTAACTTACATATACCTCAAAAACAAAATGTTGGGAATGGTTGTATAGGCCTTTAAACCTAGTACTCAGGAAGCAAAGTTAGGAGGATTATTGTGAGTTCAAGGCCAGTTTGGAGATACAGTGAGTTCCAGGTCAGCCTGAGCTAAAGTGAGACCCTACCTCATAAAAAAAAAAAAAAGAAACCGGCTGTGGTGGTGCATGCCTTTAATCCCAGCACTCAGGAGGCAGAGGTAGGAGGATCACCATGAGTTCAAGGCCACCCTGAGACTACATAGTGAATTCCAAGTCAGCCTGGGCAGTGAGACCCTACCTCGAAAAAAAAAAAAAAAATTCAATCTAGTTTCAGTTACATATGCTAATATACAGACTAAGAGGTATGATGTCTGATACTTTTGCTTTGGGTTATAATAATTTTTCAGCAATAAAAACAATTAGAGGGGGGCTGGAGAGATGGCTTACTGGTTAAGGCATTTTCCTGCAAAGCCAAAGAACCCCAGTCCAATTCCCCAGGACCCACATAAGCCAGATGCACAAGGTGGCGCACGCATCAGGAGCTCACTTGCAGTGGTTGGAGGCCCTGGTGCACCCATTCTCTGTGTGTGTGTCTTTTTCTCTCTCTCAAATAAATAAATAAAATATATTTTTAAATAAACAATTAGAGGGTCTCTGACCACTTGGGAACTTCCAGCTGTGAGTGAATTTTCCCTCAGCTGGGCCTGACCTGGTTCAGCCCAGGGCCAGCCAGGAGGGGGCCCAGCCCTTACTCTCCACATGGGTTCTTTATCTCCTCCAGCTCCCCACATGGCAGGAGTTCCTTGAACTTTCTTTTCTTTCCATGCTTGTTTTTTCCAGGCCCTCCATGTGGGATCTCTAGCCACATACATGGGTGCCTTTCCTTGGCTCTGTACTTCCCTCAATAAATATAATAATTTAATAATTATTAAAAAATGATTAGAGGGGAGTCTGGTGTGGTGGCACATGCCTTTAATCCTAGCACTTGAGAGGCAGAGGTAGGAGGATTGCCATGAGTTTGAGGCCACCCTGAGACTACATAATGAATTCCAGGTCAGCCTGGACTAAAGTGAAACCCTACTTTAAAAAGAAAAACAATTGCCAGGCGTGGTGGCGCACGTCTTTAATCCCAGCACTCAGGAGGCAGAGGTAGGAGGATTGCCGTGAGTTCAAGGCCACCCTGAAACTCCATAATAATTCCAGGTCAGCCTGGGCTACAGTGAGACCCTACCTCAAAAAAACAAAAAAAAAAATAAAAAAATTAAAATTAAAATGATTAGAAGGCCAGTTGTGGTGGCGCACACCTTTAATCCCAGCACTTGGGAGGCCAGACATAGGTGCTGGTGAATTGAATGTGGGTTGTTAGGCTTTGTAGGCAAGTGCCTTAACGGCTGAACCATCTCTCTAGCCCTCCATTTTCATTTTCTTTTTAGTTTTATGAGGTAGAGTCTAACTCTAGCCCAGGCTGACCTGGAATTCACTATGTAGTCTCAGGGTGACCTTAAACTCTGGAGGCAGAGGTAGAAGGATTGCCATGAGTTCACCAGCACCCATGTAAAGCCAGATGCACTAGGTGGCACAGGTGTCTGGAGTTCATTTGCAGTGATTAGAGGCCCTGGCATGCCCATTCTCTACCTGCCTCCTTCTCTTGCTCTTTCAAATAAATAAATAATTTTTTAAAAGGAACCAAGCGTGGTGGCACAAGCATTTAATCACAGCACTGGGGAGGCAGAGGTAGGTAGATCACCATGAGTTTGAGACCAGCCGGAGACTACATAGTGAATTCCAGGTCATCCTAGGCTATAGTAAGGCTATAAGACCCCACCTCAAAAAACCAAAAAGAAAAAAAGAAAAAGAAGCCTAAATACTCACTAGTACTCACCGCCTCCCAGTACACTAAGAACTACTGGTCCCTGGACCTTATCCCTCATAATAAAGGGCTTGGGTGTTACTATACTGGTTGGCTGTTTATAGATAGGGTCTTGCTATGTAGCTCGGACTGGCCTCAAACTCGTGATCCTCCCTTCTCAACCTGTTGGAATTATAGGCCTGCAACACTATACCTAACTCCTTACGGTGGTTTTGCTATGAAATACTATTATAACCTACTTCGGAAAAGGTTTAGTATACAAGCTTTCAGGAGAAGTTTATTACAGGCTAGTTAAGTTTTTCTAATTCTTTAAAATGAGCTCAGTGTGTGCATAGCTTACAATGTTTGCTTTAGCTACATATTAGTAAAATGGAAGATTCCAAACAAGAGGCAGCTGAACTGATAGGTTAGGGTTTTTTAAACTTCTGTTGACACATATAAATAAACAACATACAAATGACCTGCATTTACTTTATATCAGTTACCTCTTTTTTTGTTTTGTTTTTTGAAGTAGTCTCGCTCTAGCCCAGGCTGACCTGGAATTCACTGTGTAGTCTTCTCAGGGTGGCCTCAAACTCACAGTGATCCTGCTACCTCTGCCGCCCAAGTGCTGGGATTAAAGGTGTGCATCACCACATCTAGCAGATCTGTCATTCTTATTAAGAGAGATTTACCATGATCATCTGGGTGCTTTCTCAAAATACACCCCTGACACCATCCCAGCTCTACCAACACAGATTCTCTGAGGCAAGGCTCACACACATACCTGGTTGCTCCTCCAGATGTTGACACACAGTAACTGTAATTACCCTCATATAGAAATCATGACATTAAAAAAAGGATTACTCACTTGTTACAATTCCAGCCAGTGCAAACACAAACTGGCTTTCACTGGAGTCAACCTCTTTGACATCCTCATCCAGTGACTTCACAAAACTCTCCATTGTCTGTCCAGTGATGTTGAAAAACTTCAGTGCTTTGTCCTGAAGGTAGAAAAGTAGGTGTCACGTCATAGAAGCAGTGGGAAAATACTACAAATGTTTAGCGTACAGAAGAAAGGCTGGTTGTGACTGAAAAAGCAAGATTTAACCATCTGTTCCTCCGCTAAAAGTTTCACTGAGCGATCAGAAAAAACAGCTTGGGGCATGCAGGAGCAAGAAAATTACCCCTGGAGGCTGAAGAGATGGCTCAGCACTTAAGGTACTTGCTCACAATGCCTACCAGCCTGGGTTAAATTCCCCAGTACCCATGTAAAGCCAAATGCACAAAATGGCACATGTGTCTGATGTACATTTACAGCGACAAGAGGCCCTAGTGAACCCATTCTCTCCTTGCAAATAAATGAATAAAAATATTTTTAAAAAAGAAAAGTACCACAGCTCTCACGTGCTTCTGGCCTACTTCCACAGCTGCATGTCTTCTCCTCCTAATCTTGACTCACTCACTGTGAAGTTAATTTTCCTAAACTCTGCTCATGTCTCTTCACTCATCAAATACACTTCAGGAATCTTCAGCTATAGATTAAAACCATATATCTGGTTATCTCAAATCACAAATAACATTCTAACCTCCTCTGGAAAGTCTTATCTACCACTACTTTAGTACATGAGCTGAGCCCTCCACTCTGTCAGCTGACCTCCTCACTATCCTAAAACAGACATTTTACTCTAGGCTTTTGATTAGACTGACTCTGTCTGGAGCTGCCCTCCCCAATTTTGGCCATTTCTAGCCACTCACCAAAGCCCACTTCTCAAATACACACACATGAATGTATATATGTATATACTCACACACCTATGTACAATAACATAACATTCAAAATTAAGAATTTATATTATCCACATAGTACATAAGAAAACTTTAAATGTCAAACGTTTTACAGATATAACATCAAAATGGTTCCTATATACACAAATCCCCTAGTTGATGGGATAGAAGGGATGGTATTTTATTCTCTTTACATATTCCCAGAGCACTAGGTAATAAGATGAATCCATTAGGCATTTGACAAAATGTCAGATGAGTAAACTAAAGCACATCTCAGTCTGTCGACGTCACACAGACACGCTGTCTCCTCTGAGCTACAAAGCACATTCCACAACACTCAGGCAGCTGCTGGTCATACTTACTCCTCCTAGAATGGCTTTGACGACTTCCTCGCTACTGGAGACACCCCACAGCAGGGTGCAAGTGGCCGCTCCCATCTCTGTACAATACTCTGCCTGCTGCAGGAGCTGTTGCTTCGCCTCATTCAGTTGCTGCCGAA
Source organism: Jaculus jaculus (assembly GCF_020740685.1). Classification (NCBI taxonomy): domain Eukaryota; kingdom Metazoa; phylum Chordata; class Mammalia; order Rodentia; family Dipodidae; genus Jaculus; species Jaculus jaculus. The sequence goes on from NC_059106.1 coordinate 166,956,114, forward strand.
GAGCCAACTTCTCCTGAACTCGCAACAAAACAGAACATCCAACCTCAGAACACCCATTACATCGTCTCATCACAGAGATGTGCAGCAAATTATACAAAACAGCTACAAATGAAAACTAACAGTCATGAAGCTGTAATTCACATCTAAAAAGTAAACTTCGGGGTCTTAGAAAAGAACACATTACTGTATTAGTTCATGGGTAACCCCAAAGATCTGAATTCATCTGCTTTAAGTAAAGTGAAATCTACAGATAATTCAAGTGCCAAGTAACCACACCCAGAACAGCACAAGGGGGACTCCGACACTAACACACAGTCCACAAATGGCAGGAGTTTTAAATTTAATTTTTTTTTTCTTTTTTTGGTTTTTCAAGGTAGGGTCTCACTCTAGCCCAGGCTGACCTGGAATTCACTATGTAGTCTTAGGGTAGCCTTGAACTCATGGTGATCCTCCTACCTCTGCCTCCTGAGTGCTGGGATTAAAGGCATGCGCCACCACACCGGCTAGGATTTTTAACATTTATTTATTTGAGAGAGAGGCAGAAAGAAGCAGGGTGGTATGGGCATGCCAGGGCCTCCTGCCACTGCAAACCAACTCCAGATACATGAGCCACTCTGTGCATCTGGTTTACATAGTTACTGGGGAATCAAACCCAGGTGGTCAGGCTTTGCAAGCCAGTGTCTTTAACCTTTCAGCTATCCAGCCTCCAGAGCAGTATGTCTAGTGAAGGACCTGTCACCAACAGTCTCGCTCCATTCACTGGCACACCCAACAGGACTAAGGGGAAAGTACCACAGATAGACTCCTTCCGAGTAAAACTCATCAGGAAATCTTTGTAAGCAAAGGTGCTGGCTAACATAAGATCAAGCGAGACATGGTGGCACACGCCTTTAATCCCAGCACTCAGGAAGCAGAAGTAGGAGGGTTGCTGAGAGTTCAAGGCCACCCTGAGACCCTGACACTACATAGTGAATTCCAGGTCAGTGAAACCCTACCTTGAAAAAAAAAAGAAAAGAAAAGAAATCATGCCTGTGAAACTAACCAGGATGCATACCCAGAAGAAAGAGCAGCAGGAGGACTATGAGAGTTGGTGGGCCTGACATGCTCTGGCACAGAGGAGACATACTAAGACCATGAAGGCTAGGGGAGTTTCCCTCGCCTCCCTCCGGCAGTGTCTGGGAATACTTAAAGCTGAGCAAGCCTCTTCCAAGCTCTCTTTGGTGTGTCTCAAGGGCTTATCTTCAGGTGGGTCTGGCTGATGCCAACATTCCCTAGCCACCAGGTCCACATTTCTCTAGGTGCCTAAGATCTCCTTAAAAGAAATTTTTGAAATAATTTTTATTTATTTATCTGAGAGAGAAAGAAAGTGAGATAAGAGAATGGGCACACCAGGGCCTCCACAGGTACTGGGGGATCCAACCTTGTCTTTAGGTTTTGCAGGCAAGTGCCTTAACCACTAAGCACTCTCTCCAGCCCCCTTGCCTACAAAGCCTAATGACCCGAGTTTGATTCCCCAGTACTCATGTAAAACCAGATGCACAAAAGTGGCACATGTTTCATTTGCAGTGGCCAGAGGCACTGGCATACCCATTCACTCCCTCTCTTACCCTCCTTGAAAATAACTATTTAAAAAAAGTGAGAGAGAAAGCTGGGTGTGGTGGTGCACGCCTTTAATCCCAGCATTCAGGAGGCAGAGGTAGAATTACTGAGAGTTTGAGGCCACCCTGAGACCACATAGTGAATTCCAGGTCAGCCTGGACCAGAATGAGACCCTACCTTGAAAAACCAAAAAAAAAAAAAAAGAGTCAGTAGTAAGCTAGGCATAGTGGTATACATCTTTAATCCAAGCACATGGGAGGCAGAGGTAGGAGGATCACTGTGAGTGTGAGGCCACCCTGGGACCTCAGAGTGAGTTATAAGTCAGCCTGGGCCAGAGTGAGACCTACCTCAAAAAAACAAACAAGCAAGAGAGTGAGTAGTAATACTTTATACCAAAGTAAGCAGTGAGAGTGAGTAGTAATACTTTAAACCAGAGTAAGCAGTGAGAGTTGGAAATGCTTTATACCAGAGTAAGCGGTGAGAGTGAGTGGTGATGCTTTATAACAAAGCAAGCAGTGAGAGTTAGTGATACTTTATACCAAAGTAAGCAGTGAGAGTGAGCAGTAATGCTTTATACCAAAGCAAGCAGTGAGTTAGTAATACTTTATACCAGAGTAAGCAGTGAGGGTGAGTACTGATGCTTTACACCAGATATAAGTAGTAAAGGAAGTCGTAATGCTTTACCCAAAGAGGAAGCATGAATGAAAGTGAGTGCACAGGCAATGTGGCCTTTTGTAGTAGTGATACTCAGGGCACCCCGTGCTGGGAGAAAGCATATGTGGTACGAGGAGCTGCACGCCACCTGCCACACACAGTGAGCCTGCAGCACACGCTGGCCGCACACCACCTGCCACACGCAGTGAGCCTCCAGTACACACTGCTTTATTATTAGAATTAAAAAAAACAGGCATGGTGGCACATACTTTTAATTTTAGCACTAGGGAGACTGAGGTAGGAAGATTGCACTGAAATCAAGGCTAGCCTGGGCTACAGTGAGTTCCAGATCAGCCTAAGCGTAAAACACTGCCTCATAAAAAGCAATATATATACACAAATATTTATTTTATAGATGTATTCTTACAGGGCCAAAATTTCACAAATGGCAGTATAAAATGAGTTTTATAAAAGATGATACAGGGCTGAAGAGATGGCTTCATGGTTAAGCACTTGTCTGTGAAGCCTAAGGACCCCAGTTCTAGGCTTGATTCCCCAGGACCCACATTAGCCAGATGCACAAGGTAGTGCATGTGTCTGGAGTTCATTTGCAGCGGCTGGAGGTCCTGGTGCGCCCATGCTCTCTCTTCCTCTTTCTCTCTCTGTCTGTCACTCTCAAATAAATAAATAAAAATAAACAAAAAATTAAAAATAAATTAAAAGATGGTATAATTTATGCCACCTAAAATAGAAAAATATTTTAAAGAAGTATTATAGTCCCTCCAAAAATTCAAATATAGTCAGTTATTTCTAAAATATCAACAAATAATTCCCAAGGTAATTATAACGCTACTAATTATAAGTCCTCATGTTCATGTTTCCCTAAATTCTTACTATATTATGAGCTTTCATGATTTTCATAGGTTCCAAGCAAATGATTTGCATTTTAAATATTTGTAGAGTCCAAGGGTTCACCTCCTTCCAACCAATTCAAAATACAGGTACTTAAACCTACCATCTCTTGAGGATTAAGAAGGAAGGATCAGCTGCCCCTTTCGTAAACAAAAGGCAGCAAACCAACATCACTTTCTGGACCCAGTCACGACCTGCTGGAGCCCATCCCAAGTCCCTACCTTCTTCTCCCTCCCGCTGTCAGCCTGCAGAGTTTCCAGGCGGGCTTTGAAGTGCTCACAGTCCAATTTCAGCTGTTCTACTTCTTGCTCCTTCCTTTCCAGGCCTAGAAGAGACAGAAACATACTCAAGACATGTCAAATCACAAATTCCTTTTCAATGTCTATTTGACTAACTTTCCCTGTACTGATTTTTTATGTATGTGTATGTATATGTATCTGTATGTACACCAAGGCCTCTTGCCTCCAAAAATGAACACCAAACATTTCATCAGTTTTTGGATCCAGATTATATACATGGCTTGGGTATTGAACCCATGCAGGCAGGCTTTGCAAACAAGGGCCTTTAACCACTGAGCCATCTTCCCAGCATCCGCTATGCTGATTTCTTCAGTCAGAATATTCACACTTGTATTTCCAATTGCTGAACCACAGCAATGTAAAAGAAAACACAGGGAAGTAGAAGGCCAGCCCACGGAAGGGACTTGAACAACCAATGTTTTTTTTTTTTTCTTGTGGCTCAAGATATTTATTATGAAGTTAGCAAATAAAGTAATGGGTTTCATTATGACATTTTCATACAAGTCATTATATTTTGTTCTAATTCAATATGCTTACAGTCCTACTTCAAAGTTCTCCTCAGTTTCCAGTTCATACCAGAACTGACTTATTTTCATTTTTGAGGGGGGAGTATGTGGTTATTTTTTTTTTATTATTTTTTTGCTGGGAACCAAAACCCAGAGCATATGCAAGCTAACACATTCCACCACTGATCTACTCCCTCAGCCCTGAAGGAACTTTTGCTTTTCACTTTATGATTTTAAGACCTCACTTTACTGCCAGGCATGTACTTAGGGCTTCAAGAAAATGTGTTATTTAAAGGGCTGAAGGCAGAGCTGAGAAGCCTGACTGCCTCGTGGCACAGACTTGTATCTATGCCACAAAAAGCAGAAGGCAGCTCTGTGAGTGGTTGGTGCCAGCATGACTGACTCACACGGCGAGTCCCACCAACTGGCAGACTGACTCAGTGGGAACAACTGCAGTAGTAGTCAATGGAGGCGGTCAAGACAGAAAATGCTAGTGAGGGGTGGTGACTGCACAACACTTCCTCTCTACCAGATTCATTCAGTTGATGAGTCAAATGGCCAACAAAAGCCCCAAAAGACACCCACATCAATAATTCAGCCAAAAGCACTAACTTTAAATATTACCATGCTGCTTAAGTACTGATGCTCCAAAGTCATATAAGTCAGATTTTTAAGTGTTTAATCTGGAGGCTATTTTATGCAAAGATGTACCAAGACTTGAGGAGCACAAATACTAAGAGGCACTAGTGTATCTTCAGTCACCAAAAGCGAGATGCTTTAGGACAGTGACTGTCCACTTGAATGCACATCAGAATCTCTTGGAGCACTTGCGCTCCATGCATAGGATTTTGGTTCAGTGTGTCTGGCGTGAGCCTGCCCCCAGGTAAAACTACTGCTGCTTGCCTAGAAAGCACAATTTATTTATTTTTTTCAAGGTAGGGTCTTACTCCGTCCCAGGCTGACCTCAAATTCACTATTTAGTCACAGGCAGGCCTTGACCTTACAGCATTCCTTCCTCCTACCTTTGCCTCCCATGTGCTGGGATTAAAGGTATGTGCCACCACGCCTGGCATACTTTAAAAAGTACATCAAGACAACAGCCTCTACTCTCATCACTGACAACATAAATGAACATGATACCCAACCAGCACCACCAAACAAGGGAACTGAACCACAGCAATGTAAAAGAAAACACAGGGAAGTGGAAGGCCAGCCCACAGAAGGGACTGCCTCCGGGACCAAACACATGGAACACTAACACTGAACCTTCGCCAGTCCACCAGGGGGAAAGGCTTAGACTATGCCAATGAGTGCAGGCGAAAAAAGGGACAGGGCTTTGTATCCCAGAGGTCCAAAGAGGCCCAAACAAGAAACTCACAGGGGGTGCCTGGAACTGCTTGGCATCAAGTGCTCTAGAGAAAGAAATAAGGGGAGTCTCTAAGGTCCCTAGAAATCCTGCTCGAGAAGGCAGATTAGAAGCCCAAGGTTAGTAAACCAGCTTCAGATCATGACACTGGCTGCTAGAGCTCCTCTTAGAAACTGAGAAGTCTTTTGGACAATTTATTCTTTTCTAAACCAGGTTTCTTTATTGCTCCTTCAGAATATGTTGTACTATAGTACAGGACCTCTATTTTGTCCCACTAACCCTAACCATCCAAGAAACCAACTGTCAATGGGAGCCTTGTGCTTTAAAAACAGCTTTGTTGAGCTGAACAGATGGCTCAGCAGTTAAGGTGCTTGCCTGCAAATACTAAGAATCCAGGTTTGATTCCCCAGTAAACCACACAAAGCCAGATGCACAAGGCAGCACATGCATCTGGAGTTCGTTTGTAGTGGCTGGAGGCCCAGGTGCACCCATTCTCCCCTCCCCACCCCTGTGTGTCTCAAAATTAAATACAATCATTAAAAAATAAAAATTGAGGCTGGAGAGATGGCTTAGCGGTTAAACGCTTGCCTGTGAAGCCAAAGGACCCCAGTTTGAGGCTCGATTCTCCAGGACCCACGTTAGCCAGATGCACAAGGGGGCACATCTGGAGTTTGTTTGCAGTGGCTGGAAGCCCTGGCGTGCCCATATTCTCTCTCTCTCTCTCTATCTACCTATCTATCTATCTATCTATCTATCTATCTATCTATCTATCTGCCTCTTTCTCTGTCACTCTCAAATAAATAAATAAAAATGAACAAAAAAATTTAAATAAATAAATAAATAAGAATTGAGCAGCTGGAGAGATGCCTTAGCAGTTAAGGTATATGCCTACGAAGCCTAAGGAACTAGGTTCAATTCTCCAGGTCCCACATAAGCCAGATACACATGGTGGCACATGTATTTGGAGTTCATTTGCAGTGGCTGGAAGCCCTAGTGCACCCATTCTCTCTCTCTTCCTCTCTCTTCCCCCTCCCTCCCTCCCTCCCTTTGTCTCAAATAAATAAATAAAATAAATAAATAAAATGCTTAAAATAAGTAAATAAAAATAAAAATTGAGCTGGGCATGGTGGTGCATGCCTTTAATCCAAGCACTCAGGCTGCAGAGGTAGGAGGATTGCCATGAGTTCAAGACCACCCTGAAACTACATAGTGAATTCCAGGTCAACCTGGGCTACAGCTAGACCCTACCTCAAAAAAGCTGAAACAAACCGAGCGTGGTAGCACATGTCTTTAATCCCAGCATTTGAGAGGCAGAGGTAGAAGGATCGCCATGAGTTCAAGGCCACCCTGAGACGACAGAGTTAATTCCAGGTCAGCCTGGACCAGAGTGAGACCCTACCTCGAAAAACCAAAAAAAAAAAAAAAAAAAAAAGCCCTGAAACAAAACAGAACCAAAAATTCCACTGTTGAATATCTGTACAGTGCTAAATGCTATACATACATACATATGCATACATACATTATAACCATATGAAAAAGGTACCACAGATTCACAGGAAGAAACAAAATGTAAAAAGGAACTAAAATAAAATTATCAGTAAGCTTGCATTTTTTTCTTTGCAGTTACCTCTTAAAGTTTGTTTATATGGGGCTAGAGACATGACTCAGCAATTAAAGGCACTTGCTTGCAAAGCCTACCAGCAAAGGTTCAATTCTCCAGCCATCCAAATAAAGCTGGACATAGCTTGAGAGATGGTTTAGTGGTTAAAGGACTTGCTTGCAAAGCCTACCAGCCAAGGTTCAATTCTCCAGCCATCCAAATACAGCCAGATGCACAAAAATGACACATGCATCTGGTGTATCCATTCCTCCCTCCCTTCCTTTCTCTCTATCTCTCCCCCCACCTTGCAAATAAGTTTTAAATACATTTAAAAGCTAGGTGTTGTGGCACATGCCTTTAATCCCAGCACTTGGGAGGCAGAGAGGTAAGAGGATTGCTATGAGTTCAAGGCCACCCTGAAGCTATATAGTGAATTCCAGGTCTGCCTGGGCTAGAGTGAAAACCGACCTCAAAAAACTAAATAGATAAATAAATAAGTACCAGGTGTGGTGGTGCATACTTTTAATCCTAGCACTTGGGAAACAGAAGTAGGAGGGTCACCATGAATTCAAAGCCAACCTGAGACTACAAAGTGAGTTTCAGGTCACTTTGGGCTAGAGTGAGACCCTACCTCAAAAAAAAAAAAATTTAAAAAAGAAAGAAATAAAAGAAAAAGAATAAAGCTGGACACAAAAAGTGGGGGATGGTTAAGGCACTTGCCTGCAAAGCCTAAGGACTAGAGTTCAATTCCCCAGTATCCACGTAACACCAGATAAACAAGGTGACACATGCGTCTGGAGTTCATATGCAATGGCTGGCTGGAGGTCCTGGCACCACATCCATTCTCTCTTATTATTTTTTCCCCCCAAGGTAGAGTCTCATTCTAGCTCAGGCTGACCTGGAATTCACTATATTGTCTCGGGTGGCCTTGAACTTGTGGTGATCCTCCTACCTCTGCCTCACAAGTGCTGGGATTAAAGGTGTGCGCCACCACGCCCAGCTCTCTTTTTCTTTAAATACAATTCTGTAAATATTTATTTTGAAGTAAGTAAGTTTCTGTGGGAAAATCCAACCCTCAAGTATCTCAAAGGCTAATAGTGGAAGGTACCGTTCATAAAAATCCAATGGAGCAGTGTTGTGGCTCACACCTTTAGCCCCAGCATTCTGGAGACTGAGGTAGGAAGCTCGTTGTGAATGTAAGGCCAGACTGCAGCTACAGAGTGAGTTCCATGTCAGCGTGGGCTAGAATGAGACCCAACCTCAAAAAAAAAAAAAAAAAAAGAAAAGAAAGAAAGAAAGAAAGAAAGAAAGAAAAGAAAAGAAAAGAAAAGAAAAGAAAAGAAAAGAAAAGAAAAGAAAAGAAAAGAAAAGAAAAGAAAAAGGGCTGAAGAGATGCCTGAGCAGTTAAGGTGCTTGCCTACAAAACCTAAGGACCCTGGTTCAATTCTCCAGGTCCCATGTAAGCCAGATGCACATGGTGGTGCATGCATCTGGAGTTTGTTTGCAGTAGCTATAAGCCCTGGCACGCCCATTCTCTCCCTATCCCTCCCTCCCTCCCTCCCTCCCTCTCTCTCTCTCCCCGTCTCTCTAATAAAAAAATAAAATAAAATCTTTAAAAAAAAAAAGACAAAAACTGCAGTGATAGCTAGGGATGGGGGTACAAGCCTCTAATTACTCCGGAGTTCAAGGTCATCCTTGGCTCCAAAATGAGTACAGGGCTAACCTGGGCTATATGAAACTCTACCCTCTCCCCCCAAAAATTTTAAAAACTGGCAAATTTATATGGGAAGAGCATCTTAATTGTGCCAGCTCTGCAAAACAGAAGCTTTGTTTTCACATGATCTCTTTAGGATCATAATAGCATTAGTTCTGGCGTATTTCATTATTTCAAAGAACTTGGCAAAATGTCCCAGAGCTGACACATTCTGGAATATCTTCAAGCATGAATCATGCAGACAGGTATAGAAGTGACTAAAGTACCAAGTGATAGTCGGACTTCAAATATATGTATGTAACTTTTTTTGCGGGGGGTGAGGGGTTTGAGGTAGGGTCTCACTCTAGCCCAGGCTGACCTGGAATGCACTATGTAGCCTGAGGCTGGCCTCAAACTCATGTTGATCCTCTTGACCCTGCCTCCTGAGTGCTGGGATTAAAGGTGTGAGCCACCACGCCCAGCTTGTACATAACTTTGTAAGACAGAGGTGGATAGAGCACGGGCACACTCGGGCCTCTTGCAGCTGTACACTGCAGACACACACAATGCACTTTGTGCACTGACTTTACATGGGCACTGGGGAGCTGAACCCAGGCTGGCAGACTTTACAGCATTCTCTCTCTATCTGCCTCTATTCACCTCACTCTCAATAAGGAAATATTGTTCAAAAAGCAGTGCAGAGCCAGGCGTGGTGGCACATGCCTTTAATCCCAGCACTCGGGAGGCAGAGGTAGGAGGATCACCATGAGTTTGAGGCCACCCTGAGACTACATAGTGAATTACAGGTCAGCCTGGGCCACAGTGAGACCCTACCTCAAAAAACCAAAAAATAAAATAAAATAAAAAGCAGTGCATACATGTGGCATTCATTTGCAGTGGCAGGAGACTCTACTATGCATACACACACATGTAAATAAACTAATTTGTTTAATTTTTTGCTTCTACATCTATCATTAAACTATATTACTCAAACATAACACAAAAGAAGGAGAAAGGGGATAATTACATCTCCACAAGCTTTGTCAGGTAAAAAGCTAGAGGAATTTTTGACCACCCAAAATTTTTATTGTGGTAGTCATGACTCTTGCTTTACATGGGAACTTGCTGCAGGTTTTCATACCAAAGCAATAGGCTTCACAAGGCCCTTTCCACACACTATGCAACCCCCTAACATTGCAGGTGGTGCTGATGAGGCCATGTCCATCCATACCAGGGGCAGGTCGGCTGTGAGAGACTGCCACCTTGTGGCAAGATGGGAGCATTGCTGCTACTTCCTGACTGCCTCAGTTTCAGCCCAACCCCATTGCTTGCCACCTACTGCCACCATGAGGGCAGGGGTTGTCATTGGTTTTGTTTTTTGCAGCACCTGACATGAAACAGTAGGTGCTACCTAAATGTCACATAAATGAACTTTATCTCTTTGTACATTTTTATCCTTGAACACAAAAATATGGCTCTGGTTAAAAAAAGAAGGTATCTCATTTTCCTGTAACAATATATTGCTTTCATATTTTTTAAAAAATTTAGACCAGGCATGATGGCACACGCCTTTAATCCCAGCACTAGGGAGGCAGAGGTAGAAGGATCACCATGAGTTCAAGGCCACACTGAGACTACATAGCGAATTCCAGGTCAGCCTGGACCAGAGTGAGACCCTACCTCAAAAAAAAAGTACACTTAAAAATCTATTTTAGAGGCCAGGTGTGGTGGCGCATGCCTTTAATCCCAGCACTCAGGAGGCAGAGGTAGGAGAGTTGCCATGAGTTCAAGGCCATGCTGAGACTACATATTAATTCCAGGACAGCCTGAGCTAGAGTGAAACCCTACCTCGAAAAACAACAAAAAAAATTAAATTAAAAATTTTTAAATCTACTTTAGGGTCTGAAGAGATGTCTTAGCAGTTAAGGTATTTGCCTGTGAACCCTAAGGACCTATGTTCAATTCCCCAGTATCCATATAAGCCAGGTGTACAAGGCGGTTCATGTGTCTGGAGTTCGTTTACAGTAGCTGGAGACCCTGGTGTGGCCATTTTCTCTCTCTCTGCCTCTTTCTCTCTCACTCTCTCTCTCAAATAAATAGGGCTGGAGGGATGGCTTAGAGGTTAAGGCGCTTGCCTCCAAAGCCAAAGGACCCAGGTTTGGTTCTCTAGGACCCACATAAGCCAGATGCACAAGGTGGCACATGCATCTGGAGTTTGTTTGCAGTGGCTACAGGCCCTGACACATCCATTCTCATATTCTTTCTCTCCCTCTCCTTCCCTCCCTCCCCCCCCCTCTCTCTCTCTCTATCTCTATCTCTATCTCTACCTCTTTCTTGCTCTCAAATAAATAAAAGTAAAAAAATTTTTTTTAATCAAATAAGTGTGTGTGTGTATGTGTGTGTGTGTGTGTAGGTTTTTCAAGGTAGGGTTTCACTAGCCCAGATTCACTATGCAGTCTCAGGGTGGCCTAGAACTCACAGCCATCCTCCCATCTCTGCCTCCTGAGTGCTGGGATTAAAGGCCTGGGGATTAAAGACATGCACTACCACACCTAGCATATATATATATATATTTCTATTTTAAAGCCTATGGCTAGGGAAGTCATAAGCCCAAGGGGGAAAGCTACTGTTGTCTAGCTAAATAGATATATTATACCTACCAAACTGCCCTTTAAAAACTTGTTTATTCCCCTATATTAGTGCTATTCTTACTCCTGTTATAGAAGCTTCTCTTTTCAGATGGCAATGACCACTGAGAAGACATAAAACTCATCAAAGTGCTGAGAAGTGACAGAAGAGTGTTCAGCACTAAGTAGCACTGAGACATCTCTATCACACCCTCCAATGGCCAGAGACCACTGAAGTGGCAGAAAGAATGTAAGAGCCAAAGGAAGAAGAAGAGTACTGTGAAATACTGTCTCCAGAGAAAAAGTGGCCTTGGGGACTGAAGGAATGACTTAGTGGCTAAAACCTGTGAAGCCTAAAGACCCAGGTTCGATTCCCCAGCACCCACGTAAGCCAGATGCATAAGGTGGCACATGCATCTGGAGTTCGTGTGCAGTTGCTAGGGGCCCTGGTGTGACCATTCTATCTCTCCCTATCTAGCTACCTATCTATCTGCCTGTCTCTCTCTTTAAAAAAAAAAATGTTTTTGAAGCAAACCCAACAGACTGGCCTTTTTTAAATGAGAGAGCAAGAGAGAACTGGTGTACCAGGGCCTCCAGCCACTGCAATGGAGCTCCAGACATGTGTGCCACCTTGTGCACATGTGCGACCTTATGTGCTTGCATCACTTTGTGCATCTGGCTTACGTGGGATCTGGAGAGTCAAACATGGGTCCTTAGGCTTCGCAGGCAAGTGCCTTAACTATTAAGCCATTTCTCCAGCCCTCTCTCTCTTAAATAAGTAAATAAAATATTTTTAAAGTGGCCTTGATATTCATAACCAAACAGGAACTGAGCTACACACACACACACACACACACACACACGAAAAAATGACGTGCTCAAAATAGAAGACAGACTAGTTGGAAAGAAGGATGGGGGAGGCGGGCCAGGACGGGAAAGGGGGAAAGTGGTGAGCAGAGATTATAACCATGGTATGCTATCTGTATGTATGGAGGTTGTCAATAAAAAGTTTAAAAGGCTGGGCGTGGTGGCACACACCTTTAATGCCAGCACTCGGGAGGTAGTGATAGGAGGATCGCTGTGAATTTGAGGCCACCACCCTGAGATTACCTAGTGAATTCCAGGTCAGCCTGGGCTAGAGTGAAACCCTATCATGAAAAGCCAAAAATAAAAAGAAAAAGTTAAAAAGAAAAAGTCGACGGCTGAGAGAGTTCTAAGCCCTAGAAAGGAAGCTACTACTGTTGTTTGGCTATATGAACATGTTGTGCCCTAAACCAAAGTGTCCTCTAAATCGCTTATGTTTATGTATATATTAGTACTCCTGTCAATTTTGGTTAGAAAAGTTTCTCTTTTCAGATGCCAGTGACTGTTGGGGAGACTCAAAACTCATCAAAAGGCTAAGACGATGGTTGAGAGAACAGCACTACATGAGACATTAATCACGGCTTAGGGACGATAGCAGAAGAGGTGCACAAAGACTAAGAGCCAGAGGCTGGGAGGAGTACGTTGGTTCGCTGTCATCCAGACACAAATGGTCACAGCATTCATGACTTCACAGCGGCTGCTGACACAACCTCTGGTGAGCAGACCTAAGGAAAGCCATGTTAGGCCACTGAGCCATCTTGACCTTCTGGAGCCACAGAGTAAAGATTAACACAGAGCAGTAACTACAAGCCTGAAGGCATGATTCCAGTAAAGATACCTGAGGGTAGTCTTGCCCTGAGGTCAAGGAGGCCTGGTACTCCATAAGAGCTTCACCTGATGTTTGGTCTTGCCCTTATCTGGAGCTCTGGCTGCCCAAGTTCTGCTTTTGTAAATCATGCCTGCTTGCTCTTGCAAAAGATAACTGGGGTGGGGGGAATGACTAAGTAAGGGGTTACTTAAAGGAATGTGGGTTTTGCCTTTGAAAACACACTGTAAAAATAGGATGGGGCTGTTCTCCTCCTTGCTGTGAGGGGACAGACGCCAGCCTGCTTAATAAACATTCTCATTTTTAATTTTATTTGGGTGGTCTTCTGTTCATTTCTGGTCTGGGACTTGCTACACTGTCATTACCTGCATAAGATCTATATAATAACGGGTTATAATCAGGTTGTCATGGACAATGGAGAAGGGCAAGAAAAGAAAAGACATCAAAATAGAAGAGGAACTAGGAGGTGTTGATCGAAATGAGCTTCCCAAAAGGGAGTCACCAAAACAAAAACAGGATGGCTACAGAGAGATATAAGAAACAGATCGTCCACATTCCTCAAGAACAATGCCCTAAGAACTTATCTCTCACCAGGTCACTTCTGGTCTCACCCTGAGATCAGAGATTTACTGTGCCCTATCTCTCACCAGGTCACTCCTGGTCTCTCCATAGGGCTAATGTAAAAGAACAGAGATTTGCTGCCCTAACAAGAAAATTCCTTCCCCTTTCTCACCTTCTCCCAATTGAAAAAAACCTATAAAGCCCACTATCTGCAACCCCAAGCTGCCTGCTCTGCTCTTGAGAGCCAGTCCTGGCGCTCGTGCCCCCTACCCAAATAAAAACTTCCATCTTTGCCTCAGAGTGCTCTCCGTGATCCTTGGTCACTCCTGAACCTTACATCTGGTGCTGTAACTCGGATAGGAAGGCCTCTGGCTGCCCTCTTGGCAGCCAGGCCTCCTTTTCCCCTGACCAGACCACCAAGCTGCCATCCAACCCTCTGAAGGCTTCGGACAATCTCTGCCTGATACAGGCTCTCACACCCACCACAATTTGGCCACAGTAAGTGTCCCACTCTGTCTCACTCTTCTCTCCATCTCCCCCCTTCTCAATAGGTGTCCCACTCCCTGGGGTTAGTCTGTCTCAGGTTTCACCCTGATGAAAGCCATGCCCGCAAGGCAGGCTACACCCCTCGGCCATGAAGCCCCACCCCAGGTTTTAAGAAAGACTCTCAAAACCTCAGGTCTATTGTTCTCTGGTCTACCATACCCTAAAGGGGCGCCTTTTGGTTCGGTTGCACCATCCCAGGACACTCTCTCTCTCTCTCTCTCTCTCCCCCTCCCTCCTTCCCTCACTCCTGAGATCTCCTCTTTCACTGCCAGTGGCTTTCTCCATCGTGAGCACAGGTGCCCTCCTTGCCCACTAAACAGGCTAAAAAGCTGACAATTGCGACCTGTACAGACTCTGCCCATGTGGGAGGTGCAGGCCCTGTCCACCCTCACAGGCCAGGGGGTCATAGTGGTATACTATGTAAACCCAGCCTAACCTGTGGTCTCTCATCACCTTCGTCTTGTTCTTTCTCTGTCTCACTTCGCTCGCCCTTTCATTCTACTCTCACACCTCCATGGGGAACAAAACCTCCAAGCCACTTCCAACTATCCCCTAGCTTTTCTTGTTAAGAACTGAAAACCTCTATAACTCCTGGGTGACATCAAACCTCATCATCTAATCTTTCTCTGCAACTCTGCCTGACCACAATATATACTGGACAACAGGTCCAACTGGTCTGAAAATGATACTTTTGATTTCCAATTCTCACTGATTTAAAAAACTTTTGCCAATGTACAGGCAAATGATCCAACATACCCTATTTTTCACTCTGTATGCAAGGCCTTCTCTCTGCTCTACCTGCCATTCTCACAAGGCCCTTCTAGCCAAGGTCTCAGGAATATGCTGCCACTCAACCCCTCCCCCATATTCACCCTCACCCTCTGCTTTTGACCAGAACGCCATAGAGAACCTCACCCCAACAGCTCCTCCAGCTCCTCCAGCTCCCTCAGCCTCTCCTGACACCCTGCCTGGTAACAAGGTTTGATTTTAACCTCTGGAGTTGTAAATAGAATATAAATTTAAAATGTAATGCATAACTTCTGAATAAATGAGTGAATGAATGAATGAATATATGAAGGGAAATGGTTGACTAGAGTCTATATGAAAAGTGCACTTGAAATGAATGTGTCTGTGTGTGAGTATATACATGGCTCACAGCCCTAAGGCAGCAGATATTTCTGTTCTGAGCAGTGCCATTTCACTGTGGGGATGTTTTCCACCAAGCCCACTGTACAAGACGGCATAGCCAATTTTTACTGCTGAATGTCCCCCAGAAGGAACACTAAAAGTAAAAGTAATTAAGATCATAGGAAAAATGCAAGATTCTCCTACTCTTAGAGTTGTAAAATGACAGGTTTGAAAATAACCTAAAGCCCCAAGAAAACTCTCCCTGGAATTTAGGGAGGAAAATGGCTCACTCTTAGCCTCCCTGCCTTGCAGAGCCCGGGAACTGCAAGCACCAGGAATCTCAGGACCCTGGCCCCAGCATGATGACGAATGAATGCCAAGTCGCTATGGGGATTTCTTACAGGAAATGTGTACCTGTTTTACATTTACTTTATCTCTCTATGCTTATATGGAACTACTAACAGACAATAGCCTCAAGATTTATGTTTAAATTTAAAAGTATTCGATATTAATTTGTAAACAAATTTCTAAAATTTCTAATAATACTTAAATCTGCTCTGCTCTTGAGAGTCAATCCCGGCAGCTCTTCCTCCCACCCCCAATAAAAACTTCCATCTTTGCCTCAGAGTGCTTACAGTAGGAAAGAACAGGTTCAGGGGAGAGGAATCAGGAACACCAGCAGATGGTAAAAGGAGATTATGTAAATGCTTTGATTTTAAAAATTATTTTAAAAATGAGTAAATAAAGCTCCTGGCTCTGGGAGCAGAACTCCATGGCAGAGTGTTCATGCAGCATGGGCAAGGCACTGGGTTCTGTCCTCAGTACTGCAAGAACAGAGAGGAAATTGGTTTCCACTTGCCTAACATACCAAGCACTGTAATCTCATTTAAATAAACCACTTCTACTTAGGATGCCCTTTAGCTTGACCATGGAGGAACACACCAACCTCTACAAGAGCTGACACCAAAGCCAAGAGCCTGCTAGACACAAGGCTGGAGAGTCAGAGCCACAACCCAAGCAACTCATCTAGGAAGACTGGCCCTGGAGAGACTTTATAAGAAGAAAGAGAAAATTTTATTTTCCTTCACACATTTCCAAAATGGTAAGACACTAAGAACAAAAACGAGGTGAACAATGCTTTACTGAGCCTTCTGTTTGACTAGGCCTCAGGCAGAAAGGCAGAGGTCTTAAAGGGCAAATCAAATTGAAAATTATCAATGATCCTTCCTACGATGCCCCAGACCACTTGGTCCTTCCTCTCTCTCTCAATACCAGGGTTTCCAATAGCACAATGTGACCTCATCATACTGCAAGTCAGAAGAACATGCAGAATGGAGGATGGTCCCTAAGATCAAGTCTATTCAGAAAAATAAAAAAATAACTCTATAGTCAGGCAGGGGACACAACAGAAGGCAAAAATGATAGCCTTGCCCTCCCACCAACTCACAAGATAAAATGGGGCCAAAATCACTGTCAGGAAGAGCATGATATGGTGTGGAAGTGGAGTGATGATGTCTAACAGAAAGCTCCTGTGTGCGGGCAGTCAGAGTAGAGAGGAGCTCTGGGCTGAGGCTTATCCAGCAATACACAGGCTTCTAAACAATGGTATGGTCTTGCTTAGGTACTGAGGCCATAGTGGTTTTGTTGCTGGTTGTTTTGCAGCCAAAGAACGAGGAAGAGCTGTCTCAACAGCTTGATGTGAGCTAGGGAAAGGGGCTGGCAATGGGTGAGCACTACCTAGGAGAGGCAAGCACAAGGATTTCAGCAAAACAGCAGTAGAGACAGTCATGATGCATGGCCAGTCACTGGTGGACAGGGATCCCAGGGAGCCAAGAAGACAAAGAGTAAACCCATATGGTCTAGGGGATGTGCTCTGAGGAGACTAATGCAGACCAGGGTAAGAAAGTACAAGCAGATGGTCACCACAAAGTGAGATCTAAGAAGCAAAAATCAGCTTGATGAGAAAATCCAGTCTGCCCTACAGACACAGATAAAGCCAGCTGCCAAGTAAAATGGAAATGGTATGTCTCCCAAGGACACTGCAACTTCAAAGTATCACAATGACCCTTTCTTGGAGTGACTGCTGACTGCTTATTCACAGGACACTTTCTGAAAACTCAACTCAGAAACTTTGTTGCTTAAACTAGACAGTAAGAAATAAATACTCCACCCCACCTAAAGAGTCACTGTGACACAGAAACAGCTTGATTTCCCACTAGCCTCAGAAGGGATTTCTAGGCAGTGTTGTATGTCTAGTTAAACTTTGCTTAAGCTGGGCATGGTGGTGCACACCTTTAATCCCAGTACTCTGGAGGCAGAGGTGGGAGACCACCATGAATTTGAGGCCATCCTGAGACTACAAAGTGAATTCCAGGTCAGCCTGGGCTTGAATGGGACCCTACTCGAAAAAACAAGGAAAAAAAAAAACTTTGTTAACAACCCAATGAGACCTGGGTCTACTTCACATTCAAATTTATGATGTCTCCACATACAGCCCCATTCTACCATAAGCTATCAAAACACTGCTTTTGTGCTTAGGAGGCTGAGGCAGGAAGATATGGCTTAAGACCAACCTGGGCTCCATAAAGAGTTCAAGGTCAACCCAGACTACATGGTAAGACTGTTTCAAAAAAAATAATTAATTTAATTAAATTTTAAAAACAACACTGTTTCAGGCTGGAGAGATGGCTTAGCAGTTAAGGCACTTGCCTTGACTCAGGTTCCACTCCCCAGAACCCATGTAAGCCAGACACACAAGATTGTGCACATGTGTCTGGAGTTCACCTGCAGTGGCTAGAGGCCCTGGCTTGCCAATTCTCTCTCTTGATCTCTCTCTCTCTCTCATAAATACACTAATTGAAAAAAAAAAAAAAACTGCTTCATTTCTACACCACCTTACTCCAGCCCTGTCCCCAACTCCTGAATAAACTATGTGGTAGTTTGAATGGATGACCCCCAATAGATTCAGGATTTTTTTTTTTTTTTGGTTTA
The DNA here is from genome assembly GCF_020740685.1 of Jaculus jaculus. Lineage (NCBI taxonomy): Eukaryota > Metazoa > Chordata > Mammalia > Rodentia > Dipodidae > Jaculus > Jaculus jaculus. The sequence continues at coordinate 166,974,286 of NC_059106.1, forward strand.
TTTTTATTTATTTATTTATTTGAGAGCGAGAGACAAAGAAAGAAGCAGAGAGAGAGAGAGAGAATGGGTGCGCCAGGGCCTCCAGCCACTACAGATGTGTGCGGCCCCTTGTGCATCTGGCTAACGTGGGTCCTGGGGAATCGAGCCTCGAACTGGGGTCCTTAGGCTTCACAGGCAAGCGCTTAAACGCTAAACCATCTCTCCAGCCCGATTCAGGATTTTTATTAAAGTTTTTAATTCAGATCTACAGCTACCTAGTTGCAGGAGGTGTCACTGGGCAGGTCCTAGGGTCCAGCCCTAAGGTGTGAGAGTGGATTTGGAATTCCAGTCTAAGATATGCAAAGTGCCTGAGCTTTGCCTGGAGTTCCTAAGTGTGCTTCTTATGGTGCTGGTATGGCTTGTGGATTTTTCTCTCTCTGCTTGGTCCTGTGAAAGTGGGCCAGCTTCTTCTGCCATTGTGGAATTTCCCCAAGATCTGTAAACTTCAAATAAATCTCCTTCCTCCGTAACTGTTCCTGATTTGGAAGTTCATCCCAACAACTGAAGTTTACTACTACAAACTATAACCTTTTTTGTTTGATGGAACAACTCTGGTATGTGGTCTCCTACACCAATAAGCCATCAACCTGACCTTGTCAGATTGTAGGACAGTTCCTGATTCAGCTAGGACAGACATTCAGAGTCTGAAATGATCATGAAGCAATACCAGTCAGAATCAGACCCAGGGCAAATTCCACCATGCCCCATCAGAAAACTTTTGTGTTGTTCTGGTTTTTTTTTTTTTTTGGGGGGGGGGGTAGTTTGTTTATTTGTTTGCTTTTTGGTTTTTCAAAGTAAGAACTCACTCTAGCTCAGACTGACCTGAAATTCACTGTGTCATCTCAGGGTGGCCTCAAACTTCTGATTTTCATGTTTCTACTACTCAAGACATGCACAGCCATGGCTGGTTCAGAAACCTATATTCTTCAGTCAAAGTATTTTTTTTTTCTTATCTGTACTATTGGTAGAAATGTTACTCAGGCCTCTGGGATGCAGCTTTTCTTGAGGCCACTCCATGAGATCCAACAGTCACATATGATGTGGGAAATTAGCCTTAACCATCAAAGGCTGACTTAATAATTATAATTTGGGAGCCGGGCATGGTTGCCCATGCATTTAATCACAGCACTTGGGAGGCAGAAATAGGAGGATCACTATGAGTTCAAGGCCATCCTGACATCACATAGTGAATTCCAGGTCAGCCTGAGCTACAGTGAGACTCTACCCCCAAAAACAAAAAATAAAAATAAAATTGTAATTTGGTCCCCAATTAGGCAAGTGCTCAATCTCAAAACACTTCCAAGAACTTTCATCAGTTTATAAACTGGTATTACACATGGTGACTCAGGTCAAGTCTCCAAACTGAATGGGTAAATGCCAGCAATCCTGAGCTTAGTTTAGCTCAGTGCTAACAACTGACCCTCCTGCCCACCTAGAAACACATACACATCAGGTATCTCTACAAATGTGGTTAACTGCAAAGTTTCCACACAGCAAGCTCTTGAACTTACACTGGTCCTTAACTTTCAGAGTAGATCTTTTCAGATAACAAAAGTATAAAACTCTGGGGCTAGATAGGGCTTAGCAGCTAATCACTTGCCTGTGAAGGCTAAGGATCTCGGTTGGAGGCTCAATTTCCTAGGACCCACATAAGCCAGTTGTACAAGGGGGCAACCATGTCTAGAGTTCGTTTGCAGTGGCTAGAGGCCATAGTGCACCCATTCTCTCTCTATCTGCCTCTTTCTCTCTCTGTCACTCTCAAATAAATAAATAAAAATAAACAAAAGTTGTTTTTTTTTTTTTAAGTATAAAATTCTGCCAAGGAAGACTGCACCAGAGAAAGAAGTTAATGGCAAGGCTAACTCTAAAACAAGTTACACATTGAGGTCATTGCCAAGCCTTTCTCAGTTTTAGCATCCTCTCCAACAATGGAATTACAAGCAATTTAAAGCAATGCCTTATATTTTATTTACAACCGTTCAGTCATGGGCCAGAGATGGCTCTGATAGGGCAGATTACTGTTACCACCAATGACAGGTAAACATGAAGACTCACTCTTTTCTACGTTTGTTAATTTCTGGAAGCTTTCCAGCGTGTCTCCATTTAGTATTCTGGGCAAGAAGTCCCGTATTTGCATCACTTCAGTTGTCAGCCGTTCAAGGTACTTCTTTCTGACTTTAACAAATTCATCTTTAGTTTCCATGTACTAAAAAAAAAAAAAAAAAAGATCAGCTCTTACAATTACTTTATTTCTGTTCAGATAATACCAGCGCCCAAGTCAACTTGCTTCCTTTCTTCATGCCTCTCCTGTTCATAACTGCTTCAAAAGCATGTATTTTTACCTAATGTGCATTTTTGATCTTTTCCTGACAAGGTTTCAATATGTACCCTGGTTGACCTGCAACTCACTACTTGGACTAGGCTGGCTTTGAAAGACGTTCATGTCTCTGCCTTCCCAGCACTGGGATTACAGGTCTGTGCCTCCACAGCTGGCACCTAAGGTGCCTTCCAATCCTGGTATATAGACACAGACTCTATATAAAAACTGAGCACTGAAGCCCAGTATTGAAAATGGGAGCTGGGACATCCACGCACAGCGACAATCCCAGTTTCTCAGGAGGCTTGGAGGAGGGGCACTTTGCTCCAGATGAACAAATCTAGGTTCTGCTTCAGTACAGGGCTTGTTTGAGGTATTGAAGAGGGGGAAAAGGTGTACACAAGAACCATTTTCCAGGGCTAGAGATATGGCACTTGCTTGCAAAGCCTGACAGCCTAGTACCAATGTAAAGCCAGCTAGATGGACAAAGTGACACATGCATATGGAGTTCGTGTGCAGTGGCAGGAGGCCCTAGCATGGCCATTTTCTCCTTTTCTTTGTTTCTCTCTTCTTGCAAATAATTAAAATAATTTAAAGAGCCCTATTTCTGGCTGAAGAGATAGCTGAGAGATTAAGGCCCTTGCCTGTGAAGCTTAAGGACCCAGATTCCATTCCCCAAACCCACATAAACCAGATACACAAGGTGGCACATGTGTCTGGAGTTCATTTGCAATGGATAGAGGCCCTGGCAGGCCCATTCACTCTCTTGTCACCTTTGTGGTTTTGGATTTTGTTTGTTTGTTTGTTTGTTTGTTTGTTTGATGTAGGGTCTCGCTGTAGCACAGACTGACCTGGAACTCACTATGTAGTCTCAAGGTGGCCTCGAACTCACAGGGATCCTCCTGCCTCTGCCTTCCAAGTGCTGGGATCAAAGGCAATCGCCACCACCCCAGAATGCCCCATTCTTTCTCTTTCTCTCTCAAATAAATAGTAAACAAAGCCGGGTGTAATGGCGCGTGACTTTAGTCCCAGCACTCGGGAGGCAAGAGGCGGAAGGCTCACTGTGAATTCAAGTCCGCCCTGAAACTACATATTGAACTCCAGGTCAGCCTGGGCTACATCGAGATCCTACCTCGAAACGCCAAAAAAATTAATTAATTAATTAACTAATAAATAAATTAACATTTCTTTAAAAAAAAAACCGATATTCTGAAAAGCCAATGAAAACGCCTGCAACTTTACATCGAGGCGCCAGGCGGATGCTAAAGACAGGCAAAGGAATCCCTATGGCTGGAGCTTGCCCTCGACCTGCGAAGCCTTCACGTCTGCTCTCCAATAGCGAAAGGAAGCGCGGGCGGGAGCCTTTCCCGAGGCGGCACCAGGTGAGGGGCAGAACCCGAAGGGGGCCCGGGTCTGGCGGGCTCTGGGGTCACGCGACCCGAGTCAGCGCGTCGTGCGCTCTCCAACGCGACCGAGGCCGTCGACGTCCCGGCCCGCCCAGGCCCGCGCGACTCTCCACCGGGCCGCCTCGCGCCCGGCCCGGACCACGCGGGCAAGGACGGACAGGGCCCAGGCCCTGACAGCCGCCCACAGCAGGTTGGAACCCGCAGCAGACCCGGCCACCCCCCTACTGACCCTGCAGGCCTCCTCGGCGCCGCCTTCCTCGTCCATAGCTGCGACTTAGGGACTTAGGCTCTGTGCGCCTGCGCGGCACTCTTGGCTCCTCCCAAACCAGCAGGAAAGAGCGGGAAAGTGAAGGCGCCCCGGCGCAGACGGAGAGCCACGAGGTCCAAACATCGTAGGGGTTGCGCAGCTCCCGGTTGCTGCGGGCCCAAGGGGGCTGGAATCGACGTGGCCCTCTTTCAGCACCTCTGCTTTCCTTGTTACCTGGCAAAGTAGGCGGAAATGAGGCCTGGGTGTGGGCATAATTGTCAGTTCAAATAAAATGTCCATTCTTTCCTGTTTGGGAAAGGATGCTACTCGACTCAGGGCCAGCGTCCAAAGTGGCCCTCTGGGGAACCAGCTACATCAAACACTGGTTCGCATCCCTTGGCTCCAGGGGCTTCTATAGTGAGGACTGTATTTCTATGTTCCTAGGAGAGAATTATTTCTGGCCAGGTAGCTCAGTAGAGCAACATAACCAAGATCTGAAGTTAGGCATGGTGTCACAAGCCTGTAATTTCCGCACTTGAGAGAAGGAGGCAGCATGATCGAGTTTAAAACCAGCCTTGCGACGTATTGAGCTGGAATACATATGCATCTACAAAACAGCCAGGCGTGGTGTTGCACGCCCTGAATCCCAGCACTTGGTTGGCAGAGGTAGGAAGATCACTGTGAGTTCAAGGCTACCCCTGAGACTGCATAGTGAATTCCAGGTCAACCTGAACTATAGATCCTACCTTGAAAAACCAAAAAAATAAAACAATTAGCCAGGTGATGGTTCATGCCTTTAATCCCAGAACTTGGAGGCAGAGGTAGGAGGATCACCGTGAGTTCGAAGCCACCCTGAGACTACATAGTGAATTCCAGATCAGCCTGGGCTAGAGTAAGACCCTACCCCAAAATAAATAAATAAAATAAAATAGAGGCTGGAGAAATGGTTCCGCAGTTCAGACACTTGCCTGAAAAGTCTAACAACCCGGGTTTAATTCCCCAGTGCCTACATAAAACCAGATACACAAAGCATATCTGTAGTTCCCTTGGAGCAGCTGGAGACCTTGACACGCCAATTGTGTGTGTGCGTGTGTATGTGTCTGCATACAAATAAAATAATTTTAAAAGAAAATTAATAAATTAAAAATAGGGTCTGGGAGATGCACAAAGTGGTGCATGTGTCTGAAGTTCATTTACAGTGGTAGGAGGCCCTGGCCCATTCATGCTCTCTCTTTCTCTCTCTGTCTCCCTCTTTTCTTCCCTCTTCCTCCCTCCCTCCCCCCCCCCCCCGCAAATAAACAAACAAATATGGGGCTGGGGAGATTGCTCAGTGTTAAGTGTTTGCCTATGAGACCTGAATTCTGAGTTCAAGTTCCTCAACTGCCTGGTGCCAGATTAAATGCAGGGCCTAGCAATGCTAGGGAGACACAGATAGGAGAATCTCCTAAACTTGCTAACAGCTTGTCTAGCCCAGTGGGTGTGCTCTGGATCCAGTGTCTCAAAAAGGGACTGGAGGGGTTAGAGAGATGGCTTAGTGGTTAAGGCGCTTGCCTGCAAAGCCAAAGGACTCAGGTTCAATTCTCCAAGACCCACATAAGCCAGATGCACAAGGGGATGCATGCATCTGGAGTTCGTTTGCAGTGGCTGGAGATCCTGACATGCCCCATTCTCTCTCTCTTTCTCTCTCTCCCTCCCTATTTCTGTATCTCTCTCTCTCAAATAAATAAGGGACTGGAGAGATGGCTCATTGATTAAAGGCACTTGCATTCAAAGCCTAATGGCCCAGGTCTGATTCCCCAGTATCAATGTAAAGTCAGGCCTGTAGGAGAAAGCCTAGGTCAGGACACTTTACTACAGGTCAGAAATGTCAAGAGGATCTGACCTTTCCTTATCTCTGCTTCCTTTAGGAGTCCTACTCCCTTGAGAAGATGCTTCTGTAGAAGAAAAGAAACTGAAAGCTTAACTGATGCCCTAAATCCCTGTAACGGTTAACTGCTGAGCTCAACTTACCTGTCAGTAGCTAAAGAAAACCCAAAGAGAGAACTGTCTGGGGGTGGGGGTGGGGCTCCCAGAGGGACAAGAGAGCAAGACAATTTAGAATAAAATAAAGCTCTTGGTTAGGGCAACCCAACTGCATGATTTATATGCATGTTGATTCATAGGTATGTTTTGAAAAATTGTTTTGAATCATATAGACTGCACAAGCTGTCAGGTCCTGCTTCTGTAAACCAGCTGCCCGCTTGCTCACTCACCCCTCCCCTTGCTCTGAACACTACAAAATGAAAGTAAAACCTCAGTTTAGCATTGAAGTTACTTTGGGGAGCGATCCCAACTTTGGTGACCGGGAACTAAACTCCTCCACTTTCACTCATGCTGGTGTTGGAATGATCTTTTCAGAAAAGATCTGTAACACTTCCTAGAGAACTAAGATTTCTGGGAATAGTGCTCTTTGCCACTTTGTACATCTGGTTTTACAGGGCTTCTGGGGAACTGAAGAGGGGAAACAAGGCCTCGGCTTCGCAAGCAAATGCCTTTACCCGCTGAATCATCTCTCCAACTCTCCCCTTCTCTTAAAGCTCTCCCTTCCAAAACCTTTCTGAAAGTTATTCTCTGGTCTGTGGATTTCTTTTTTATTTCATATTTATCTGTTGGAGAGAGACGATGGGTACACCAGGGCCTTTGGCAGCTGCAAATAAACTCCAGGTGCATGTACCACCTTGTGCACCTGACTTATGTAGGTCCTGGAAAATCAAACCTGGGTTCTTTGGCTTTGTAGGTAGGTTCCTTAATTGCTAAGCCATCTTTTCAGCCCTGATCTGTGGATTTTATTCTTCGAATTCATAAAACAAGAATAGACAGACACCCAAAACTAATTGGTGTGTTGCTGAATATTGGTACATTGGCAAGGAGACACAAAATGTCTGTGTCAGAAGCACAAAGTGGCACATGCATCTGGAGGTCGTTTGCAGTGGCAAGAGGCCCTGGTGTACCCATTCTTTCTATTTTTTTTTCATTCTCTCTTCTTCCAAATAATTTTTTTTTTCTTGTTTTCCCAAAGCAGGGTCTAACTCTAGCCTAGGCTGACCAGACTTGCTATGTAGTCTCAGGCTGGCCTTGAACTCATGGCGATCCTCCTACCTCTGCCTTGAAAGTGCTGGGATTAAAAGCGTGTACTACCACGACGGCTTGCAAAAAGAAAAAAAAAGAGCTGGAGGGATGGCTTAGCCGTTAAGGCATTTGCCTGCAAAGCCAAAGGACCCAGGTTCGATTCCCCAGGACCCACGTTAGCCAGATGCACAAGGGGGCACACACGTCTGGAGTTTGTTTGCAGTGGTTAGAGGCCCTGGTACACCATTCTCTCTCTCTCTCTGGCCTGCTTTCTCTGTCAAGTAAATAAATAAATAAGTAAAGATACAATTTAAAAAACTGAAAAAAAAAGCATAAAACGATGTGGTAAGATTCACCCCAGCCCGCTGGCCGCTGGCCTCAACAGACACATGTACGCACATACAAATGGCCAAAACACCGGGCGTGGTGGCTCACGCCTTTAATCCCAGCACTCTGGAGGCTGAAGTAGGGGGATTGCCATGAGTTCGAGGCCACTCTGAGACTACATAAAGAATTCCAGGTCAGCATGAGCTAGAGCTAGGCCCTATCTTGGAAAAACTAAAACTTGCTAAATAGAATAACCAAAGCTTGCTGAAAAAAAAAAAAAAAAAACACCTAGTCTGTTAACTTGCCCCACATGTCGCTGAATCTATAAATCTACCATGGCCTAAGGTTTTGGATGATCTTAAAGTTAGCATAAGATTAAGATTTCTCTGTGAAATGTGTAGACAGTAGGCTCCCTCCCACCTCGACACTCAGGGCCTGTCCCTCCACTTGCCCCAGGCGCTGAGCGGGCCCTGCAGGGGGACTGTAGACACCGGCGGCCCAGCGCGGCCCGTCCATCAAAGACAGCCTTTCTTCCGGGTCTCGGCTCCACGCAGGAAAGCCCGCAGAGCTGCACAGAAATCCAGCGCGTGCGGGTGGCAGGAGCGGCGGGGCTTTGCCAAGTGCGCTTACATTCTAAACTCCTTCAAGACGCAGCCGTCCGCGTCTTCCCCGACCAAGATCTACCCGGGGCTAACCTCGCCGGGCCACTGAACTTGAAGCTAGCGTGAAACACAGCGTGGACGACGCCACGCGCTCTGCAGGTTCTCGCCCCTCGCGGCGGGCGGCGCGGCGCGTGACGTCATCCGCCCGCGACGCGGAAGTGGCGGGAGCCCGTGCGCAGGCGCAGCCCCGGCCGTGCGGCGGCGGCGGCGGCAGCGGCGAGCGCGCGGCCCGGGGATGCTGGATGTGTCGCGATGGCCCCCGCCATGCAGTCGGCGGAGATCCAGTTCGCTCAGCGCTTGGCGTCCAGCGAGAAGGGCGTCCGCGACCGAGCGGTGAAGAAGCTGCGTCAGTACCTCAGCGCGAGGACGCAGAAGGAGACAGGTGCGCGCCGGGGCTCAGCCGGTCACATGGCGCCGGGCCGGGTCGGCCCGGGCGGGGGATCCGGGGGCGCCCGGGCTCACGTGGGATCGCTTGCACGAGTCGTCCGTCTGCGGCGCTCCCCAGGGCCGTGCACAGTGGAGGCGGGCCCGTGGGTCCGGCGTGCGTGTGTATGTGCGCGCGCTCAAAGTCCACGGAAGGTGAGAAGTGACCCGGGCTGTTGGAGGCTCTGGGTCTCTGATTCCCGCCTTCCTACGACAGCGCCTTGGCGTGCTGGGATGCAGGAGAAGGACAGTCAGCATCCTTGTTATGGAGGAGATTGAGCCGTGAGGTCAGGGGAGAACGGCAAGTGGAGCAGAACCATGTGTGGATGCAGGGAAGGGAATGAGGACTGGGCATGGGCCGCCCGAAGTGCAGGGAAGAGCCCCTCTGCCCACAGGAGGCCTCTCCGGCCCATGTGCCAGTGAGATCTCAAAGGGAGGCTGCCAGCCGTGCAGACGCAGAAAAAGAGCTAAGCATGCCTGGGAACGGGGAAGCCAGAAAGTTGGCGAGGAGGGTGTGTGCGGAGATTAAGTTGAGAAAGTCAAGTGGCCAGACTGCCCCCGGCTTATTTATAACATGGATTTTAACTACATTGGAGTGGGTTGAAACGTTTTACTGGATTTGTTTGTTTGTTGTGCCTTTCAAGGTAGGACCTTGCTCTAGCTCTGGCTGATCCGGAATTCACTGTGTAGTCTCAGGCCGGCCTCGAACTCAACGATCCTCCTACCACTTCCGAGTACAGGGATTAAGGCGTCCTCCACCATCCCTGGTGATTTTACTTTAGTGATCCCAAATGGGGTCTGTAAACACGTGGGTGGGCACTCAAGGTATGGATGGTAACGTTTACACCAAGTTTGCTGATGTGTGATTTAGTTACTGGAAATAGGCCTACCTTTGAAATCTGTTTAAAACAAGAAACAGTGGGGTGTTGTGGCTCACACCTATAATCCCAGCACTTGGGTAGGCCAGGCAGGATTGCTGCAAGTTAGAGGGTAGCCAGGACTACACAGCAAAGAAGCGGTCTTTAAAAAAGGAAAGGAGCTGGGCATGGTGGCGCACGCCTTTAATCCCAGCACTCGGGAGGCAGAGGTAGGAGAATTGCCATGAGTTCAAGGCCACCCTGAGATGACAGAGTCAATTCCAGGTCAGCCTGGACCAGAGTGAGACCCTACCTTAAAAAACAAAAAAACAAACAAAAAAAAAAAAGGAAAGGAGGCCGAGCTTGGTGGCACGCCTTAATCCCAGCACTTGGGAGGCAGAGGTAGGAGGATTGTCCTGAGTTTCAAGGCCACCCTAAGGCTACATAGTGAATTCTGGGTCAGCCTGAGCTAGAATGAGACCCTACCTGGAAAAATAAAAATAAAAAAAGGAAAGGAGATAACTTTTGTGAGATGTCTGGTAGAGGCATGAAGACCAAAATTCCTGACTTCATTACTCCCTTAGAATTTGAGTTTATGTTCAAATATTCAGGTTTCCTGTGTGTGCTAATGGTTCCTAAACCTAAATTGCTAGCCTGGGCAAGCCTTTCCTACCCTACCCTCTGCTCAAATATCTACTGTTCGGCTGGCATTTCACCTAGGTGTCCTATAGCCACCTCACTCTCAGTGCCCCAAATCCCCAAAACCTGTTCTCTCCAACTGCATCTGGCTTACGTGGGTCCTGGGGAAATCGAACCTGAGTCCTTTGGCTTTGCAGGGAAGTGCCTTAACCACTCCAGCCCTCGAATTCTGTTTTAACCCAAGTCCCCATATCTTATTTGGTCCCCCTACTGATCTCGTCACTCCATTTGTATCCCCTAAATGGCCTCCACAAACCAGCCCAGGTCACCTTCCTAAAATAAATCTGATAGTATCAGCCACCTTCCTAGAAATTCAGGGTCTGTATGTCTTGTATACAGATGTCCTCATCTGCTCTTCTGCCTAAGTCCGGATGTAACTGCTTCCTGCTTCATCAACAAAACCCTTGGTGGTTTTAAGGGTATCACACAACTCAGACATCCCTCCTATTGCATTGGCTTGCTCTACAAAGAATCCCATGCCTTCTCTTCCCTCCCAGCCCCCCCCCCACACACACACAGGGTTCTAAAACACCACATCTTTATTGTAGCACTTAGTTCCTTTTTTTCTTTTCTCTGTTTTGGCAGGGCTTGAGGTGGGGACTGACTGTACATGCACACACCACAGAGTGCAGGTGGAGATGAGAGGGTCACTTTCCTGGCCACTTCTTGCCTTTCCATCTGGTTTGAAGCAGGGTTTCTACTGTGCTCTTTGCTATACTGGCTATGTGCTTTCAGGAAAATTCTCCTGCTCTGCCTCTATCTTGCTGTCAGCATCAGTGTCTTGGGATTTTTACTTCTTTTTTTTTTTTTCTTACCCCTCCTTTCCTCTGCCTGCCACAACTTTTCACTTGGGATCTGGGCATTGAACTAACTCCTTCTTGAGCAGCTTGCAATTTGTCTACTGAGCCATCTCCCCAGCCCAAGTTCGAGGGTTTTTTTGTTTTGTTTGAGAGAAAGAGAATGGGTGCACCAGGGCATCTAGCTACTGCAGACAAACTCCATGGAATTGAACCTGGGTCCTTTGGCTTTGCACGCAAGTGCCTTAACCACTAATCCATCTCTCCAGCCTGGCTTTTGTTTTATGGAGACAAGGTCTCAGGTAGCCCAGGTTGACCTCTTCTCTATAGCTAAGAATGGCTTTGCACTCCTTATCCTCCCTGCCTCCACCTCTGAACGCTGCTGTGTTGTTTCTTGATGAGCTTCCCTCGTTATCCATGTCCCCAACCCTGTAAGTTTCCATTTCCTTTTTAGATGGGGGGAGGGAGAACAAACAGCCATAGGGAGGGTCTGGCTGGGTACAGTAGGAACAGGCAGACAGGTGCAGCACATCTGGACTGGAGATAGCCAGCCTTTTGCTCAGACCCCTTTAGGGAACAAGTCCAAAACTTGGAACACTGAGATGGTGAGGTTGCCTGATCAGCAGGGTTATACTAGTGCCCCAGTGTTAGCCTCGTTAGCACCCATTGCAGGAGATACAATAGGCCTTCAAAAAAAAAAAACAACTGCAGAATGAAATGTCTTAGTAATGATGGGATGAGAGAAACAAGGTCTGTGGCCCAGCTGTTCCCCACTCAGAATAGAGACACAAGTTTGGAAACGATTTGGCCAGACTCGTTTGAACCGCATTGACAGGCTTCCCAGCCCCCATTTTGGGGAATCTGAGATTTCAGTCTTACTTTCAGTCTTACATGTAGTGTTCTGTCCTCAGCATAAATAGATGGCTCTGTGGTCTTTAAAACCAGTTGGAGATCTGTATAGTGTCCTGCTTTAATGTTGGAGTTCCGTTCCCACCATCATAAAGCATCCTTGTCCGTGGTTTGAGTTCATGAAAGCTCCCATGTCCTAATGTGCAGCACGCATTTATGAAGCACAAACTGTGTGCTGGCTTCTTTTTCCCCTAGAGGCAGGGTCTCATACCAGCCCGGGCTGGATCCTCCTGCCTCAGCCTCCCAAGCACTGGGAGTAAAGGTGTGTGCCGACACACTTTTTTTGGTTTTTCAAGGTAGGGTCTCACTCTAGCCTAGACTGACCTGGAATTCACTATATAATCTCAGGGTGGACTCAAACTCACAGGGACCCTCTTACCGCTGCCTCCTGAGTGCTAGGATTAAAAGCGTGCACCACCACACTCTGCCATTACTTCCTTGTTTTTGTTTTTTTTTGTTGTTTTAATTTATTTATTTGCCAGGGAGGGAGGGAGGTAGAGAATGGGCGCCCCAGGACCTCCAGCCACTGCAAACGAACTCCAGATGCATGCACCACCTTGTGCATCTGGCTAACGTGGGTCCTGGGGAATCGAACCTGGGTCCTTTGGCTTTGCAGGCAAATGCCTTAACCACTAAGCCATCTTCTCCAGCCCTCACCCACATTTTCTAATACTGCACCCTTGTAAGTGGCTAGGGCCTCGCCAACACTATGCTCCCACTGTATTTTGTTGTCCTCCTATGGTATAGATGGGATTTGGAGCTCTCCTGCTCCAGTCCGTTAGAATTGACTCTTCCTCTCTCTACCACATCCTACGCTTCCTTTGCCTGTGATATGGTGGGTTATCCAGAGACAGCATATCACGTATTGCCACCATGAGTGCCACACTCATGTCCTTGCCTGGGCCATCTAGAGAATTGAGAATGCAGTTAAGTGTTAGAGCACTTACCAAGCATGTACAAGGCTCTGGGTTCATTCCCCAGCACCCCACACACAGGCGTGTGGAGATAAATATACACTATGCTTTCTTGAAGTGATAAAGGCCAGAATGAAGAAGGTGGTGTGATGACATGCTCTTCTGCAGTTCAGTAACCACCAAGCCATGTGTGTAGGAAAGGACTGCAGGGTTACACGTCAGACAGCCAAAACTAATCTGGCCTGGGGGCAGCTTTTCATGGATGTTGGAGAATTGAACCTAGGCCCTGTAGACTTTGCAAGAATGCACCTTTTATGGCTTAGCCTTCCTCCCCAGGCGCATGCGCGTGCGTGCGTGCGTGCGTGCGTGCGTGCGTGTTACACTGGAGAGAGTTAAGAGTTAGCACTTCACACTTGCAATAACATTGGATGGTCAAGAGAACTTGGGGCTCTTCAGTCACCAGCTCCTCAGAACATCTGGCTGGTTTTAAGGGGAAATGAAGGACAGCTCTGTGCAGGAGGCAGCCAGTGCTCCAGGACATTTCCCTAGAGCAGAGGCTTTTTCTCTGAGGAGGGAGGGCTGGCCACTTGTCTTTTCTCCCATTTGGCACAGTCCAGTTGGTCTGCATTCCCTCCACAGCCCTGCCCTGAAACCCTATAGCTAGCCCTGAAGGGAATGGCAGTGCGGCTGCCAGTCACAGAGCGGAGTGCCCAGCACTGACCCTGTGCGGATTCCAGCTCCTTAATCCTCTTTGTGCCTCTATAGCCTCAGCTCTCCACCTTATGGAGAGTGTGTTTTAAGTGTCTCTTGCTGTCACATTAGCTCTCTCATGCATTCCTTTTTGTGGAAGACTATTTCAAACAGATGAAGTGTGTCCACATCTCTCTGCTGTGGAGGTTCCTTTTGACTGGCGGGGTTGTCCAGGATGCCCCTTCTGACTAGGCTTGTGTGGCAGATCTCTTTTAGCATAGCCACAGTGCCGTCGTTACGCTGGAAAGAAATTCCTAACCAGGCAGGTGGTGTATGGCAATGATCCCAAGAAGAAGCAGGGATGTTCCAAGTTTGAGGCCATCCTGGACTGCAGAGTAATGAATGGGCCAGCCAGACCTACATAGCAAGGTCCTGCCTCAAAAAAAAAAAGTCTTAAGCCAGGCGTGGTGGTACACACCTTTAATCCCAGCTCTCAGGAGGAAGAGATAGGAGGATCGCTGTGAGTTTGAGGCCACCCTGAGACTCTAGTGAATTCCAGGTCAGCCTGGGCTAGAACAAGGCCCCACCTTAAAACAAACAAACAAAAAAAGCAGTCTTGATGCCATGAAATATTTAGTGTGCTGATTTTTTCCCACTATCTTACATATTTTTATGAAGATCCGAATCCAAATAAGAGTCCTTTAACAGATGTATCTGCCAACTTAAATTCTTTGTGCTTTTTCAGCATCTGTTGAATGGTTGTCCATGTAACTTCCAGTCGATCAATAGATTTGGGTTGTTGGTCTGATTTCTGCACTTTCAAATTTTTGGTGTCTTGTCATGTAATGTTTGAGCAGCCCCCATTCTTTCCCAGTCACCAATTCTCTAGGGGAGTGTGCAGTCTTTGAACATGATCAAATATAGATGCAAGTTTCCATGACTGCAGGTGGCCAGGGACTGGCTGTGTAGTCACATTATCAGCAAGTAGATCCCAGGCCTGACTCAGTGCCAGTTGGCACATCATCTCTAACTAATGTGACTATGATTTTTTTCTTATCTTGGTGTGAAGTAGAAAACGACCAAATGAAACAGATGTACCACTGTAAGGTTGTTGTTATGAGAAAGGTCATTAGTAAATGAGAAATCAGTCTATAAGATAGAGTAGGCCTGTTCTAGACTTAAGTCCATTTACCAGGGCTTTTAAATCTTCTCGTCCTCTTGTAGAAGGTTGGTAGCAGGCTTGAGGATTGCTGGGATGTAGCTCAGTCAGTAGAGTGCTTGTCTAGCTTGCAAGGCCCCTAGGTTCTAGTCCCAGGGCTGTGTTAAACTAAATGTGGAGACAGGCACCTATAATCCTACGAGGTGGGGTTTCAAGGTCCCTTGGCTTCATAGTAAGTTTGGGGTAGCCTAGGGTAGATGAGGCCCTGTGAGAGAGACAAAAAGAAAGACATACTTGAGCTGGGCGTTGTGGTACACACCTTTAATCCTAGAACTCTGTAGGCTGAGGTAGGAGGATCACTGTGAGCTCAAGGCCACCCTGAGAATACTTCATGGTGATCTAGAGTGAGACCCAATCTCAAAAAACAAACAAAAATAGTTTGGCAGCACTCCTGAGGGCAATTCTGTCCCTTCCTAATAAAATACACGTAGTTACCATTTGTAACCCATGTCAACACTAAGGGCTCTGACATCATGGTCCCGAAGCCTGCATGCTCGGCCAGAGAGCACTGGCCTCATTGTGTTCGACTCAGCACATACTTCCTGCACCTGGAGTGGGCCCAGGGGCTGCGGGCTGGGGGTGGCGGGTCAGCAAAGATGATGAGGGAGAGTGGGGCCTTCAAATAGGGTGAGAGCAACCCACTCAGGGCATGCCACTTAAACCAGGTTAAACTGCTCAGAAAGTGATGGCTGATGCAGGAAGGAGATTAGGGACAGCCATGTTTCCCTCTTGCAGGAGCCTTAAAAATGTCACTTCAAGCCGGGCATGGTTTACATGCTTTTAATCCTAGTACTCTGGAGGCAGAAGTAGGAAGATTGTTGTGAGTTCGAGGCCACCCTGAGCCTACATAGTGAATTCCATGTCATCCTGGGCTAGAGAGAGACCCTACTTGGTGGGGGGGGGAGTCACTTCAGGGTTGGAGAGATGGCTCAGCAGTTAAGGCTGCAAAGCTAACGACTGGATTCTATTCCCCAGTCCCGTGTAAGCCAGATGCACAAAGTGATGAACTTGGCTGGTCTTGTGGGTCTCAGGTGGCTGTCAGGAGCCCTGCAGCATCAGCCTGACAGCCTCGTGTTCCTAGGAGGGGGGCTCCATGTGGTTGTACTCGGTCAAAACCAGTGGAAATGTTGGTGTTCAACAGAGAAGACTTAATGGGGAACTGACCCTGGGTGCATGGTCACCTCCTGCTTGCTGCCTTCCTTGGCTTGGGTGGAAGGGATGGACCCAGAGCACACAGTGTGGGTTAGTTCTTAAGGTCACACTTGTTACCACTGCCCTTGGCTGACAAAGTTGCATCTGTCATGGTTCATGAGGTTCGCCTGGAACATAACGAAACATGTACCTCCGATTTAAAAGAGAATTTGCAGGCAGAGGGGAAGTTGAACGTATGTGGTAGTGTGTCGCCACTGCTGTGCAGCTGCGCTCTTGAAGAAAGAACTGTGTAGACTCTGAAGTAAGACTGGTGTGCTCTTGCCCTGCAGGAGGTTTCAGTCAAGAAGAACTCCTGAAACTGTGGAAAGGACTCTTCTACTGCATGGTCGTGCAGGACGAGCCCCTTCTGCAGGTAACCCAGCCCTGCGTCGTGTTCCTGGACCTTTGCTGTCGACGGATAAGAGACTGCCATTCATACTCTGTCGCTCTACTAAAGAGGTGGAAGAGACGTGCTTCAAGGAGCCGTTTTCTGACCTCTTGTCCACACAGAAAGGGATACAGGCACCTGCATTTAGGTCATGTTTCAGATATAACGGACACAATAAATCATAGCTTTCCTATTTCTGTCATTTCATAGTTCCCATGGTAGGTTTTACATGTTGGCTTTTGTTGTTGTTTGGATGGTTGGTTCTTTTGATTTTCAAGGTAGGGTCTCCCTGTAGCCCAGGCTGACCTGAAATCCACTATGTAGTCTCAGGGTGACCTCCTACCCCCACCTCTCCAGTGTTGGATTTAAAAGGCATGTGCCACCATGCCCGGCTACATGATTGATATTTTTAAGTTTCTATTTCATTTTCTGTTGAGTTTATCTTCAATAGTCAGAAGGCACAACAGGAGTGCTAGTCAAGACCCAGGAGAACCCGGGGTGCAGACAAGGCAAGGCCACCTACTGAGGTTCAGTTTCTGCAGAGAGCAAGCAGCCAGGCCCTACAGCTAAAGCGCTGTGTGAGCTGCATTGATGACCAGGCAGCACTGGCTAACCTTCATCCCTGTGCTGAGCCCTCTACCAGCTACTGTAGGAAAGCTTTGTCCCAACGTCTGAAAGCAAGACTACTTGTGTGGCTCACAGTGCACAAGCCCTCATGGGAATGTCTACTGTTCCGGGTTTTCGTGTGCAGGCCATGGAGTATAGTGACTTGTCTCAACTCACTGCCTCTTCTGAGCATATTTTGAGTAGGCTAGCAGGTCAGATTATATTCAGGAGTACTAAGCAGCAGCTTTCGTGGAAGAAGAGGACCAATAAAAAGGAATGCCATTTTCAAGAAGAGGCCCTATTTGTGTTCCTGGTAGAGAAATTTCTGATCCCACCATCTGGAGAGAAAGCCCCGGTGTCCAAGCACCAGTGAGATGACACTGGACATACATACGTAATTTATTAGGAAGAGAGGAAGGCAGATAGAATAAGACATGATTTTAAAATATCTTTAGGAAACATTAAAGCGACGTTTTTATTGATTGAATGTGAATAGACACACGAGGGCCTCCTGTCGCTGAAAATGAACTCCAGGTGCATGCACCACTCTGTGGATCCAGCTTTACGTGGATACTGGGAAGTCAAATCCAGGCCGTCAGTCTTTGCAGCCAAGTGCCTGTAACCGCTGTGCCATCTCTTCATCGCCCAGAGGTGCCTTCTTAAACATGCAGCTTAAGCTGTTCCAGAAACATACCATGCTAGCCCAGAAGCCCACTGAAACTGGAGTTTCGTGTTTTGTTGAAGCCTAGTTACTCAACGACAGCCCTGGGTAGCAGTGCATTGAGGACGGAAGGCACAAGCTTTCCCACTAGCAGGAGGGAGGAGGTGCAGGCCAGAGTTTCTAGCACACTTAACCACCTAATTTTCTCTCCAACCCATCTTTGCAGGAGGAACTGGCAAACACGATCTCCCAGCTCATCCATTCTGTTAGCAACACAGACGCTCGTAAGTCCTGGTCTTTTATCACTCAGAACCTCCTTGTTCCTCAGAGTTAGTAACTTGCCTAGGAAACCTAGTCTCCTTCAGTTGCACTTTTCTGGTGACTCTGATACATGAACATACTACTAGTTTGTGTAGGTGTCAGGTGGTAAGCAGTTGTTCTGGATTATTTGAGGTTGGGGCTCACTCTTGCCCAGGTTGGCCTTGAACTCACAGCAGTCTGATCCCTGGAGTGCTGGGGTCAAAGGCATGTACCACCACACCCTGCCAATTGTTACCTTTTTATATTTATATTTTTTAAATTTTTATTTATTTGAGAAAGAGTAAGAGGCAGATAGAGAGAGAATGGGCATGTCAGGGCCTTCAGTCGCTGCTGTCGAACTCCAAATGCATATGCCACATTGTGCATCTGGCTCATATGGGTCCTGGAGAATCAAACCTCCATCCTTTGGCTTTGCAGGCAAATGCTTTTTACCACTAAGCCAGCTCTGAAGCCCAGTTGTTGCTTGTTTAAGTACAGTAGGATTGATATTGACTGTTAAGAGGGCAGAGAATCACTTGACACCTCAGAGACTAAAATCAATGATCCTGCAATCTTCAGGTTCAAGTTACTCAAGCGTTCTCAGAGGCCAAGGTTGACATCCATTGTGCATATCATCTCTCAAGCAGATGTGCCCAAGATTAGCGCCATCGTGGTGATAAATAGAGGATGTCACTGGTGGTGATAAATGATTCTCTGCGAAAAGACAAGTCAGGTTTCTGAAGCAGTCTTGCTTACTTACCATGGAAGAGAAAATAGGGTGAGTTCCAATAGCACTTCTGACTGGAGTGACCTCAGTAGTTCTGACATCTGGCTTATGAAGAACAGATTCAGTGAAATACCAGCACTTGTGAGGCTGAGGCAGAAAGATTCTGGTTTCCAAGCTAGTGTTGGTTTCATAGTCAAATCATATCTTAAAAAGGAGAAAAGAATTGTCCAAAAAAGCAATGAATTAAAAGAGAAAAGATAAGAAAAATATTCAAATTTTAAAGTGCTAATTTTGCCGGGCATGGTGGCACATCTTTAATCCCAGCACTGGGGAGGCAGAGGTAGGAGGATGACCATTAGTTTGAGGCCATCCTGAGACTACAGAGTGAATTTCAGGTCAGCCTGAGCTAGAGTGAGACCCTACCTTGAAAAACCAAAAGTAATAATAAATTAAATAAATGAATAAAAAAATGTTATTTTGGTTAGGTGTGGTAGCACACACCTTTAGTCCCAGCATTCAGGAGACTGGAATAGGATGATTTCTGTGAGTTCAAGGCCAGCCTGAGGTACACTAAGACACCCCCCCCCCAAAAAAAAAAGCCTAGTTTTGTGACTCCAAAGAGAAAAAGATGGGCTGGAGAGATGGCTTAGCGGTTAAGCGCTTGCCTGTGAAGCCTAAGGACCCCGGTTCGAGGCTCGGTTCCTCAGGTCCCACGTTAGCCAGATGCACAAGGGGGCGCACGCGTCTGGAGTTCGTTTGCAGAGGCTGGAAGCCCTGGCGCGCCCATTGTCTCCCTCTCCCTCTACCTTTCTTTCTCTCTGTGTCTGTCTCAAATAAATAAATAAAAAATTTAAAAAAAAAAAAGAGAGAAAAAGACAATATTTTGTCCAGCGGCACACACAGGTGACACCAGGCACCAGAAAAGAAGCTGAGTTGTTTAAGTGTTCAGTAAGAGCGATGGACTTGTATTAGTTGTTAGGGATGAGTGTGGTAGAAAGGTCTGGAAGGTATGGGTCAGGGAAATACCAATTTTAGTAGAACTGGGGCTTCAAGGTATACAAAGAAGTAGTTCCCTGGGGAGCATTCTGACTGGGAACTACCAGCCTTCTCGTTACTGTCATGGCTTTGGGGACTTTTGAGGGGGGAGGTAAGGTCTCACTCTAGCCCAGGCTGACCTGGAATTCACTATGTAGTCTCAAGGTGGCCTCGAACTCACGGTGATCCTCCTACCTCTGCCTCCCGAGTGCTGGGATTAAAGGCGTGTTCCACCACGCCTGGCTTTTGGTTTTTCAAGGTAGGGTCTCACTCTGGCTCAGGTTGACCTGGAATTCACTATGTAGTCTCAGGGTGGCCTTGAACTCACAGCGATCCTCCTGCCTCTTCCTCCCGAGTACAACACTAGGTTCTTTGTCTTCCCTCACCTAGCCTGTGCTCCCATGCTCCTGGAAGCCAGGCGTTCAGACCCTCTCTTCCCTGCAGAGCACCTGTTCGTTCAAACCTTCTGGCAAGCCATGAACCGAGAGTGGCCGGGGCTGGACAAGCCGCAGCTGGACACGTTCGGCATGGTAAGCTCGGCACGCTGCGCTGCGCTCGGGACGCTACTCGGCGCTTCGTGCAGACAGCGCCGTGGCTGAAGGCCGGTGGGGCCTGGGGATGTAGCTCAGCAGTGCAGCGCTTGCCTGGCATTCTTGAGGTCAGGTTGCAGCATCGCAAAGAAAGATGAAAGAGAAAAAAGCACCAGGACGCCAGGCGTAGTGGCAGTGGTCATTAGACAACATGGAGGATGTGCTGAAGGCACTTCTGCCCCAGTCTCTGAGCTGGAAATGAGGGTGGGGACCATTAATGATCCTTGGCTTTTAGTTTTTGGAGTTCAAAGTTTGGGAAGAGCCTCACCATGTTCCCCAGGTGGTTCCTAGCTCCTGGTTGGGGATAGGGCACCACCTGCCTGGTTAAATGTGCTTGCTTTGTGGGACTCAGGCTGCACCGGTTTCATTGGTCTCATTCTCCAAGCTGATTAATTTTTTTTTACTTTCCTTTTATTACATAATTGCTGTTTAGCTGATCCGCCTTGTCTTGAGGCAGTCTTTTGAAGTTCTAAAGCAGAATGGCTGGGAAGAAAGGTTGGTAAACTATTTGAGTTAGCTGTGGTGACATTAAAAACTTGAAAAACGGGCTGGAAAGATGGTGGCTTAGCAGTTAAGGCACTTGCCTGCAAAGCCAGAGGACACAGGCTTAATCCTCCAGGTCCCACATACGCCAGATGCACATGTGGTTCATGTGTCTGGAGTTTGTTTGCAATGGCTAGAGGCCCTGGCGCACCCATTTTCACTCTCTCTCTTTCTCTCTCTAGTAAATAAAAATAAATTTTTTTTTTTAATTGGAAAAGGGCTGGAGAGATGGCTTAGCAGTTAAGGCACTTGCCTGCAAAGCTTAAGGACCCATGTTTGATTACCCAGTACCCACAGAAAGCACAAGGTGGCGCATGCATTTGGAGTTTGCAGTGGCTAGAAGCCTTGGCCTGTCCATTCTCTCTCAAATAAATAAATAAAGCTCGTAAGACACCAGACATGGTGGCGCACGCCTTTAATCCCAGCAGTCAGAAGACTGAAGTAGGAGGGTGGCCGTGAGTTCAGGGCTAGAGTGAGTGAGACCTTACCAGCTTATAAAAGGGCTGGAGAGGTGGCCCAGCGGTTTCCTTGCAGAGGCTACTGGCCTGAGTTCACTTCCCCACTACCCACATAGAGGTGCACATGCCTGCAGTTTGTAGCAGCAAGAGGCCCTCGCACGTGCCCATATCCACACACCCACTCTGTATCTCTCTCTCCTCTTGCAAAGAAATAAATGTGTTCAAAAAGAAATTAAAGGCTTGTAAAAGTAGAGTTGTGTGAGCCCCTGGACTTAATCCCTAACGTTGCACGAAAAAAAAGAAAGAAAAACTGTCACTGTGTAGTGCCATGAGAAACAGTGTCCTTACCCAGTAGAAACTAAAACTGGAGAACCTAGAGGGGGCCTAAGTAACTGCCTTTTCCCCTGTTTTTATTTGCCTGTTTTGGCTTTTTGAGGTAGGGTCTCTAGCCCAGGCTGACCTGGAATTCACTGTGTAGTCTCAGGGTGGCCTCGAACTCATTGCAATCCTCCCACCTCTGCCTCCTGAGTGCTGGGGTTAAAGGCGTGCCTCACCATACCCGGTGCCTTTTTTCTCTTGTAAAGCTGTCTGGGCCATGCATTGATTCTAATTTAGTAGAAGCAATAAATTAAATGTTTTATCTGTTCTTGGAGAGAGTGAGGTGTCAGCAGATTGGTTGGTTGGTTTTTTTAATATGTCTTTTGTTTTTTTTTCTTCAGCCAAATCAAGCTTTTTCTCGACATCCTAGTGAAGGAGCTCCTGTGTCCTGAGAGTCAGTCTCCGGATGGAGTGAGATTCCACTTCATTGATATTTATCTGGATGAGCTTTCCACTGTGGGAGGGAGAGAGGTGAGGAAACAGACACAAACTGCAGCATTGTGATGCTCGGGAAGCTGTAGAGACATGACACCAGTCAATGGGACATGTGCACAAATGCCCACAAAACATGTATGTGGCAGTGTATCAATGAAAACAGAATTGAGGGGCTAGGATAAGAATGCTTGCCACTCAAGCATGAGGCTGTGATTCAACCTGAGTTCAATTCCCCACTTTCCCCACCCATGTAAGCAGCCTATAATCCCAGTCCCATAGGGAGTGGAAGCCGGAGGATCACTGCGGCTCACTGCTTGGCCAGTTTGAAAACAGGAGCTCCAGACCCAGTGAGAGACAGATGGGTGATAGGAAGATAGCCAACTGCATACATGCACACCAGGCTCACATATCTATGCACATGCCAACAAGGTGGAGAAAGCAGAATTAAACTATGCTGTGGCACGTTCCTAGTCATAACAACTGAAGAAGCCGAGACAGAGGGAGATTCAGCTCAGGAGTTCAGGGCCAGCTAGAGGCTAGACCCATTGCTGTGTGTGCTGTGCGGACCTGTAATCCTAACACGGGCAGGAAAATCTTGTATTCTGTGCTGGAGAGATGGCTTAGCAGTTAAAGCACTTGCCTACGAAGCCTAAGGACCCAGGCTCAATTCCCCAGAGCCCATGTGTAAGGCAGATGCACAAGGTGCCACCTGCATCTGGAGTTCGTTTGCAGTGGCTGGGGACTCTGGTGTGCCCGTTCTCTCTCTGTCTGTTCACTCTCAAATAAATAAAATATTTTCAAAGAATTTTTTGTAATCTTGTATTTCAAGCAGTCATCCTAGGCTGCTTTGCAAACCCCCTGTCTTTAAAGGGGGGAGGGCTTGCTCAGTGAGGAGAGTGCCCACCTGGCAGTGCACACCTGAAGTCCTGACCCTCAGAAGGTGGAGGAGAATCGGAAGTTCAGAAACCAGCCTGAGCTACATGAACCCTGTCTCCAAGAATAACAAAATTCTGAGGAGAAGCCTCAGGATAAGCTGGGTGTGGTGGTGTACATCTTTAATCCCAGCAGGGTAGGAGGGTCGCCATGAGTTCAAGGCCACCCTAAGACTACATAGTGAATTCCAGATTAGCCTGAGCTAGAGTGAGACCCTACCTCAAGAAAACAAAAGAGAAAGAAAGAAACCAAGCCAAACCTCAAGGTATATTAAGTGCTTTCAAAGCAGAAGGGGGGAAAGAGCCAATAAAACTGCAAATTATAGGGGTTTTCTGGGTTCATAATCCTGTAAGTAGATACAAAGCTGAGAAGAAAAGTGTGTTTTTAGTATACAAATGATTATCTGAATTTGAGAATATGAATAGCTTTTACTTTTCTCTTTGACAAATGTTCTGTAGTGAACATAGATTTTCTTTTACAAAAAGAAAATCTAAATTACATTTAAAAATAGGAATGGCTGCCAGGCATGGTGGCACAAGCCTTTAATCCCAGCATTTGGGAGGCAGAGGTAGGAGGAGGATTGCTGTCAGTTCAAGGCCAGGCTGAGACTACATGGTGAATTCCAGGTCAGCCTGGGCTACAGTGAGACCCGGGGGTGGGAGGCAGACATACATGGGTGATTTGGGAATTGAAGGCAGACAGGCAAGCTTTGTGAGAAAAATGCCTTTAACCACTAAGCCATTTTCCGTTTTCTTTTTTTCCAGGTAGTTTCTCACTGTAGCCTAGTCTCAGGGTAGCCTGAAGCTCATAGCCATCCTTCTGCTGGGATTAAAGGCGTGTGTATCACCATGCCCAGCTTCCACCAAGCTATTTTCCCAGCCCCTCCACGTAGAACTCTTTTTTGGTTGGGTTTTTGTCATTGTCGTTTTTCCGTGCTCTTCTGAGGGTACCCAGGGCTGTGCTACGCCAGTGCTCACCACCACACCACATCCAGCCCTCCCAGAAGCCAGGCCTGCATGTTGTACCACACCACTGGTGTCTTTTGGTCATAGAGTAGCCCCGAGCCTGATCCAGGCCTCTGAGCAGTTCATTCAGTGTGTGTGTCTGGATTGTCTGAGATCTAAGACTCTAAAAGGAGAAAAGACTTTATTTTTCCTCATTCACTTTTCCCTGTATTTTATATCTGATTTACAGCTTTTAGCGGATCAGAACCTCAAGTTTATTGACCCATTCTGCAAAGTTGCTGCCAAGACCAAGGAGTAAGTGACTTTCATGTTTGTTTTCACTGCTTCGGTGGTACCTGTGGGAGGGGTCTGTGCACAGTGTGGGACAGCCGGGACACTTGTCCAGACTGAGAAGCATCGCTTCCTTATCCCTAACCAGACCTTTCAGGTCGGACACGGTAGTGCACACTTGGGATCCCAGCACTCTGGAGGTTGGGGCGGGAGGTCACCTCGCAAGATACTGTTCAAGGAAGGAAAAGAGAAAACACAATGGGCACTCATTAGTAGTGCAGCTCTGCCGGCTTCAGTGTACGGCCACTTGCTCCAGGAATCCTCCCACGTGTAGTTTGCCTGCTGTGCATCCGTAGGTAACTTCTGACTGCAGTGAGCCCACACGAGTGTCTTGGGACTCAGGTGCCTGCTAAGCCATTGGTGCCCCCCCCCCTCAGGTTCGGTTCCGGCCAGGCCGCAGCTGTACACACGGTGTCCCCGTGCTCCTCTTCCGCTCTGCTCCTCTCCACACACCGTCCAGGCCGTGCGTTTTAATCACGCTCTCTCCACTGTGTTTCTACCCTCAGCCACACACTGGTACAGACTATAGCTAAGGGTGTTTTTGAAGTCATTGTAGATCAGTCTGCTCTTGTACCTGAAGACACCGTGGAAGACCAGAAAGCCAAGCTGTGTGACGACGGCCTCTCTGAGGACAAGACCTCTGCAGACAAGATGGTCTGGGAAAAAGCAGTCCAAGGAGAGAAGGCAGGTGAGAGGGTTTCCTTGAGCATTCATTTCTGTTCATCAAACACTTCTTGTATGTGTGTGAGCAGTTCACTGCATTCAGCCTTGAGGTAGTTGGTGGGAGGTATCCTTGTCTTAGACCTAAAAAAGGGAGTGAGATACATACATTAAAAGGCTGTTGCCGGACGTGGTGGCGCACACTTTTAATCCCAGCACTCGGGAGGCAGAGGTAGGAGGATCACCGTGAGTTCAAGGCCAGCCTGAGACTACATAATGAATTCCAGGTCAGCCTGAGCTAGAGTGAGACCCTACCTCGAAAAACCAAAAAAAAGAAAAAGGCTGTGGACCAAGACCGTCATAAGAGGAGGAAAAGATCATGACATCAAAATTAAAAGAGAGACTGATTGAGGTGGGGAGAGGATATGATGGAGAATGGAGTTTCAAAGGGGAAGGTGGGGGGAGGGAGGGTATTACCATGGGATATATTTTTTTTATAATCATGGAAGTTGTTAATAAAAATTTGGAAAGAAAAAAAAAGCCTGTGCACGTCAGGCCCCAGCACCAGTCACATAAACCCATTTACAGTCTGTCCCCCTAGCATCCCGCCCTCCTGGAGGGGTGTGTGTGAGTTGTATTTAAACACTGAGTTGGACATGTACCTGTGAGAACTTCTCACAGGAGCTCTCTGTGGTTAAGAATATGCCTACACGTCTGTGACTCTCTCAGACTCAGATACTTTCAGAGTTGTGGGGGGGGGGAGAACCTGTTTATTAGTAAGGTTTTCTTTTTGTGGTACTGGGGCTAAAACTTGGGACCTCATGTGAGTATTCTATCACTGAACCACATTGCTCAGCCCCTTTCATATCTAAATTCCCATTGTGGGGGCTGGGAAAGGTGCTTGCTTTTGCAAAACCTGCCAGTCCAGGTTCGGTTTTCTAGTACGTACCCACATAAAGTTAAGTGCACAAAGTGAAAGTTCATCTGGCCTTGGCGATCCTTCTACCTCTGCCTCCCAAGTGCTGGGGTTAATGGCATGTGCCCCCACACCCAGTTTGCATTTTATATTTTTGGACACAGTCAATGGAAGTAGTTGAAAATCCAAAAAGCTCCTATGTCTGAAACACTTCTGCTTCCAAAGGTCAAGTAGCAGGTGCCTGACCAGAGAATTGATTTTCACTCTGATCCTAGGCATCTCCTGTCTCTGTCCTTTCTCAGAACTGGAGCCGCACAAGCCCAGGTCCGGCCTGCTGTGGCCCTTCCTCGCGGCCACAGTGTGCATGTGGACAGTGGCGGGGCAGCAAGAGAGGCAGCGGGCTCGGTGCTGTGGTTGTGCTCACTTGTGCACCCGAGCAGACTGCTCTCTCCAGAACATCTGGGAATTACAAATGGAGGCACAGTGGTTTTCTCCTTGCAGTTGCTTCCTCCGGGACGCCCGATGACACATGGCTTCCCAGGCGGCCGTCACTAGCACATCTTGTTTGTTCTTGGTTTTGTTTGGGGGAACTGAACCCAGAACCTCGAGCACTGACACTGGTGCGTTCTTGAGTGTCAGCACTTTTCTGTCGGTGTGTTTTGACAGCACTAAGCCAGTGTCTCAGGCACGGAGGCGGTGGTGGCGGAGAGGGAGACGACAGTGCGGCCTGCAGAGATGCGGGGTCACGTCTCCAGGTGAGGGCAGCTGTTGCTTTTTATAGAATGCAGATTTGCCAGGGGTGGCCCAGCTGAAGAATTAGGGTCAGAGCTAATTAAGCCACAGGACCTGGTGTATAAAGCCCTTTATAATCCCTTCTGTAATTAATGTCACCTGTCTTAGGATAAGCTTACTTGAAACGAGTGGGATTTGGGCCTAGCATGTTACATAATTACAATCCCGACACACAGGAGAGAGTGGCTGAAAGATCTTGAGTTCAAGACTAGCCTGAGAAAAGGATATATTCTGAAAGATACTAATCCACATTTTTATCTATATAGATATAGGTAGCAAAATTTGGTCTTGGTGAGCTTTTGTTTGTTTGTTTTCTGAAGTAGGCACCCAAGCTCAAGCTGACCTGGAAATCACTCTAGTCTCAGGGTGGCCTCGAACTCACGGCAGTCCTCCTACCTCTGCCTCCCGAGTGCTGGGATTAAAGGTGTGCTCCACCTCACCCGGCAAATATTCTTACTCATTTAATATTTATTTATTTGAGAGAAAGAAAGAGTGGGTGCTCCAGGGCCTACAGGCACTGCAATCAAACTCCAGACACTTGCACCACCATGTACCCCTGGCTTACATGCGTACTGGAGAATTGAGCCTGGTTTCTTGGGAACTTCTCAGGGAAGCAACCGCTGAGCCGTCTCTCCAGCCCCACATTTAAATTTCTGTAGGCGCTGGGCATGGTAGCTGCTAGCATGGCGTGTGCTTTTAGTTCCAGTCTCCTGAGGCTGATACAGGAGGATTGCCATGAATTCACAGCCAGCCTGGGCTAGAGCGAGACCCTGCCTCAGAAACAGAAATAGGCTGGGCATGGTAGCACTCCTTTAATCCCAGCACTTAGGAGGCAGAGGTGGAAGGAACGTAAGTTTGAGGACAGCCTTGGCTAGAGTGAGACCCTACCTCCAACAAACCAAAACTAATAAATTCCTATAATTGGCTCTACACAGTAAAGCTGGCTCTCAGGGTACTTCCCCAGATTAGTTAGGGTTTATTATTATTATGATGATCCTTATTTTGGGGGGGGGTGTAGATATGGGCATGCCTGGGCCTCCAGCCACTGCAGATGAGCTTCAGATACATGTGCCCCCTTGTACATCTGGGTTATGTGGGCCCTGGTGAATTGAACCTGTGTCCTTTGGCTTTGCAGGCATACACTTTAACTGCTTTGCCTTCTCTCCAGCTCTTATTTTTGGTTTTTCAAACTAGGGTCACGCTCTAGCCGAGGCTGACCTGCTGGGATTACAGATGTGTGACTTCGAAATACAGATTGGAAACTAGACAAGTTTTAAACAAAAGCTCACCAGGCCACTTCTTTAATCCCAGCACTTGGGAAGCTGAAGTGGGAGGATCACTGTGAGTTGGTGGTCAGCCTGAGACTGCATAGTAAATTCTGAGTCAGCCTGAGCTAGAGCAAGACCCTACCTCAGAAAACAAAAAACAGGGGCTGATGAGATGGCTTAGTGTTTAACTGCTTACCTGTGAAGCCTAAGGACCCCGATTCGAGGCTCAATTCCCCAATACCCACGTAAGCCAGATGCACAAGGTGGCGCATGAATGTGGAGTTTGTTCTCTCTCTGCCTCTTTCTCTGTCTTTCTCAAATAAATAAATAAAAATAACAAAGGAAAACAATAAAAAAATGCTCACCAAGACCAAATTTTGCTACCTATATCATGCCATAGTTGGTGGAGATGGGGTTGCTGACCCACCCAGCTTCTAAAACTGGGAGCTGCCTTTCTCGGGTGGGGCTCATCCCCTAGTTGCCAGTCTCCATAAGACCAGTGTCCCAGTTCCAGATAGGCCACATGGTTTTGCCTTCCCTTATGTTTTATGTCTCTTCTTGGTAGTTTGACTATAAGGCTGTTGCCAACCGACTCCTGGAAATGGCCAACAAGAAAAACACCCCTCCCTTCAACCGGAAGCGACTCTGCAAGCTGATTAGAAAGTAAGCAGCGGTGAGGGTCTCTGCAGCCCATCTCACTGTGCGTCCCTGCCGGCTCCCCTCTGCTTCTCTGTCCTCTACATTTTGTTTGTTTGTTTGTTTGTTTCTAGGGCAGGGTCTCTCTCTAGCCCAGGCTGGCCTTGAAATCACTGTGATCCTCCTACCTCAGCCTTGCCAGTGCTGAGAGTAACAGCACGCACCACCATTTTGCGCTGTGTAGCACGCGCGCAGTGGCTGAAGGTGGTGGAGAGGCAGCCACACCTAGGGCTCCCAGTTCTCGGCTAGTGGCGCCTGCTTACGGCTGCAGGCAGTGGTGTTAGTGCGCTGCTCTTGTGCCAGCTGTTGCCCTACTAAGTTAGGTAGGGGTTTAGTCACCTAACCTTCACCCTCACTGTCCAGCCATGGTGTGACAAATGGGTCGGCTCCCTCAGTAGTTAGTGCTGGTGACACAGGGACCACCGTAACCATGGATGCAGTTCACGAAGGTTCCGAGATGTGCGATGGCCAGTGAAGAGTGACGGCTGTCCTGTCACGTCCCTTGTGTGAACTCCACACTGATCTGAGCTCCATCCTTCATCTTCTCTTGTTAAGAAAACCTTAAGAGAGGTCTGGAGAGATAGCTTAGCTGTGAAACACTTGCCTGTGAAGCCTAAGGACCCCCCAGTTCCAAGCTCGATTCCCCAGGACCCACAATAGCCAGATGCACAAGGGGCGCATGTGTCTGGAGTTCGTTTGCAGTGGCTGGAGGCCCTGGCACACCCATTCTGTGTCTCTGTCTGTCTCTCTCTCTCTCTCTCTCCCCCTTTTTTTCTGTCTGTCACTTTCAAATAAATAAATAAAAATGAACAAAGAAAACCCTAAAAGAGGGCATCTGAAAGCCAGGCATGGTGGTGCACGCCTTTAATCCCAGCACTCTGGAGGCAGAGGTAGGGGAATCGCCATGAGTCCAAGACCACCCTGAGACTACATAGTGAATTCCAGGTCAGCTGGGCTAGAGTGAGACCCTACCTCGAAAAACCCAAATAAAAAGAAAGAGAGAGCGCATCTATAACTTCCCGTGCTTTAGAGCTGGTCATTGGAAGCTGGAGAGGTAACCACTGTGGTGATGGAGCTGACCTGACTTCAGCGCCCTGCCCCGGCCATCATGCACCTCCACACATCCTACAGTCCCTCGGCCCTGCTCGTTTAGTTTGATGCACCAAAATGCTATAAAGAGAATCCCACTTAGGTTCTCCCCTGGGCATAAACAGAGCTCTGAGTTCTTTCTGCCTTCAGGAAGACACTGGATCTCATGGTAGTTTCATATGCCAAAAGAAGCTCTTCGGGCACTGTGCCCTTTGTGCAGTGGATGGGATCAAGGGTGCCTTTGTCCTAGAGTTCTTACTTCCTGTCCCAACATGTCCCCCTGAGGAGAGCAAGAGAAGAGCTTTCATCCAGATTGCTTATTAGAAGTCTACATAGTGAATTCCAAGTCAGCCTGAGCTAGAGCTCGAAAACCAAAACAAAAAAAGAGAGAGATCTAGACCTTGTGTCTGGAACTCTCTGAGCACCCATGTGTACTCTTTTTCAGGTTCCAGGACCTCTCTGAAGGTGAGGAGAGTCGGGTGCTCTTGCCTAATGTGGTCCCTTGCCAGCTGTTGGGAAACAAGATCTCGGCAGGCTTCGCAATAAAGTGGTCCACAGGATGGGCCAAGCTAGTTTCACCTGGCACACACAAGCCAGCCTGGAAAATGCTACAAGCTCAGGGTCCCTTTGCCCACTTAATCCATCAGGCACCTCTCACAGTGCCAGGGCTGTGCCAGGCTGTTCTGGGGTGGAAGGATTGGCTTGTTGTTGTTTTGACAAGGTAACTTTTTGCTGGGCTAGAAAGATTCTAATTGGGTACTTTGTGGAACAGAAAAGTCTGATCTGTCAGGGTCCCTTGGATTTGTTTTTAGGATCCTGTGTCCCTAGGAATGGTACTATAAGCTTGGGGGCCATCTGATCAGGCTGATGAGCTTGCTCCCCGTCCCCTGATCACTGGGAGAGCTCAAAGCCAGGGGGAATGGGGAGCTGCCTGTCCTGAGAAGCCACCAAGTAGAACGAAGAGCATGTTCCTCTTAGCAGCCTTTAGGTTGCATTGGAGAAGCAGTTGCCGATATTGTTCATGAGGCAGAATTTAGGCTCGGGGGGCTTGAGGGTGGCTCAGGGAAGGGTCCGGCACCCAGGATGCTACACCACAAGCAGGAAGCTAACCAGTATCCCGTTGGCTTCTAGCAGGCTGCAGATCTCAGCGCAGTTTTGCTAAGGACATTTCTACTTACAAAGATGCCCAAGCTCCCTGTCAAGGAAAACACAAGAAAAAAAGAAAGAAGCTTTTAGAGAAAGCTGTCTCAGAGGAGAAAGGTAAACCGAAAGCCTAACATTAGAGAAGCCGAAAAGAAGGGGCCACAGGTGTGGGCAGGGGCCGGTGGGCACAGGACTGGGACACTTGTCAGCAGCGCTGTCATGAACCTGCCCACCACCTTTCTAGTCTGGGCCTGGGGAGGTGTTTTCTGTTGAGGCACTAGTCTGGCCATATTCATCCCGTGGCATCTGCTACTCCCTGGAAGCTTTAGGAGACACAGGGAGAGAACACAGTCACAAAGAGGTGCTGCCCATTGGGACAGGCCTTTCATTTGGGGGGGGAGGAGTTTTATTTTGGGGTGTTTTTTTGTTCTGGGAATAGAACTCAGGGCCTTCTCGTGTCAGCACATATTGTCAGTGACTACGTTCAGCCTTGGAGCCGAGCTTTCATTGTTGCTCTGCATCTGTGGGTCTCTGGCCTCAGAATTGTTGAAAACCTGCCTGCCTCAGTCCTATTTCTACTGAAATGGACTGTGGGGGTTTCCAGCCACAGAAGGCTGATGTGCCAACCATACTCAGCAGATAATAGTCACAAGATCCAGGGACCAGAGATGTAGCTCAGTGGTAGAACACCTTGCTAACGTGTGTTAGAGCCTGGGTTCATCTTCAGCACTGGGGTGAGCAGGGTTGGAGAAGGTCATAGGCACAGCAGCTCACGCCTGTAATACCAGCACTTGGGAGGCTGAGGAAAGAAACACAGCCTGGGCTGCTGTGTTAGCTACTTCTCTTGTTGCTATAATCAAATACTTAAGGAGGAGGAATCGTTTACCTTGGCTCACAGTTTTAGGAGACAGGCCATCGTGGTGGGGAAAGTGTCGCAGCCAGAGCAGTGCTCGGCTCAGTGTGGCAGCCAGGCCGTAGAGCAGCCTCCTGCCATCTGGGCAGTCCAGGAAGTCGAGGTGGCACAAAAGCTGCAGGTTGTATGAACCTCAAGACCCACACTCAAGGGCCTCGGGTCCTCCCGCTGTGCCCCACTTCCCGAAGACTCCACCGTGCCCCACGTGGAGAGGAATTGCTCAAGCACATGAGCGCTGGGAAACTTAACTGCAAACCCTAAAACTACACCGTGAGGCCCGTGTCACGCAAAGCCGGCGTGGAGCGATGCCCGTGTTCCCCGGCCCGCAGCCTGTCTCGGGGCCCCTGGCAGTGGCGGGGAGCGTGCTCATTGTTCTCCACCCCTACAGGAAACAAAGCGTGTCTTGGTGATGAGGGCGGCGAAGGCAGCCTTCAGAAGAGGAAGAGGAAAAGGAAGAAGAGGAGCCACTTCCAGCCCGAGACTCGGGGCCCGGGGGACGCTGCTGCCCCAGCACAGAGCAGCGTGGGCAAGCCTGGTGCCGACCAGGGGCGCCCTCCACAGCTGTGTGCAGCGGAGCCTGCGGCAGAGGCTGCGCCCCGCTCCGGGGAGGGGAGCTGCGTGAGGCGCTCCCCCGACACTGCCACGCACAGTAAGAGGAAGCGGCCAAGGAAGAGAAGCCTGAAGGCGCACAGAGGGATCTGGAAGTCCAGGTCCACTCTGGAGAACATGCCAGACAGTGACCTGAGCAGCGGGCTTCCTCAGTGCCCTGCTGCCAGTGCTTCCCCAGCAGAAGGTGTCCAGGTCCTGAAAAAGAAGCCGAAACTTGCAGCCCTCCCTGTCAACGGAGGTGACTTGGCCACGCTGGCCTGGCCTTCCATACAGAAGGCAGACCCCCCAACAAGCCCAGAGGAAGAAAACAATGTCCAGAGCACCCTGCCCCAGTGCAAGAGGTTACAGAAGAAGAAGGCAGAGTCCAGCAGCCTTGAACTCCACGACCTGTCCAGTCAGAAAGCAGCAATCTTGAAAAGGAGGAGGAAAAAGAAAGCATCAGGCTTGGCAGAGCAAAACGGAGTGCTCGGGTCCAAAGCTCAGGTAAGGTGGGGCGGGCCCAGAGCATGGGTGCCAGGTGCTCAGGAGACTGCTGCCGTCTAGGGGCAGGGGGTAGGGGCAGTCGGGCCTCATGTCAGCACCACTTAGAATACACTGCTTTGCAACGACCCTCACCACAAATAAATGGCAGGCTCCTGTCACAGCAGCCAAGTAGGACGCGTGCTGTCTGCTCCCCGCTGCCACTTCCCGCGCTCCTTCACCTTGCACTGCGGTCGGGAAGGGTCGGTGTGGCGTGCACACAGCCCTCCCTGAAGTGTCGGTTGTATTCCTCATCCCCTTGGCCAGTCCAGCCCCCCTGGCAAAGCAGAAGCCCAGGGCTCTTGTGGTTGTTGCGGAAAGGGCATTCTGCTTGGTCATCTGTCTTCAGTATAGTGGTCCAGATCATGTGTCATGGCATGCACACCACCCATGCACTCACTGTACCCACGTTTGCTGAGTAGGGGTCGAGTTGGGCGGTGGTAGGTCTGGCATGGAGAAGGCTTGCTGACTCTGTTCAGCGTCAGTATTGGCACGCACTCAGTAGTGCTGTGACCCCAAGACCTCTGTCTAGCTCGGTGAGTTCGTGGCCAATAAAGAAGAGCATTGAGAGCCGGGTGTGGTTGCACCCACCTGTAATCCCAGCACTAGGAAGGCAGAGGTAGGAAGATCGCTGTGAGTTTGGGGCCAGCTTGGAACAATAGAACCCAGTGGCTGACCTTGACCTCCTTTCCAGCTTCTTACCTTGTCTCAGCAGCCAGTTTGGGAGAGGATTGGGATACTTGCTAAGTAATTCCCAGGGCCATGGGACACCACTGCTATCCATGCCAGCACAGGGGCCTCTGGGGCAGTGGCCACCCTCAGGTATTCCAGAGGGAGGCACTCAGGTGCTTTCCAAAAGCACCCACTTGGCGCCACTGCACCTTGCTTCCCAGGCTCAGAGACAGAAGCCCTGTATGCCCAGCCTGGAACCCCATGGTGTATGCACACAGATCACAAAATGAGTTACTGTTCAACAGGTGGACCTTGAAGAAAAATACTCAGAACATGTGGTCTGCATTTGAATAAGATAGGAAAAAGCAGGGTTAGCCCTGAGAAGTCATTGTCATTCCTATTGGCATGGTGCCATGACGAAGTGTTGTCTTGTGTAGAGTGTGCAGCAGTAGGCGCCAGGCCAAGGGGCTGAGCGCAGGTCAGCTCGGTAGCTCTGCCACACTGTCCTGCTTGTCTTCACGTGTGCTTGGGCCTAGCCCGACGTGAAGTAACTCTCCCTTTGGCTTCTCACCCGCTCACAGGAAAACAGGACTCCAAGCCCGCTGAAGAAGCTGAGGACAGAGAATGACTTTGTGAAGTTTGATACGTCCTTCTTAGCAAAGCCCCTGTTCTTCAGAAAAGCAAAGAGTACTGCCACGAGCCCCCCACGTCCTGCTGTCCAGGTGAGCTCTTGGCATACCCTCCACAGGGCTCACTCAGAAGGGATTTAGGTTCTGTTCACAGAGGGTGGGAGCCCCCAGTCTGCCTGGGCCACACCCTGAGTGGGTCTCTAATCCACTCAGGCCATTGTCACAGACTTTGCCTTGGGTGTAGTCTAAGCAACTGCAAGTTAAATCTTAGAAACACTGAGAAAAAAATGTGGTTAGCGACTTGCCCTTGTATGTCATGAGTAGTAAATTTGGGGTTTCAAATGTCCTCATCTTTACTTCCTTCACTGGAAACAAAACCCTGTGACTGATGGTGAAAGGAGAACTGTTTTCCTGGTGCCCAGTCCTGCCTGACCAGCTCACAAGTTGGGAGAGATGTGTGCAAAAGCGCTTTGCAAAGGCCACATGCCTAACAAGTGTGATATCAGGTCCTGACGGAGACTGTGCATCGTGGCGCTCCGTTAGGCCGTGGTGTTCAGGATCAGGAAGCAGACTGCAGGGTCCTCCTCAGTGAGTTCCAGAAGTTCCCACAGGCAGCCCAAGCACCTGCCTTACAACGGTTGCCCCTTTGTTTCTTCTACAGCTAAGGAAAACACCTCCCAGCTCCAAGAAGGTCACCTTTGGGTTGAGCAGAAACATGACTGCAGGTGAGTCACTCTGTGTGCTTCTGGGGAAACGTCCTTACGTAAAGTTGGCTGCAGCCAGCTCCATCCCCTGAAGAAGGACCACAGTGACAGGAAGCCAAGGGCCTTCATCTCCCTGGCCACTCCTGTGTGGGCAGCACCTTGTCCCTCACCTCTCAGTGCTGTTGTGCAGAATCCAGGGCCGAGGGCCAGATCTCCGGGGATTTCCTGAGGCTGCCTGGCAAATGATGAGGTGCGAAGCCGTTTGGCCGGGTCCCTCCTTCAGAGGCTGTTTGAGAAAGCCCTCCCCCTCAGCTGCAGCAGCTCTTCCCAAGAAGAGGAAGGGCATCCCCGCCATGCTGCTTTCATGGTGATGCCGCCCATTTTAGTTTTTCGGTTTTGTTTTGTTTCAAAGAAGCTGATGAGCTAGTTTAAGTTTATGCTGAGTTTAAGACTTGACAGTAGAGACCAGAAGTGAGTGGATGTGTGTGAGGCATTTAAGGAGCAGAGGCTGCAGGAGGGAGTAAGGAGTATGCTTGCCTCTGCTAAGCGGCCTGGGCTCTAGACAAAGTGGAGGGACAGA
Organism: Jaculus jaculus; assembly: GCF_020740685.1. NCBI lineage: Eukaryota > Metazoa > Chordata > Mammalia > Rodentia > Dipodidae > Jaculus > Jaculus jaculus. Next base: position 167,009,630 of record NC_059106.1, read on the forward strand.
GTAGGCATGACACCTAACTAACAACCTTACTTTCCTTTGGGACAGAGTTTAGGAAGACAGACAAGAGTATCCTGGTCAGTCCCACAGGCCTCTCTCGGGTAGCCTTCAACCCTGAACAGAAGCCACTCCATGGGGTGCTGAAGACGCCCACCAGATCCCCAGCCAGCACTCCCCTGGCAACCAAGAAGCTACCAGCCGCCACTACCCCACATAGAAGGCCAACGGCCGCGGACTTCTTCTGAGAACCAGTCCCTTTTTAAAGACTGCTTTTATATTGAATGTTCTATATAAATTATAACTTTTCAATATAGGCTTTTTATTGTTTTATAAATCTCGGTGAGTGGGGCACAAGGTTCTGAACGTGAGCAGCTGGGGCTGCAGGTCATGGCTCTTGGCTGAATCTTGACGCAGGCGCACTCTCCCCACCTGTGGGCCCCCTCCCTTTCCTGGCCAGCGTCCACATCCGTAGACCCTCCTGCTCTGTCCACTGCCGTTCTCTGCTCTTGCTCTGATCAGCTGCCATTCTGGCTAGTGTCACAATCACAGAATGTTTCCGTTGGCTGGTTTTTTTGTTGTTGTTTTGTTTTGAGGTAGAATTTTGCTCTAGCCCAAACTGACCTGCAACTCACTCTGTAGTCCCAAGTTTACCTCAGACTCTCAGCAATTCTCCTACCTCAGCCCAAATGCTGGGATTAAAGACATGGACTACCATGTCTGGCCATCTGTTTCCTTTTAAATATGAGTCAGCCTTGTACCTAATCTGTGGGTCTCTGAATTTTCTGATGGGAATGGTTCTGGAGACGGAAGCAGCAATGTTCTAACTTTTCTACCCATAACCAACAGGGGAATGGCAGGGTTGAAGTCCCTCAGCCTTCAAGGCTTTTTCTCCTAGGTCTTGCCTGGCCCTGGCCCTGTGGTCCTACCTCTAGCAAGCCCCAAATGTCTTCTCAGGAGCCAGGTTCCCTTCTTAGTCTCCCCCAAGCCACTAAGCATGCCAATTGCCAGGCCTCATGCATCCGCCAATGAGTCCAGGGCCTGTGGGAACTGCACCATCTCTCTCCCCAGGGTGTGTGCCAATGAGCCTTGTGACCGAGTTATGCCCAGAAGTTTGTGTGTGTGTGTGTGCGCGTGTGTGCGTGCGTGCTCATAGCTGCCTGTTTCCTAGAGCACAGCTCTTCTGCCCAGTTAGGACAAACCAGGGAAGACACTCAGACTTCAACAAAGCTGCCTTCTTCATTAAAGCCAAGGCTGCTCAGTGACTGGGCCTATGTCAGAAAACTGCCTTGAGCCTGGCACGTGGAGAAGGTGCACTTGGCTTTCAGTCTCCAGCAGCTCGGGCATGGCTCTGGCTTGGCTCTGGCTCAAGCACTCGGTGCACCACGAGCCTGCCCGTTCCGCTCCGATCCGCAGGCGCCTCCCGTTCTGCACCTCCCCGCCACAGCCGCGGTCCTCCCAACACCTGCAGATCACGGCCCACACGTTAGCCAACCGCGAGCGCTGAGGTTGCAGACTCAGGGCTGCCTCTGTCTGCACTCCCTCATAGAGTCAGGGACCCACTTGTCGCTGTTTGCTTATTAAGGAAGTCCCGGCTAGCAAACAGGCGGTCACTTTGTCCTTTGCCTGGCCAATAATAAAGTGTGTTGTCATGTCCTGAAAGAGGAAGTAATGGACACTGCATTAGTCTTGTGGTTGCAGTGTGCTGAGGTGACAGTCATGTGCAAAAAGAAAACCTGTATACGAAGAGATTAGGTTTCAGGCAGCAACATTTTTTTTAATTCACTTATTTGAGAGAGACTAGGTGTGCAAGGGCTTCCAGCCACGGCAAACAAACTCTAGACATAGGAACCACCTTGTGCATCTGTCTTTGCATGAGTACTGAGGAGTTGAACCTGGGTCCTTAGGGTTCACAGGCAAAAGCACCTTAGCCACTATGTCATCTCATTTTAAAACGTACCTCATAACTGGGCATGGCGACACATACCTACCTGTAATCCCAGTACTCGGGAGGGTGGGGTAGGAAGATCACTAAGTTCAAAGCCAACCTAGGCTAGAGTAAGACCCTGCCTCAAGAAAAAAGTTAATAAAAGTTTTAGAGCGGGCGTGGTGATGCACACCTTTAAAATCCCAGCAGTCGGGAGGCAGGGGTAGGAGGATTATGAGTTCGAGGCCACCCTGAGACTACATAGTGTATTCCAGGTCAGCCTGAGCTAGAGTGAGACCCTACCTCAAAAATAAAAAAGCTTATTTTTCCAACAGTTTTTACTTCACCTTTAAAGACAAGTGGTAGGCAAGTGAAATCACATGATCAACAGTGGGGAGCTATCCTGTCAAGAGATCCAGCAGGAGTGGCCATCACAGTATTTCTGTGCCAGCTGAGGGACCATTGACGAGTGTCCAGAAGCATACCTGCTAAAATTGCTCCCGGGGTCTTGTAGAGGAGGGAAGGTATGTGTGTCTTTGGATGTTAGCCTCCCAAGTGTTGAAATTCCAGGTGTGTGCCACCATCACTAGCAGAAAGGGGTTTTGTTTTAATTCGCATTACAGGCAAGACTGTTCCATTCAGGAAGATGGGTTCAGAAACCGGACATGATGGCGAACATCTTTAATCCTAACACTTGAACATCTTTAATCCCAACACGGGAGGCTGAGGTAGAATGGCTGTGAGCTCAAGGACAGGCTGAGACTAAAAAAAAAAAAAAGAAAAGAAAATGGGTTTAGGAGCTTGCTTTGGCAGCACGTGTACAATTGAAACAATACGGAGATTCGTGTGGCCCCTGCGCAAGGATGACACGCAAATTCGTGAAATGCTCCATATTTGAGAAAAAGAAAAGAAAAAAGGGGTTAGGATGTCAGTTTTCTATTTGTTGCATGTCATTTACCCAGGTAAAATTGCCATTACTTGGAAGTCCAGAAAAGCACATTACAATTATAATTAATGCTCGTGACTTTAATAGTATTAGTATATAATAGTAATAGTATATAAAATGATGGGTTTCCCCCACCTCCTTCATAACTTTGCTCAATTCTGCACAATTTTCATATCAAGTAATATTAACTTTTTTCTGAGCTAGGGTCTCGCTCTAGCCTAAGCTGCCCTCAAACTTCCTGCCTCAGTCTCTTCAGTCTGAGTGGAAGCACACACTTTCATCCAAGAGTTCAAGGCAAATCTGGAAGCATGTGAAGTGGATCTGTCAACTTGTGTCTGCTTTCTGAGTCACCAACTGCTGGCAGTGGCAGTTGCTCACGGTCCACTTGTATTGTGTCTTCAGGGCTTGTCAGTACTCTTCAAAGACAAGTCCAATTGAAACAACTTTTTTTTGTTGTTTTTTCGAGGTAGGGTCTCACTCTAGCCCAGACTGGCCTGCAATTCACTATGGAGCCTCAGGGTGGCCTCGAATTCACAGCAATCCTCCTACCTCTGCCTCCCAAGTACTAGGACTAAAGGTGTGTACCACCACACCCAACTAAAACAATTATTTTTGCCCTCAGATTTGTATTTGATGTTGACTGTTAGTGTGTGTAAAAATAGACCTGTCTGGAAACTGCTGCAATGTCACAGTGTTGGAAGAAAGCATTAGCAGTGATTGAAAACAGTACTCTTTGTCCTGTCTGCTCCCCAGAGCCAGCAGGCTTTGGTGCTTCTTCTCTGGGTGGTCAGTGCATCTCGCACAGCTCACAGACCCTCACTGCTGCGTCTGCAGTGTCCACTCTCCAGGCCGAGGCTTTAGGATCCGCAGAGATGTGCCTGTGTTCTGGGTGCAGATCCCCAGTTCCATGCCAGGGGTGTGACTGCCACAAGCAGAAACCATGCACACCCAATAGTCAGAATGTAAGACAAAGGCCAAGTGTGATGGCTCCCCTTTAATCCCGGGACTGGGAAGTAGCAGAAGTAGGATCACCGTGAGTTCAAGGCCAGTCTGAATTCCAGGTCAGCCTGGGCTAGAGCAAGACCTTACCACAATTTAAAAAAAAGAAAAAACTTCAACAAGGAGGGGCCAAGGGGAGGAGGTAGGTCACAGATGAGCCTGATAATGGTACCAAACTGACTGTATTTGCTGAATACAAAACTAATTAATAAAAAAATTAAAAATCCACACACACAAAAAAAGAAATAACTATATACATACATATATATATGGCTGGAGGGATGGCTTAGTGTTTAAGGCACTTTCCTGCAAAGCCAAAGGACCCTGGTTCAATTCCCCAGGACCCACATAAGCCACATACACAAGGTGGCACATGCATCTAGAGTTCATTTGCAGTGGCTAGAGGCCCTGATGCACCCATTCTCTCCCTCTCTCTCTCAAATAAAAGTTTTAAAAAATTAAAAATATTTATCTATATACATACATACAGTTGGTGTGAAGGTTCATGCCTTTAATCCCAGCAGAGGTAAGATAGCTGTGAGTTCAAAGCTAGTCTGGGGCTGTAGAGTGAGTTCCAGGCCAGCCTAAACTAGAATCTCTTGGAGGAAGGATACTAAAGAGTTCTGTGGCTGTGACCCAGGAGGTGGGAGGCTGAAGAAATTCCTTAGCCAGACCCACCCTTAGCTGTTCTTGGAACCTTCGTATCTGAGCACACTGAAGAGTAAGGCACTTGAGGACCCGTCCACCATCTCTAATGAGCCAATACAAATGTTTTGCCACTTGTTCATGAGCAGGGTGTGGTGGCACACGCCTTTAATCCCAGCACTTGAGAGGCAAAGGGAAGTGGATCTGAGTTCAAGGACACCCTGAGACTCCATAGTGAATTCCAAGTCATCCTGGGCTAGAGTGAGAGATCCTACCTCAAAAAAACAAAAACATTCCCAGTGCTTGAAAGGCATAAAGGCACACACCTCAGGCAGCCTATCCTTGCCTAGGGGCCCTGCGGTGTCATCTGACTAAATCTGTCTAAATTGAGGATGAACCCACAGGCTGTAGTACAGCAAATGGATAGTCTTGATAAAAAATTATTTTGAGGGCTGGAGAGATGGCTTAGCGGTTAAGCGCTTGCCTGTGAAGCCTAAGGACCCCGGTTCGAGGCTCGGTTCCCCAGGTCCCACGTTAGCCAGATGCACAAGGGGGCGCACGCATCTGGAGTTCGTTTGCAGTGGCTGGAAGCCCTGGCGCGCCCATTCTCTCTCTCTCCCTCCATCTGTCTTTCTCACTGTCTGTTACTCTCAAATAAATAAATAAAAAATAAACAAAAAAAATTTTAAAAAAATTATCTTGAGGGCTGGAGCGATGGCTTAACGGTTAAGCACTTGCCTGTGAAGCCTAAAGACCCCAGTTCAAGGCTCGATTCCCCAGGACCCATGTTAGCCAGATGCATGCATCTGGAGTTCATTTGCAGTGGCTGGCTCTCTCTCTCTCTCCCTCTGCCTCTTTCTCTGTTGCTCTCAAATAAATAAAAATAAACAAATTTTTTTAATGTATGAAAAAGTTATTTTGAGCCAGGCATGGTGGCGCATGCCTTTAATCCCAGCACTTGGGAGGTAAGAGGATCACCATGAGTTCAAGGCCACCCTGAGACTACATAGTGAATTCCAGATCAGCCTGGGCCAGAGTGAGACCCTACCTCAAAAAAACAACAACAAAAAAAAATTATTTTACCAACTCCCCAACTATCACTTCAATAAATGAAACATGAGCCAAGCCAAAGTTTCTTCTCAGCACAGCACAGTTGGGTGTGGCGACACATGCAATAATTCCCAACACCAGGGAAGTTGAGACTGGAGGGTTGTAAATTGAGCTACATAGGTTATTTTTTTTCCAAAAATAAAATAATGAAAGAAAAAAAAAAGAAACCCACAACACTGAACGCAGAAAAGTGATCGGGTGTGGACTTTCTGAGCCTGCAAAGCCTAGAGGAACCAGGACAGTGCTGTGGCCTGACACATCCACCGTGGTGCTGGCAAGATACCTACGTCTAAGTCAAGAGGACATCAAGGTGCCACCAAGTGTGAGGCCCGCAGGCAAGGTCATATGTGACAGCTGCAACGCACCTGCTGCATACACTCTCCTCTCTGCTTAAAAGACATTTAGGGGCTGGAGAGATGGCTTAGCGGTTAAGCGCTTGTCTGAGAAGCCTAAGGACCCCGGTTCGAGGCTCGATTCCCCAGGACCCTCGTTAGCCAGATGCACAAGGGGGCGCATGCATCTGGAGTTTGTTTGCAGAGGCTGGAAGCCCTGGCGCACCCATTCTCTCTCTGCCTCTTTCTGTCTGTCCTCAAATAAACAAATAAAAATTAAAAAGAAATAGCCAAATTCTACCTTGATGGATCTGGTCTTAAAAACAAAAAAGACATTTAGAAGCCAGTATGGTGGCTAACAGCTTTAATCCCAGCACTCAGGAGGCAGAGGTAGGAGGATCGCCATGAGTTCAAGACCTCCCTAAGACTACATAGATAGAGCAAGACCCTACCTCAAAAAATTGAAGATTACATTATATGCATATGTATGTGTGTGTATATACACATCTCTTAAAAAAAATAAAGAGCACTGTCCCAAATAAATTGTTTTTTAATTTTATTTATAAGGAGAGAGAATGAGCATGCCAGGGCCCCCAGCCACTGCAAACGAACTCCAGATACATACACCATCGTGTGCATCTGGCTTACATGGGATCTATTTGCAAGCAGACAGATACAGAGAGAATGGGTGCACCAGGGCCTCTAGCCACAGTAAACCAACACCAGGTGCATGCATCTCTGTGCACTGGCTTTATGTGGGCAGTGGGAGGATTGAAACCAGGGTCATTAGGCTTTGCAGGCAAGTACCTTAACTGTGAAGCCACCTCTGCAGACCCAAATTTTAGAATATTTTGTTTATTATTTCACAGAAAGAGGCAGATAGAATGGACATGCCAGGGCAACCAGCCACTACAAATGAACTCCAGACGCATGCGGCCCCTTGTGCATCTGATGGCTTACATAGGTACTGGGAAATTGAACCTGAGTCCTTAGGCTTCACAGACAAGCACCTTCATGAAGCCACCTCTCCAGCCCAACAAATAATTTAAAAAAAGAAAAAATGAGGAAGGCCAGGCATGGGAGCACATGCCTTTAATCCCAGTACTCAAGAGGCAGTGATACAGGAGGGTTGCTATGAGTCCAACCTAGGACTACAAAGTGAATTCCAGGCCTAGAATGAGACCCTACCTCAAAAAAAAAGGGGGGGACTGGAGAAATGGCTTACTGATTAAGGCACTTGCCTGCAAAAGCCAAAGGACCCAAGTTTGATTCTCCAGGATCCACATAAGCCAGATGCACAAGAGGGTGCATGCATCTGGAATTCATTTTCAGTGGCTGGAGGCCCTGATATGCATGCCCATTCTCTCTCTCTCTCTCTCTCCCTCCCTCTCTCATAAATAAAATGAATTAAAAGAGAAAGAGAAGCCAGGTGTGGTGAATGATGATGCACTGAATGATGATTCAGGAGGCTGAGGTAAAAGGATCATTGTGAGTTCTAGACCAGCCTGGGCTGCAGTGAGACCTTGCTGAAAAAAGAAAAAAAGCTGGGCGTGGTGACTCACACCTTTAATCACAGCCCTCAGGGAGTGAAACCCTACCCCCCAAACAAACAAAAGAGAAGAGGGCTGGAGTGATGGCTTAGCCTTTAAGAGATTTGCCTGCAAAGCCAAAGGGCCCAGGTTCCTCCCCAGGACCCACGTAAGCCAGATGCACAAGGAAGGGGGCGCGTGTGTCTGTCTGGAGTTCGTTAGCAGTGGCTGGAGGCCCTGAGTATCCATTCTCTTAACTGTCTCTCCTCTCTGTCTCTCTCTCTCAAATAAATAAGAATTAATTAAAAAAAAAAGGGGGGGGGGAAGAAGAATGAAGAGCGAGAGACCTCTAGGGCAGTGGCTCGGTTAGCAGAGTGCTTGTCTAGCATGGAGCCCTGGGTTCAATTCCCAGCACCATGTAAGCCAGGCATAGTGGATCACTAACACCAGCTCTAGAGAGGTGGAGGGAGGATTGAAAATTCAAGATCACCCTCGACTACAAAGCAAGTTTGAGAACAATCTGGACAACAAGAGATTCAAACCAAAAGAAAAAGTTAAGAGAACCAGGTGTGATGGCACACTGGGGGAGGCAGAGGCAGGAGGATCCCTGTGAGTTCGAGGCCACCCTGAGACTACATAGTGAATTCCAGGTCAGCCTGGGCTAGAGGGAGACCCTACCTCAAAAAAGCCAAAACAAGCCGGGTGTGGTGGTGCATGCCTTCATCCCAGCAGTTGGGAGGCAGGGATGGGAGAATCGTTAGTTTGAGGCCAGCCTGAGACTACGTAGTGTATGCCAGGTCAGCCTGGGCCAGAAACCCCACCTCGATGAATTAAAGTTAATTAATTAAAGGAAAAGAGCTGGAGGATCAATGACACGCAGCCAGCCTTTGTCCTCACCTCTTCCTACTAAGCAGACTGGCCTTCCTGGGCATCCCAAGTATGGTATGTGGTATGTGCATGTGGTACCTGGTTCTCTGTCTCGGGGCTCGGTCTAACAGAGAAGAGGGCTGTGTCTAGAGTCAGTCCCTCAAGGAACATCCACCAGTGAGACACTGTCACCCTGTGCCACACAGAAGCTACTGGCTCATGGGAGAAGGACAGCTGTAGGAAGGGAAGCCAGGGTCCCCTGGCCAGGCTGAGGCAGGAAGGCTGGCTTGGGTCTCAATCTGGTAACTCCTGAGAGTCACCAGGAACTGAGCCTGGCTCATTCCAGAACAGCCTGGTCAAGCAGCCATGTCCACTTCTCCCCAGTTGGCACTAAGTTTTTCCCTCAGGAAGCAGAGCACACTGGGTCCTTGAGTTCTGCAGGAAGGGAATGTAGCAGGCCCTGGGCCACCTGTGTTTTGATGGACACAGCACAGGCATTCCTCTGTAGGCTTAGAACACGCCTTTTGTTCTTAGGACCCGCTGCCTTTCTGAACCCAGGCTAAAAATGGTTCAGTTCTCCCTGGTGTTACTCATTGCCTGGTGACTAATGCTTCAGTCCATCAATCTTTTCAAATCTTGTGATTATTTCTCAACCCGGGTTTGTAAGATGAAAAGTTGACGGTGTACTCAAACCACAGCCACTGGATTTGAGTCCGATTGACAAGCAGCATTGATGGGACCACGGCTTGAAGGTCAAGCAGACAATCCACAGGGGCCTTAGAGGGGGCGTGACAGTGAAAGACAGTTTCCCTCCCCCACAAGCAATTGCTGGAATGCAATTTATACCTAAGGCAGCTGAGAGAGGAAACTTTATTTTAAATGATTTTTGTTGGGCTGGAGAGATGGCTTAGCGGTTAAGCGCTTGCCTGCGAAGCCTAAGGACCCCGGTTCGAGGCTCGGTTCCCCAGGTCCCACGTTAGCCAGATGCACAAGGGGGCGCACGCGTCTGGAGTTCGTTTACAGTGGCTGGAAGCCCTGGCGTGCCCATTCTCTCTCTGCCTCTTTCTCTGTCACTCTCAAACCAATAAATAAAATTTTTTAAAAATTAGATGATTGTGTGTTAAAATCCGCCAAGAATGCCATGAAGACTGGAGCCTGGGAGAGGGAGGGCTCGGTGTGGTTTTAGAAGCCTTGCTTTCTCCCAACATGCGGGGCCAAGCCTGCGGTCCTGGCCTCCCAGCCTCACGCCCTCCCACACCCTGTTCAAAGTATCATCTCTCCCTCGGCTTCCCAAACACCCACACCAGCCAACACGCTGCATCCCGCTCCCTGCCCGGCTCTCATCCGGAGAGCCATCTCCACAGGTGGCTGCTACAGACCGCAGTGTCTGCCTCGCTCCAAGATCAAACTCTAGTCCCCAGTATGCTGCTGGGTGGAGATGGTTTGTTGGGAGCTGTCTGTATGCCTGGGCTACTGTAACAAAATACTGTGAACTGGATGGTGTGTGAACATTTATTCCTCGTTGTTCTGAAGGCTGAAGGTCCAAGATCAGCGACCTGTTTTATTTATTTATTTATTTATTTATTTATTTATTTATTATTTGAGAGAGAAAGAATGAGTGCACCAGGGTCTCTACCCACTACAATTGAACTCCAGGCATATGTGCCACCCTGTACATCTGGCTTTACATGGGTATTAGGGAATCAAACCCAGGTCCTTAGGCTTTGCCTTAATGGCTGAGCCATCTCTCCAGCCCCAGGTACCTGCTTTTTGTTCATAGATGGTGCCTTTTGCTATGTCCTTATATGTAGTTAAAAGGCCATGTTAAACCAGACATAGTGGCGCACACCTTTAATCCCAGCACTCAGGAGGCAGAGGTAGGAGGATTTGCCGTGAGTTCGAGGCCACCCTGAGACTAGAGTGAATTCCAGATCAGCCTGGGCTAGAATGAGACCCTACCTCGAAAAACCAATAAATAAATAAATAAAGAAGAAGAGGAAGAGAGGGCTGGAGAGGTGGCTCAATGATTAAAGGCACTGGCTTGCAAAGACTGATTGTTCTGGGTTTTATTTCTCAGTACCCATGTAAAGCTAGATATACAAAGTGGCCCATGGGTATGGAGTTCATTTGTGTTTTTTTTAAATATATGTTTTAAATTTTTTTCCCTTTTTATTTATTTATTTATTTTAATTTTTATTAACATTTTCCATGATTATAAAATATATCCCATGGTAATTCCCTCCCTCCCCACCCCCACACTTTCCCATTTGAAATTCCATTCTCCATCATATTACCTCCCCATTACAATCATTGTAATTACATATATAAAATATCAACCTATTAAGTATCCTTCTCCCTTCCTTTCTCTTCCCTTTATATCTCCTTTTTAACTTACTGGCCTCTGCTACTAAGTATTTTCATTCTCACGCAGAAGCCCAATCATCTGTAGCTAGGATCCACATATGAGAGAGAACATGTGGCGCTTGGCTTTCTGGGCCTGGGTTACCTCACTTAGTATAATGGAGTTCATTTGTAATGGTAGATGCTCATTCACATTCTCTCTCTCAGACATCTGTCTTATGTGGGTACTGGGGTATCAAACTCAAGTCATGAGTGCCTTAACCACTGAACCACTTCTCCAGCCCACACCTAATCTTTCCATCTCTCTGAAATACACACACACACACATAAGGTTCCAAAGTAGGGGTTCACTCTATCCCAGGCTGACCTGGAACCCACAACGATCCTCCTGCCTCCAGAGTGCTGGGATTAAATGTCATTTCTAGGGTTTTCACATCTGGGAACCTGAGTCCTGTGTCAAGGAGGATCCTGGAGCCCATATGCCTGGAGGCTGGGCCCTGTTCTTTCCTAAAAATCACCTCAAAGATTTCACAGGAATGTTCTTGAAGAGCACATGACATGATTACAGTTGATAAGACAGTGGGCCCCAGGATGGCAGGATATCTGTACTGTAAATAAAGTAAATATCTGAGATTCTTAGACTTCTTCTGGGGAATGGAATGAGGCCCTAGCCAAGGTGATATACACACAGGCTTTAAAGCCTGGGTCATGGCTACTTTATCATAAAATATCTATGGAAAGGAATATTAACTGTCAGCAAGCCTTACAGTTTCTCTCTCTGTTTTTTCCTGTGGTAGGGTTTCATTCTAGCTCAGGCTGACCTGGAATTCACTCTGTAGTCTCAGGGTAGCCACAAACTCACGCTGATCCTCCTACCTCTGCCTCCCGAGTGTTGGGATTAAAGGCGTGCGCCACCACGCCCGGCCAATTTCTCTTTCTACACTTGATTTTAGCAAAAGGCTGAGAAGCGATCAGTTTCTCTTTCTGTCCTGCCTCACTTCCTCTGGTTTTCAAAGGTGAGGCCCTCCTTCACATCCTGGGGCAGACCTGGTCCCTTAGAGAGCTATCTCCATGTTAACAAGCTTAACAGTCATTAAGACTTGAGCCTGGCCCAGAGTGGTGAACGCATTTAATCTCAGCTCAGCCCTGGGAAGGCCTATGTAGGAAGATCTTAGAATTGGAGGATCGCTGTGAGTTTGAAGTCGGGTGGAGACTGCATAGTAAATTCCAGGCTACCTTGAAAAAAAACCAAAAAGAAAGACAAGGTTGGTTAATGACCGCAGGTACCCCAAAACTGCCAAGTCTGAATAGGAGGTGAAGAGTAAAGATCCCAAGTGCAGCAGGGATCTGTTTTGAAGGGAAGCCCTGGGAGATGGGGCTTGAACCTGGAGGTAGGGCAGGAGTGGGATTTGACATGTATTCTAATTTAGGGGCAGCCAAAGGTCACAGGACAAGCCACACTGGCCAAGTTGTTTGAGGGAGACACCCAGGGGTCTTGAGACAATGGAGCAATAATATCCAGTCCCAAGCCCATGCTATGCGCAGCTTCTCGGACCTTGGCGCCTCTCCCCCCACAAGCCCTCCTTCTGCGTCTCAATGCCCCCCCAGGGCCTCGCACACCCTCCCTGATCTCCACAGGCCGGGGCTCATTGTCCAGCTGCTCCCAGGAGCGCGGTGCCAGGGCCTCAGACCCGTGTGGAGGGAATGAATGAATAAATGAATGAAAGAATGAGGCTGGGTGCGATGGCGCACACCTTCAACCCCAGCAGAATCACCATGAGTTCAAGGCCACCCTGAGGCTACATAGTGGTCTGCCTGGGCTAGAGTGAGACTCTACCATGAAAAACAAAACAAAATATAATATTAATAAAAATAAAAAAATAAAGTGGGGGGGCTGGAGAGATGGCTTAGCAATTAAGGCACATACCTGTGAAACCTAAGAACCCAGGTTCGATCCTGCACATCCCACTGTAAAGCCAGATGCATATTTGCAGTGGCTAGAGGCCCTGGTGTGCCCATTCTTTCTTTTTCTTCCTCCTTCTCTCCCAAATAAATAATTTTTTTTTAAAAAAGGATGAAGTAGGGTGTGGTGGCACATGCCTTTAATCCCAGCATTTGGGCAGCAGAGGTAGGAGGATGGCCATGAGTTCAAGGCCACCTTGAGAATACAGAGTGAATTCTAGGTCAGTCTGGGCCAGAGTGAGACTCAACCTCAAAAAAAAAAAAAATAAATAAAAAACAAAACAACACACACAAAAAAGGATGAAGCCGGGTGTGGTGGCGCACGCCTTCAATCCCAGCACTCGGGAGGCAGAAGTAGGAGGATCGCCGTGAATTCAAGGCCACCTTGATACAACTGAGTGAATTCCAGGTCAGCCTGGGCTAGAGTGCGACCCTACCTCCAAAAAAAAAAAAAAACAGAAAAAAGGATGAATGAGCGTGCATGCACGACCGGCGCGCTGGGTGCACTGGCGCGCGTGCCCACCGGCGTTGGCAGGCTGGCTCCCCGCCCACGAGCAGGCAGCGGAGGGTGGCAGCCAGCTGGCCGAGCCCGCCGGGGTCGGGGTTTGGCGGTTCCGCTCCCGAGGGGGCGTGGCTCCGCGCGAGGCCCCGCCCCCTGCGCCCGGGCCCGCCCCCGGCCCGCCCAGTGCCGCGCGGGACTCGCGGGTTCGCAGCCGCGGGCTGAGGTCAGAGGAGGCGGGCAGCGCGTCCGAGCCGAGCGCCTGCGCGAGCCGGGCCGCGCGCGCCGGAGACCGGGCCCGGGATCCGAGAGGGCGAGCGAGCGAGCGAGCGGCTCCGTGACACGGCTCGGGTCCCGCGCCACCGCGGCCAGCCCGGCATGGAGGAGGAGTGCCGGGTGCTCTCGATCCAGAGCCACGTCGTCCGCGGCTACGTGGGCAACCGGGCGGCCACGTTCCCGCTGCAGGTACGTGCTCCGCCTGGCTTACGTAACCCAGCTCGGGCGCCGTGAGTGCGGGTCCGCCGCGTGGACCGCCCCCGGAGGCGCGCGGGGCGGGGGGAACCTGTGACCTTGATCCGCTCCTCCCACCCTCCGCCCCGGCCACCAGGCTCGGTCCCCCGGCTCTGGAGCTGGGCGCGCTGCCCGTGGCCGGTCGGGCGGGTGTCGGGGGTGTGGGGAGCATGGAGCCAGCATCCTGGTGGACCCCTGCAAATGGGGAGCTCAGGTGGGACGGTGTCACGGAGTCCTTCCCCCCACCCCCACGCACCGGCAGGCAGTGGCGCACTCGCTGGTCCTTGTCAGTCCCCGTTGCATCTGGGCCCGTGGGTGGAGGTTCCCTAGAGGCGACAAAATGCGGCTGGTCCCCGGAATTGGGGGGAGGATCCTACCCCGCGGAGAACACCGGCAACCTCTAGGGCGACCTGAGAGACTGGCAAATGTTTGCACCTTTAGGTTCTGTCCCTGCCCACCATGTGGGCCTGGGTAGAGGAAGGGGCACAGACTGGTGCCCAGGAGGCCAGGCCCCACCTCTCGTTCCTGTTGGTGATCTGCAGGAACAGGATGGGAAGGGGCAGACTTGCATTTTCCACAAGCCTACTCCTGTGGGCTGTGAAGAAGTCCCAAGACTGGTTTGCCTCTGAAAGCAACCTGTTTTACAGAAAGGCCCTGCCAGCTCCTGGAGCCTCTCCTGAAGTCTATGCGATGAAGATGTGTCTCCCACTATTGCTGGCAGGCGGCGTGCCAGCTCCCTCCTGGTTGTTGACGGGTGGCCCTTAGAGGGGCAGAAGAGGGCTGGGGAGGGGTGCAGTGGCTATTAAGATGGGTCAGAGGCAATGCCAGGGTGACTAGCATTTCCTTGCCTGGCTGGTCCAGCAGGAAGGTTTGGCTAGTGTGGCCAGCCAGGTGATGACCTCCTTCACTGTCTCTGGCTGGCTCCCTGAGCAAGGGGCCGATGTGGCGGGTCCTCCTACCTCTACACTGCACACCCCAGTCCCTTTGCTAAGCCCCGAGAGACATCATGGAGAGCCACCTGGTTATGATAGGCTTGCAGTGTGAGCTGGCTTGGAAGGAGGTATGGAGGACCAGAACTGTGTCTCAGTAGAACCAGGACTGTCCCGAGGCTGGTGAGTTTGGCAAAGTGGAGCAAAGAGAAGTGGGCAAGAAGTTCAGGGATTCAAATCCAAAGACATAGCACCTTGCTAAACACCGAGCCCATGTTGGCAAGTGCACAATGCTTTACTTATCCTGTGTGGTGCAATCCTCCTTTTCCACCCAGGGTGCTACCCCAGATGCACGCTGCACCAGCTTTAAGTGACTACTGGGGAATCGAACTCAGGCCCTTCAGCCTTTCACACTAGCACCTTAATTGCCATATATAGGTTTTTCCAGGTAGGGTCTCGCTCTAGCCCAGGTTGACCTGGAATTCACTAAGTAG
Organism: Jaculus jaculus; assembly: GCF_020740685.1. NCBI lineage: Eukaryota > Metazoa > Chordata > Mammalia > Rodentia > Dipodidae > Jaculus > Jaculus jaculus. Next base: position 167,024,734 of record NC_059106.1, read on the forward strand.
TCTTAGGCTGACCTTGAACCACAGCAATCCTCGTACCCCTGCCTCCCGAGTGCTGAGATTAAAGGTCACCACACTCAGCCCTTTTTTTTTTTTTTTTTTGAGATAGGGTCTCACTCTAGCCTAGTAATTCACTATGTAGTCTCAGGACCTCCAACTCACAGTGATCCTCCTACCTCTGCTTCCCCAGTGCTAGGATTAAAGGAATGTGCCACCACACATGGCTTCAGTTTATTTATTGTTTTTTTACTTATTTGAGAGTGACAGAGAAAGAGGCAGAGAGAGAGAGAGAGAGAATGGGCACACCAGGGCCTCCAGCCACTGCAAACGAACTCCAGACGTATGCACCCCCTTCTGCATCTGGCTTACATGAGTCCTGGGGAATCCAGCCTCACACTGGGGTCCGTCCCTCAATTGAGTTTTTGAGACAAGGTCTCATGTAAGTTCTGAGCTGGCTTCCAACTCCATATATGGTTAAGGATGATCTTGAACTCCTAATTCTCCTGCCCTCACCTGTGCCTCATACCTGGTTTATGTGGTGCTGGGGAATCAAACTCCAGGCCTTGTGCTTGCTGGGAAAGTGTTCTGCCTACTGAGCTAACTTATTTTGTCTTTCTACACAGGGTTTTATATAGTCTATGTTGGCCCTGAATTTGCTGTGTAGTTGAGATGGGCCTAGAACTCCTGATGTTCCTGCCTCTCTGCCTCCTAAATGCTGAGCTTATTTATACTACTACGCCTAGCAAGAGTGCATATTTTTTGTTAGTGTGTATATATGTATGTGTGTGTATATATATGTCTCCAAGGCATCTAGCCACCGCAATATACCATGATCATAATAATTTTTTTTGAGGTAGGGGGTCTCATTCTAGCCCAGGCTGACCTGGAATTCATTATGTAGTCTCAGGGTGGCCTCGAACTCACAGCAATCCTCCTACTTCTGCCTCCCGAGTGCTGGGATTAAAGGTATGCACCACCACACCTGGCCATAATAATTTTTTTTCATGTAGGGTCTCACTCTAGCCCAGGCTGACTTGGAATTCACTCTGCAGTCCCTAGTTGGCCTCAGATTCACAGTGATCCTCCTACCTCTGCCTCCCAAGTGCTGGGATTAAAGGCATGGGCCAGCAGTAATATTTATTTATTTATTTATTTTTAGGCAGGGCCTCATTCTAGTCCTGGCTGACCTGGAACTCATAGCAGTCCTCCAACTTCAGCCTCCCAAATGCTAGGATTAATTTAAGGCATGATCTGCCTCACCTGATTAGGGCGTATATATTAATCTGAGTCACCACCTTGAAGTTTGGGAGTCTTGTCCACATGCCTGGAACTGGGGAAAGTAGAGTTACAAAAGGGAGAGGGTGTTGACTTGAGCTGAGTCCCAAAGATTTGCCTACATGCTGCTCAGGAATGCCTCAAAGAAGGGCCGGGGCTGGGGAAGCCTCTTGTGGGGACTGGCCCCGAAGGTCCCAGAGTTGTACCACAGCATGTCGCCCGCTCGTGTTAGAATTATGGCTGGGAGCTTTCGGAGCCTGCCCTGCGGGCACCATGCTGTTGGTGGCCTCGTGCTGACTGGCACCTGTGGTTGGGGAACTCCTGCTGACATGAGGTGTAGCGCAGACTCCCATACTTGAACTGTCCCCCAGTTTACCCTACAGGACCAAGGGCACCCTTTCCTGGTCTCATGACATGAGCCATGGAAGTTGACTGGTCCAAAAAAAGTATACAAGACAGGAAAAGCAGAACCTTGACCTTGTTTGGGGATTTTGTTTCTGAGCTACAGCCAAGATGTATTTTTTAAGTTTTCTCTCTCTCTCTTTTTTTTTTTTTTTCCAGGTAGGGTCTTGCTCTAGCCCAGGCTGATCTGGAATTCACTAAGTAGCCTCAGGGTGGCCTCAAACTCACAGCCATCCTCCTACCTCTGCCTCCTAAGTGCTGGGATTAAAGGTAATGCATCACCATGCCTGGCCTAAGATGCTTTTTTTTTATATTTATTTATGTATTTTTGAGAAAGAAAAAGAGGCAGATAGATAGAGAACAGGCTCTCCAGGGCCTCCTGCCACTGCAAACAAACTCCAGACACATGCGCCACCTTGTGCATCTGGCTTACGTGGGTCCGGGGGAATCAAACCTGGTTCCTGAGGCCCTGAACCATCTCTCCAGCCCCTCCACCCCCCCCCCATGCATTTATTGGCCCAGGGGAACTTGCCCTGTGACCAGAGGTGGTAGGAGATAGGGTGCCAGATGCCATGATCTGACGTCTGCAGAGCAGGAGAGTAAGGAGGGCGGGAAAAGCTGTGTTCTCTTTCTGCCCGATTCTGTCCCCTCCTCTCCTGTCCGACAAAGCAGGGGTCTTCCCACTGTTCTGGCCCCGAACTGTAGGCTGAGAGACAGGGCAAGGCTGAAGTTGAGTGTGTCCTGTTGTCTGTTCCCTCTCCCAGGCCTTTCCAGGATTGACCACGCTCCCTAACCCCGTTTTTGGGTGCCACTGAGGGCTTTAACACAGGGCCTCATGCATGCATGACATGTGCTTTGCCTCAGAACTGCACCCCGACGCTCCTTGTTTTTTTTGTTGTTGTTGTTTCAAGTCAGGGTCTCACTCTAGCCCAGGCTGACCTGGAATTCACTATGTAGCCTCAGGTGGCGAAGTTGTTTATTTTTTATTTTTTTAATTTTTTTGGAGACAGGGTCTCACTCTTGCTTGGGTTGACCTGTAACTCTTTATTTTATTTACTTATTTGAGAGAAAGAGGGAGAGAGACAGAGAGAATGGGTGCACCAGGGCTTCCAGCCACTGCAAGCGAACTCCAGACACGTGCACCCCGTTGTGCATCTGGCGTGGGTCCTGGGGAATGGAGCCTTGAACCGGGGTCCTTAGGCTTCACAGGCAAGCGCTTAACTGCTAAGCCGTCTCTCCAGCCCTATTTTTTTTTTTTTTTTTATGAGTGTAAGACAGACAGAATTGATGCACCAGAGCCTCTAGTTATTGCAACTCCAGGTGCGTGCGCCCCCTTGTGCACATGTGTGACCTTGTGTGCAGGTGTCACATTGTATGGTTACGTCGCTTCTGGGTCCTTAAGCTTCGCAGGCAAGTGCTTTAACCAGTAAGCCTTTGAAATAGGGTCTCACTGTAGCCCAGGCTGACCTGGAATTCACTATGTAGTCCCACGATGGCCTTGAACTCACAGGAATTCTCCTGCCTCTGCCTCCTGAGTGCTGAGATTAAAGGCATGCAACACCATGCCGGCTTTATTTTTATTTTTAATTTTTTTGCTTTTTTTTTTTAGGTAGCGTCTCACTCTAGCCCAGGCTGACCAGGAATTCACTATGTAGTCTCAGGGTGGCCTCTAATTTATGGCGACGCTCCTACCTCTGCCTCCCAAGTGCTGGGATTAAAGGCGTGCGTCACCGTGCCTGGCTTAACTTTTTTAACTTAATGACATCCTCAGTGTGGTCAAATCCACAGGCTCTTGGCACACATGGTCTTGGGAGGTTACCATTCAGTCTGCTGAACTCAGGAGCTGGCAGGGAAATCTGAAAGCTCGAAAGTTGGTGGTGTCATGATGTCCCTTTTCGAAGGGAAGGGAGCAGAAGAGGTGCATGTCCCCAAGCTGCCCATAGTGCATGGCTCCTGTCCTCCCTTTATGTTGGGTCGCCCACGGGTGACAGCCACTCCACTGTGGTAGAGAAGCCAGTCGTAACTGACGGCGTGCAGGTGGAGAGGTAGCAGGCCTGGTGATCTGTACCAGTAAAGCCTGCCGAGCAGTCAGAGCGGGCACACGCCCTCCAGACTCTTGTGTTCCCTGTGCCAGAGGATCTGAGCGATGGCGTAGCCTCAGAGCTCTAGGAGTGGTGGTGAGCACTGGGCGTGCATGGCCTGAGTCCAGCAGCTTTGAGAGTCTGCTCTGAGGCCTTAACTTAAAGCCCATTGAGCTGCATGTCCCGAAACAGGAAAGCAAGGCTGCCGGACAGCCCCTGAAATCGTAAGGTGGACGGGCGGCTGTGTTTGCAATATGTGGAAAGCAGCCAGGAGTGGGAAGCCCAGGCATTGCTTTTAGAATTTATCCATCGAGAAGGAACAGTGTTGGTGCAGCCTGTGCTTCCAACTGTGTGTTTTGGGTGGGTTCTGTTATCTTTTGGAGCAACACAGGAACCTGCTGGCCTCATTCTCTGATCCCCCCCGCCCCCGCCCTACCTCAGTCCTGAACCACTCCAGTGCATGCATGTGTATGACTAGGGTTATGCATATGAGTGTGAGGTCGTGTGTGTGCGTGCGTGCGTGTGCATGTGTGTGTGTATTTTGCTCTGCCCTCTGCAGGACCCTGGCTTGAGGTAACCCAGGTATATCTGGAAAGGGAGACGCGCCTACGGAACCCAAAGCTTCAGTAACACAAGGCTGACTGTGTATGTGTGTGTGTGTCCTTGGCTCTGATGTCACCGTCTCCCCCTCCCCCAACATACCCACCCAGAGCCTTTGACGTGGAGTCACAGCCAGTCCCCCTCAGAGGGATCTGGAAGAAGGATCCTGAGGAAGAACAAAAGGAAGAGGGTGTGCCGAGCAAGGTGCTGAGAAGTGTTGGTGCCCTCCCTCCTTATGGTACCCCACCCCAGACGCTGCATGACGTTAGGGCTCCTGGGCTGACACCAGTGTGCTGGCCTCTGCCCCCCCCCCCCCAGCCCGTCAGCAGCAGCCTGCTGTTCTTGCCATCCAAACTTGCTTGCTTACCTCTGATGGTCACCAAATGGCTGGAAAAGCAGCCCGCTGGGATGGCTGTCCTGTAGACATTGCTGAGGTAGGCACGGATTGCCCTCCAGGGGCCAGCTGCCGTTGGTGGGAGGGGAGGTCCCAGGGCGGGGAGCTCTTGGTATATAGCCAGCTGTCCCTCCTGAGTACGGAGACTGAGGGAGGCCCCGTGGTAGAGACCATGAAGCTTGAACAGTGTTGGTATACACGCTGAGCTCTCTGGGGTTAAACAGGTTTAAGGCCATACTGGGCAGTCTGTATGGGATCAGGAATGTTTGTTTTGGCAATCTCTGTGTAGCATGATGGCCTCCAGCTGTCAGCATCCAAGGAACCCTTCTAAGCCAACCGTGTGTGTGCGGATGGTGGCGGTAGATGGTGAAACAAGGTGTTGGCAGGCATCTCAGTCCTCACTGACCCTCTGTAGCCTAGGTAAGCCTGTGTCTGGGTGACAGAAGCTCAGAGTGACCCGACAGAGCACACACAGATCATGGTGAGCCCAATGGGCTGGTGGGAGCTTAGTCTAGACCCTTCTTCCTTCAGGGCTCTGCCACGCAGCCTAGCAGAGGAAGACCCCAGCAGCTAGGCATGGTTCCTTGGCACATGCGTCTGGGCATTGTAATCCTGGCAGTGAGTATGGGGAGCCCAGAAGTGAGGGGCTGGGGCAGTGCTGAGAGCAGAGTGATGACCAAGGCTGTGACAGCGGATGCAAGGGTACACACATAGGGGAATGTGGTCACGGCACATGCCTGGCTTCCTGGCATGAGCCAGGAAAGTTGGCTGCCGCAGACTGACTCTCGGGGAGATCAGGACCGAGGGAGAACAAGGGCGAAGGCTCAAGGAGAACTCGGGATTCGGCGAGGAAATGACAGACAGACACACTCTAGGTTGAATATGCTGCTGCGATTTACTGAAGGTTTCATACAGATTGAACAGGGAAACTTAGCAAGCCAACAAGTGATCTCAGAAATCATTAATCTAAACAATCTTAAGTATTGTTCTATTGTAAGCATACATGTAATATTTATCAGGCAGGAATGTACCCATTTTTTAAGAAGGACGTCTTGCACCATTGACCACAGCTTTACATGAATAGAAGCTTGGGGTAAGGGATGTAAGGTGAACAATAGGTTATTTATTTCTTATAAACCAAGCAGAGAGCCATTTCTTTCCAATTATTAGATTATTTATATAATCCTCATATTTATTATAAAAGTGTTTCTATCCAAAAGACCACCAATATTTTAAGGCTGGTTTAATGTTTTCCAGGAATTCTTTTTTTTCTTGTCTAGAGTATAAGCACCAAGGCTTACGTGTCCTTGCTAAGCGTTTCATAAATGGAAGAGAATGCCATAGCCTCCTTTTTTCTTCATAATTCATTCATCTATTACCGAATTTATCATATCCTCCCTCATAGGGGAGTGGATCTAAGTAGTTCCCAGCTCTGGGAGTCCACTATCAGCCCTTGATCAAGTACTGAACATACCCCCCAGGAAGCGTTCTGGTGGGAATGCCCAACTTTTGTAACTCCTTTTTTGTAGAACTCTCATGCTTCTAATGAACATTACCGATTAACATTTCTACTTTCACTTTCTCAGGATCAGTATTATTCTAAAACATCATAAGCTGTTTCTACTCTACACCATCTAAAAACTGTTCTAGAGTTAATTTTTTATTCCTAGTAGAGTTATACATTTCCTCCATTGCCCTAATCATAGGAGGGGCACATTCAATACTCAAATTGTTTTTTGTACTTTGATTGTGTGCATGGTTACCAGTAAGCGTAGCGTAGAAACTAGCTGTTCTTTGACAAACAACTAGAAGGGAGCAGGAAAGAAACAGAGCGCAGAACACAGCTCATTGGCACCGGCAATTAGGTCGTCGTGACTTCATGGGCAGCAGGAACCATTACAGTAACTGACTGCCAAGGGGTCACCAGGGGCATCCCTCCGAGGAGTGCTGGCCCTCTGTCCTCAGCTCTCTTCCAGTGCAGAAGCATCTCTGCTTGCTACACAGGCGAGGTTGCCGTGGACATAGCAGTTGGCAACTCTCTCTTTTTTAAATTTGTTTTAGAGAGAAAAAGAGAGTGGGGGAGAGAGAGAGAATTGCTACACCAGGGCCTCAGCCACTGCAATCAAACTCCAGACACTTGTGCCACCTAGTGGGAACATGCGACCTTGAGCTTGCCTCACCTTTGTGTGTCTGGCTAACGTGGGATCTGGGGAGTCAAACGTGGGTCCTTAGGCTTCGCAGGCAAGCGCCTTAACCTCTAAGCCATCTCTCCAGCCCCGGTTGGCAACTCAGGGAATACAGGACTGGCTGTTTCTAGTAGACGTTTCTTGAGGTTAGAGGGTGTGGTTTGGCTGAATTGTGAGCCTGATGGAGGTGGGGGCCGGGTCTGCAGGGCTGGGGGCACTAACAAGACTAAGCCCAGCCCTCCTCTCTGTCCTTCGGTGACTTGAGCAAGGGTAGTCTGGCTGAGTGGAGGAGTCACACTGGAATAGTCCGGAGTTTTCCTTACTCCTGCGGTTCTGTGTCACTCTGCCTCCCCCGGGGAAGGGAGAGAGAGGATTAAGCTGAGCAGCTGCCTAGACTCATTGCCTCTGGCTGCCTGTGCATCTGCCCCGCTGCTGGAGGCCTGATGGTATGGCGATGGGCCCCTGGGAGGAGCGCCACTTGCCTAAGACAGGCAGGCAGCCACCCGCCCCCAGTACAGAACCCATCCCAGTTTGAGGGGAAGGGTGCTTGTGTGGCTGAGGGAGGACTGAGGGCTGTTGGGGGTGGGGACAGAAACAGGAGCCTCTGTCTGGCAGCATTGGCGGCAGGGAGAAAGGATGGGAAACGTCCCACATCCCCATTTTTACTGCGTGCACGCTCCGGAGATGCCGTGTATATGACAACCCCACAGTGCTGCCGGGCCCAAACCGCACCCCTCACCCCCCATCCCCTGCGGTTTGTGGGTTGCTTTGACCCACCGGGGAGACAGCCTGAGGTTTCTCCATAGGAGAGCTGGGGTCTCCAGCTTGCATAGTCCACGCGTCATTTCATCAGCAGGTCCAGGAGCCCTGCTGGGTGCTGGCATCCTCTGTGTTGAGAGGCAAACTCAGACAGCGCCCCCACCAAAGCTGGCTGTGAATCTCAGCATGCCTGGCTGTGAGTACCTGTGTGCCCAGCATGAGTTCTGCCCACAAGACTTGTTTTGAAGTCACTAGAGTGTGGTTGCCACGCACTGGGAGGGCTGCAGCTTTGGTCAGCGCGCTTGTTGGCTGAGATACCCATCTCATCTCATCTGTAGAGGGTATGGGTTTGCCAGGGGCGTCTGAGGCACAGGCTTTGGTCAGCTCCACATTGACTCAGAGTCCGTGGAGAGCAGTGACCCTAAGAATCCCACATAGAGTGTTGAGTGCTGCAGCAGAGACCCAAAAGCAAGTGGCTTATCTATTTATTTATTTACTTTTGGTTTTTCAAAGTAGAACCTCATCCTCTAGCCCAGGCTGACCTAGAGTTAACTGTATAGTCTCAGAGTGGCCTTGAACTCATGGCAATCCTCCTACCTCTGCTTCCTGAGTGCTGGGATTAAAAGCATGCGCCATGGGCTGGAGGGATGGCTTAGCAGTTAAGGCGTTTGCCTGCAAGGCCAAAGGAACCAGGTTCAATTCCCCAGGACCCACATTAGCCAGATATACAAGGTGGCACACGTGTCTGGAGCTTGTTTGCGGTGGCTAGAGGCCCTGGCATGTCCATTCTCTCACTCTCCCTCTTTTTCTATCAAATAAAAATAAAATATTAAAAGCATGCACCACCATACCAAGCTTTTTTGTTTTTGTTTTTTTCAATGTAGGGTCTCTCTCTAGCCCAGGCTGACCTGGAATTCACTATGTAGCCTTAGGGTGACCTCAAGCTCACAGGGATCCTCCTACCTCTGCCTCCCAAGTGCTGTGATTAAAAGCATGCACCACCACCTGGCTATGAAGTTTAATTTGTGAATTAAATAAAGTGAATTCCAGGTCAGCCTGAGACCTGGAATTCATTATGTAGTCTCAGGGTGGCCTCAAACTCAAGGCAGTTCTGCTTCTGTCCCTGAGTGCTGGGATTAAAGGCATGTACCAGCATGCCTACCTCCTACTGAGCTACCTCCCAACATAGGTTGTAATTTTTTTCCCCCTCAAAGTACTCTCACTCTAGTCGGCCAAGGCTGACCTGGAACTCACTGTGTGTTCTCAGTCTCAGGGTGGTCTTGAACTCATGGCGATCCATGCCTTGTGCCACCATACCTGGCTCCATGATGTGTATCTTTTTATTCAGGAGTTGTTTTTTTCAAGGTAGGGTCTCACTCTAGCCCAGGCTGACCTGGAATTCACTGTGTAGTCTCAGGGTGGCCTCGGACGCACGGCGATCCTCGATCCTCCTACCTCTGCCTCCCCAGCGCTAGGGTTAAAGGCGTGCACCACCACGCCCAGCCTGCGTATCTTTTACTGTGTGCTGGCGTAGGGTAGCAGGGGCTGCTTGGCTGTGCATACCAGTTTTCCTGGTGTAAACTCTTCTACTGGGGCTGATGTGATACTTCCTGCCAAAGCTGAGAAGAGCCACGTGGTCTCCATCCCTGTATAGTAACCCCGTGTGAACCTGACCCTTGTCATCTCCGATTTTCCCTTCTTCCCTGAAGCCTGAGACTCTGTTCTCAGAGGACTTCTGGAACTAACTGTGGCTCACCTGGAGAATAACATGGCCATGGAGGAAAACTCATTTCACAAGTGTTAACTGCTAAAGCTCAAATGGATCACACAAGAGTCAGCAAGAGAGCAAGGGTCACTGTTGCCCAACACAGGGTCCTGAGACATTTTAGATATGAGGTTTTCTGTGAAGTAAGGTGATTCCTAAGAGACATAAGCCTGTCATGCCATCTTAACCATGGCCTGAGGAGGTCCTGTGGGTCAGGAGTCCACACGGGGTGGGGCCACAGGTCTGTTCCCTTCAGAGTGATGCACGTGTCTATCAAGGAACGGGGAGGGATCTGCCCTGGCTGCTGGCTGGAGTTCATGTTGAAGAGGAACTAGCTGCTCGGACTGTTTGTGACCCCTGCCTGAACCAAGCATGGCTGTTCTAGACGCCCCTGTGTGTTTCATTTAGGGCTGGGCCAGAAACTGAGACCCGAGGAGTTCTGTCAACAGTTAATAGGGACAGTTATCAAGAGGGCAGAAGGAACAGGCAGGCTTGCCTGGCTTCAGTAGCTGACGCTGGGGTGGAAGAAAAGAGGCTGGGAGAAAAAGCAGACGCCTGTAATCTCAAGAGTTTGGAGCTGAGGCAGGGGAATTGGTACAAGTTCAAGGCCAGCATGGGCCACATAGGCCATCATCATCCTAGGTTACACAACAACCATCCCGTCTCAACAAACACAGCCTACAAGCTGACTGCAGATGCCTGCTGAGTTCAAGGGATGGAAAAAACAACAGATCCAGCTGTCTCTAGGGGCAGGGGAGGACCTCCCAGGGAAAGAGGAGCACTGCGACAGAGGAGTTCCACCTGGTGGTGGCATTTCCCGAGTCACAGCCAAGTGCGGAAGGGTGGGGTTGCGCTGAAAGGAAGGGGTCTAGTGAGGGCAGCCTTCCTCTTCTGGGGCCCCAGTGTCCCCCCATCAGAGCTTGCCCTCCCCTGGTCCTCCTCTGAGATTTGTTTGCGCATGCAGATAGACCGGTGGACTCTGTTGAAACTAGCATGTGACACGGATTAGTGGGCCAATTTGGGGTGGTGATGTTTGAGATGGAGGTGCCAGCTCCGTGGCTTAGTGCCATCACTTAAAAGCGGAAAATAGCAACTTCCTTCTCAGATAGTGCGCCAGCACCAAGGGATTAATTATCCACGCAGGCAGGAGCAGTGGGGCAGGATAGCTTGGCGGCGTTTCCAGGATGTGAGCCCTCGTTGCTTTGGACCTGGATCATCACAGTTGACGAGAATTTCAAGGGATTCGAAACACTCCCGGCTCCGTAGGTGCAGAGGAGTCGGTGGACCGAGGCAACTACATCATCACTGTGATGTTGACCTTCACGGTTTAATCAGATGGCTAATTTTTGTTATGTTACTTTAGCCTTTAAGACTGGCTTAGAATGTTTCAATGCAAGCTTTGAATACAAATCGTAAGTTTATAGCTCAGTGGCTTAGCACAAAGTAAACACCACTCACAGGAAGGAGGAGGAGGAGTGGCGTGTGGAATGACGCCAGCACTTGGGAGTCCTCCTCCCCCAGGGCAGCTGCTGCCATGGTGCCACCCCAAGATTTGCCTCTCGGCATCTGCTGCTCTCTTTCTGTCTCTCACTCTGTCACATTCTGTGTCTCTGACTCCTGTTCACTTCCCCATCCTACAAATGAGGTGGCTCACTTCCCATCTGCCCCATCGCAAAGTCCGGGGGTTTAAGGACCTGTGTGTACCATGGAGGGTCTGTTTTGTGGCTCTCTAGAGGTCTGGAGGTCCTTGCCATCTCTTCCCTCCACTGCCTCCTTCCTTTGTCCATGTGGATCGGACTCACAGACCTCCTTTGTTCTGGGCCCTGAGGTCCTGGTGGTGGTGTGTGGGGGGGGAGTCCTCAGTTCAGCCTGTTTACAAGGGTGTTCTGCCATTGGTACTGTGAACCTTTCACATTCCTGACCTTTGTCCCTGCCTGACTCCGATGGCTTGCTTCTTCTCTACATCAGCAATGAATAGGCGTGGCTGCTGGGTGCAGCTTCAGAGCCGTGGGACACAGTTACTTGGGGTCTTCCGCTGCAGCCTCTGGGTGGCCTTGGCTGTGGGAGTGGTCACCAGGCAAGACCTGGCCGGAAGCAGGGGCTGGGACTGAAGGGGAGACTCTGCCTGTGGGGGAGTCTGGGCACAGCTGTGGCCCTTGGCAGAACAGGCATTGTAGCTGGAGAGTAAGGGGGAACAAGCGAGGGCCCTTCCAGCAGACGGGCCTCTCCAGGCAGAGCTGGGGTCAGGGTGGAGATGTGTGTGAAGACATCAGCTTTGTGCAAGATGGTGGGAAATCGTGGGTAGCCCATATTAGGCAGGGGCGGTCACCATGGAGACGGCTGTAGCCCAGGCATAGGGGGCTTGTGATCTGCTCAGAGGTGAGGGTGGCATCAAGGAGAAGCAGCAGGACTCAACAGGGCCGAGGTCCTAGATGGGGATCAGCATGTGGCCAAATCGGGCATTGCAGCCAAGCCACAGCATCTGAGCAGGCCACTGGCCCTCCCCGAGTGGGGGCAAGCAGCAAGAGCTCAGCACTCTCAGATGCTCCTTGACCCTCTGCTGTCGTGGAAGGCCTGGGTGAGGGCACTGCTACATCAACAGGCCAGGCACCTCCTGGGGGCTGCGGGGTAGGCTGCTGTCCTGTGTCTACTGGGATGATGCCAGGAGAGAGCTCACCAGTGGGTAAGGTCAGCAAAGCCAGGCAGGGATCTAGATGAAGTCAGACAAAAGCTACATACATGGTTGAAGAGAGTCCTCTTCTTTGGATCTAGTGTTCAGGAACTCCCGTAGCCAAGGGACTTAGGACCCTGAAGAGTGTGGCTCATCCTGAGTGAGTCACTTTAGAATTGCTCAAGTGAGTCAGAGCTGTTAGGGAACAATGACAAGAAAGTGGGATAAGCAACAGCAGAGACCACTGGGATTTGGTGTCATGAAGTGTGTGTATCTGTCATGGGCCCTGGGGATGACCAGCGGGAGACAGAGAAAATGGAGAATGGGTATTGTCATGCCAGGGACCTCCTGTCACTACTAACAAATTCCAGATGTATGTGCCACTTTGTGTATCTGTCTAATTTACGTGGGTACTGGGGAATTGAACCCCGGGCCATCAGACTTTGTAAGCCAAGTGCCTTTAACCACTGAGCCATTTCCCCAACCCTCTACCTCAATTTTCGCGATAGCATCTCTTCCTAGCTAGCCCCCAAGCCGTAGGGAACCTCCAGTTTCCACCTCTCTGGTGCCGGTGATACAGGAGTTTGGAGTTCAGGAGGGGTCCCCTAAGTTTATAAAATCAATTTGGGGTCTGTCTTGTCTTTGTTTGGTTTTTCAAGGTAGGGTCTCACTCCTGCTCAGGCTAACCTGGAATTCACTGTGTAGTCCCAGGGCGGCCTTGAACTCATGGCGACCACGCCTAGCTCCTGTCCAATTTTTTTGAGGTCTAGGAAGAAAGCTAGAGCAGAGTCATAAGCTGGTGGAAACAGGCACCATGCGCTCATGAGGAAGGCACGGCACAGTTGATAAGGCCCATTCCAGGAAAACTGAGGCTTCTCGGAAAGACTAGAGCGGAGCCACGAGCATGTGGAACATAGAACCGAGGAGCTCACATAAGGAGATTCAGAAGAGACGCACACAGCATCCACCCTGAGCCTCCCAGGGAAGAAAGTTAAGGGGCAAATGGTTGTGGCGTAATGAAGAACAGCAGAGGGAAGATATCAAAGCATGGTGTTGACCTTGGGGTGACTCAGAAGGCACCACAATGCTGAGGAGTGACAGAGGAGTGCTCAGCACTGAAATATATCTATCACACCTTCCAAGGTTCAGGGTCCATTGTGGGAGAGGTGGAAGAATCAATCTAAGAGCCAAAGGAAGGGTAGGACTCCTTACAATGTCCTCCTCCAGACACAAAATGGCCCAGATATCCATGACCCCGCAGTGCCTGACACTACCTACACAAGACCATCATAATAGGAGGAAAAAGATGATGACATCAAAATAAAAGAGAGACTGATTGAGGGAGGGGAGGGAGGAGATGATGGAGAATGGAGTTTCAAAGGAGAAAGTGGGGGGAGGGAGGGAATTACCATGAGTTATCATCTACAATTATGTAAATTGTCAATAAAAATACATTAAATTAAAAGAAAAGAAAATATCAAAGCAGAGACCAAAAAGATCAGATGAGAAATGAGTAGCAAAGAGCGTTATATCCATGGTTACCCCAAGTTTAGAGAAATTACACAGGTAGCAGACACAGAGTTTAGAAAAAGCATCCATGTGGTAGATATAGGGGAAATAAACACATGGTAGATTCCCAGACGAGAGGAAAATCCAGACCAAGAAACAGTGCATGGCTCTCTCCTACCTTCCCCCCCTCCTGCCTCCAGCTATGTTGGGGAGGGGCAGAGTGAGGAGAGGCAGAGAGGACTGGAAATAACAGGGCCAAGCCTTTATAGATGATTGAAAAAAAAACTTTTGTTGTTGTTGTTTTTTTGAGGTAGGGTTTCATTCTAGTACAGGCTGACCTGGAATTCACTATGTAGTCTGAGGGTAGCCTCGAACTCATGGTGATCCCTCCTACCTCTGCCTCCCAAATGCTGGAATTAAAGGCCTGTGCCACCATACCCGGCTTGAAAATGTATTTTTATGTAAAGGGAAGACCTCATTGGTTTGCAGATTTTAAAGGGCAGACTCCAGGGCCAGCTCACCTGCATAGTGAAGGCTAGTCTAGGTAGTTGGCTACACTGACAGAGTGAGAGAGAGACAGAGTTAGCACTCCAGGGCCTCAGCCACAGCAATCAAGCTCCAGGTGCTTGCGCCACCTCGTGGCCATGTGCGACCTCGTGTTTGCCTCACCTTTATGTGTCTGGCTAACGTGGGATCTGGAGAGCAGAACATGGGTCCCTAGGCTTCGCAGGCAAGCGCCTTAACCATTAAGCCATCTTAACTGTTCAGCCCTGTGGGTGAATCTTGATCAGACAGGACTTCCATTCTTGCCAAGGCAGAGTGCCATCAGTTTCCTCTTTGGTCTTCTGTCCCTGAGTAAAACTGCCTAAAAGAAGCTAGCTTCCTCTTGGGCCTCCTACATTGGGGTGATAGTGGTGGACACTACCTCGCCTGGCTTTTCACACGGGTGCTGGGGATCTCGAGCTCAGATCCTCATGCTTGTGCAAGAAGCACTTGACTGACTGAGCTGGCTTCCCAGCCTCCTTTTTAAAAACTTAGCTTTTAAAGCCAGAATTAAAACTCACACCTTTAATCCCAGAACTTGGGAGGCTGAGGTGGGAGGATCAATGTGTTCAAGTCCAGCCTGGGTTACAGAGTTCCAGGTCAACCTGGGCTAGAGTAAGACTCTGCCTTTAAAAAAAAAAAAAACATGGGCCGGGTGTGGTGGTGCATGCCATTAACCTCAGCACTGCTGCAAACCAATGCCAACCACATATTCATGTTCCACTTTAAAAAATTTTTTTAAATTTTTTTGGTTGTTCGAGGTAGAATCTCACTATGTAGTCTCAGGGTGGCCTCGAAGTCACAATGATCCTTCTACCTCTGCCTCCTGAGTGCTGGGATTAGATGCATGTGCCACCATGGCCGGCTTTAAATTTATTTATTTATTTTTATTATTTATTGATTTGAGAGAGAGAGAAAGAGAGAATAAGTGCCTCCCGGGCCTTCAGCCGCTGCAAACAAACTCCAGATGCCTGCGCCCACTTGTGCATCTGGCTTATGTGGGTCCTGGAGAATTGAACTGAGATCCTTTGGCTTTGCAGGCAAGCGCCTTAACCACTAAGCCATCTCTCTAGTCCTAAATTTATTTTTTATTGACAACTTACATAATTACAGAAAATAACCCATGGTAATTCCCTTCCTTCCCCCACTTGTTCCTTTGAAACTCTGCTTTCCATCATATCTCCTCCTCTCAATCAGTCTCTCTTTTATTTTGATGTCATCATCTTTTCCTCCTATTATGATGGTTTTGTGTAGGTAGTGTCAGGCACTGTGAGGTCATGGATATCCAGGCCATTTTGTGTCTGGGGGGAGCACATTGTAAGGAGTCCTACCCTTCCTTTGGCTCTTACATTCTTTCCGCCACCTCTTCTGTAATGGACCCTGAGCCTTGGAAGGTGTGATAGAGATATTGCAGTCCTGAGCACTCCTGTCACTTCTTCCCAGCACCATGGTGCCTTCTGAGTCATCCCAAGGTCACTGCCCTCTGAAGAGAAGCTCTTCTAACCAAAAGGGAGAGTAGCATTAATAGATCAGTAACTTTTGTTGGATTAGGCAGGACCTCCTGTCCCCTCAGCCAGTGCCTACGTGTCTGCACCACTCGGCCCATTTTCTTGTTCTCTCCTTGAGTTGGGGCTCGGGCTATCATTGGGACTCTTGCTGTGGGCTGCCCTGCTTCCCAGAATGTTCTCACACTTTCTTTGTCTTGCAGGTTTTGGGATTCGAGATCGACGCGGTGAACTCTGTCCAGTTTTCAAACCACACAGGTAAGACCTCGGGGCAGCGTTCAGGGTGGAACTGGGCACAGTGTGTGTGATGTGGCCCTGTGGGAGTGGGGTGCCACCCCCTGTGGCCAGGGGATGAAGCCTGGAAATGACACTCTGCAGGACCCGTGCCACACCCCGTGCAGAGGTGGGAGCTCACCTCATTCCCACGCCGTTGGCCTTGGAGTTTCGTGACCAAGAACAGGTGGGAGCCCCCCGCTGCCCCTCAGTTTCATTCTCTGAGTCCTGGGTGACCCTCGTAGCTGCTTTGGGGTGTGAGAACTAAGCAGGTGCATCAGATCAGGTGCTGGCTCAGGACACAGCCAAGTCCTCTTGCCGTCAGCCCAGACGTGCACATCCCCACCTACCAGGTCTGTGCCGTGGGGGGCGTGAGGAGACCTGAGTGTGGTCATGTGTAGGTGGTCCAGACTTAATAGCTGTGTCAGGGGACAGGGTACACATGCTCCTGTCTCAGCCTTGGGGACCTAGCGAACATCGCTTAGTGCTGAGGGCATTGTCTTAGGCAAGTGTTTTCACCACAGTCCTGATCTGTGGCCTAAGGACCCTTCTCTGTTCTTTGTGGCAGCGGGAGGACAAAGCCACTCATTTCTCTGAAGTGCCTCATAGCGCCTTTCCTGATGCCGTTATTTATTTATTTTAGGGTTTTCTTTTCTTTTCTTTTCTTTTTGTTTTTTGTTTTTTGTTTTTTCGAGGTAGGGTTTCACTCTAGCCCAGGCTGACCTGAAATTCACTATGAAGTCTCAGGGTGGCCTCGAACTCATGGTGATCCTCCTGCCTCTGCCTCCCAAGTGCTGGGATTAAAGGCGTGCGCCACCATGCCTGGCTTATTTTAGTTTTTCAAGGTAGGGTCTCACTTTAGTCCAGGCTGACCTGGAATTCACTATGTAGTCTCAGGGTGGCCTCAAACTCATGGCAATTCTCTTACCTCTGCCTCCTAAGTGCTGGGATTAAAGATGTGCACCACCACGCCTGGCTGGGTTTTTTTTGTTGTTGTTCATTTTTATTTATTTATTTGAGACTGGCAGAGAGAGAGAGAGAGAGAGCGCCAGGGCGTCCAGCCATTGCAAACAAACCCCAGACACGTGCGCCCCCTTATGCATCTGGCTAACATGGGTCCTGGAGAATTGAGCCTCAAACCGGGATCCTTAGGCTTCACAGGCAAGCGCTTAACCGCTAAGCCATCTCTCCAACCCTGTTTTTTTTTTTTTTCTTTAAGATTTTATTTATTTATTTATTTGAGAACAACAGACAGAGAAAGAGGCAGATAGAGAGAGAATGGGCATGCCAGGGCCTCCAGCCACTGCAAATGAACTCCAGACGCATGTGCTCCTTTGTGCATCTGGCTAACATGGGTCCTGGGGAATCAAGCCTCGAACCGGGGTCCTTAGGCTTCACAGGCAAGTGCTTAACCGCTAAGCCATCTCTCTAGCCCTGTTTTTTTTTTAATAATATTTTTTTTGAGGTAGGGTCTCCCTCTAGCCCAGGTTGATATGGAATTCATTATATAGTCTCAGACTAGCCTCAAACTCTCAGCGATCCTTCTGCCTTGAGTGTGGGATTAAAGGCTCAGATGGGTTTTCCGTGATTCTTGGGTGAGCTTTTTGGGAAGGGGTGTGATAGATTATGGATTGGTAGGGAAGTGTAGCTGGCCGCCTCAGATAGGAGTCACCACTGTCCTCTGGGTGTCCATGGTGGCTGCAGTGTGCCAGTAAACTACACGAAGTCCCTGGCTCTGGTTTTGACTGTTCTCTTTCTCTCTCATGTTTAAGTGGGTCCAAGTGGCGCGAGTGTTAGACGTGGGGTTGAATTTAGCTCTAAGAACTGCTGTGGGCTCCCCATTATTTGGTACCTGTAGACTGTGGTTCTAGGAATCGGTAGTGGAGGGTGTGGTATGCTTACTGAAAGCGTGGGCATAGCTTAGAGGGATTGTGTGAGTCAGGGTGTCCTGGGATCCCCAGGTGACAGGAAGCTGTCATTGGTGAGATTCTGTGGGCTGGTAGTTGGCATGGATGAGCTTCTCCCCAGTGAAGCTTAGGTGAGAAACTGTTCAGAGCTCCTGCATCTCGAGAGCGTACAGAGGCCTACAGTCCTAAACACTTCAAGCTAAAAGCCAGCGTAGGCCTGGGCCAGGCCTGTTGGCCATTCATGATTTTCTCTTTCTGGGATTTTGGCCTATGACATGTTTTGGGAGCAGGCAGGGACTGAATAACCACCTCCCCCTCCCCACCCCCGCCGCCTGTCCGAGGTGCCCAGGTGACAGTGACCTATCAGCTTGGCTTAGGTGACTGAAAATGTGGAAAAGTGACTGGGAAACCAGACTGGGATTCAGGGGTACCCTGAGCTACTCCTGCTGAATTAAAGAGAAGTCAGAGGCTATGAGCACTTGTCACTTGTCCCTGCCCACATCCCGTCTATGCAGGACACAGATCCTGCGGGAGTGTGCGGGGTACTGAGTACCTGATGTGCTGGATTGATTCCTGTTGGGTGAAAATTTCTCTCTCTCTCACTCTCTCTCTCCCCCCTTGTGAGGCAAAGGAGATTTATTGAGGAGGGTGAAAAAGCGTCAAAGTGTCAGGGCACACGTGCTTTAGGATTTTGGGACAGCATCCAAAGAAAAAAAAAAGGGGGAAAAATTATTCTTTTTGAGTGAGAACTCAGGAAAGCAGGCAGGCTTCACCTTGAGGAGCTGTGAATTTTTCTTGGGGAGTTGAACAAACATCTGGTCGCCTCAAACAGAGTACCAACAACAGACCAAAGGAAACAATGATCTGACCAAGTTCAGCTTGGAGAACCAATGAGTTTATTACAGTTACTTAGTAGAGCCTGGGAAAGTTGAGGAGCTGTGTCACTGAAGGAAATAACGCCCCCCCCAACCTCCGCCGCCCACAGTCACCAACTGCGAGGTCTCTAGTACACCGCCTTGTGTGCTGCCTCATGAACACCGCCCCCTCCCACGGGATAGAGCACAAGCAGGCCCAGCTTTGTGCTGAGTGCAAGAGGACAGGGCTGGAGCAATGGCTTAGCGGTTAAGGCATTTGCCTGGGAAGCCAAAGGACCTTGGTTTGATTCCCCAGGACCCACGTATGCCAGATGCACAAGGTGGTGCATGCGGCTGGAGTTCATTTGCAGTGGCTAGAGGCCCTGGTGTGCCCATTCTCTCTCTCCTCTCTCGCTCGCTCTCTCAAATAAATAAATAATAAAAAGAGGACACCACGTCATTCATTCCCAGAGGCATTGGACAGTCGTTCCCCAGGAATTAGCCATAGGAGGGTGGAGATCACTGATGAGTCCCGCACAGGGTCAGAGCGCGGGTGCTTCCATGGGAGGCTTTGACAGTCTTGGACAGGTGTTGGGGCACCAGTGAGGCACCGCACTCCACCATCTTGTCTAGATCTCGGGACAGCTCTTGGAAGAGCGACGCGCTGGGCCTCCTGAGGGAAGATAGGTGGATGTTAAGGAACACCAGGGAAGTGTGTGGTCTCCGCACCCGCGGCCCCTTGTGTCAGGGCCTGGCACAATCTCCCTCCGCAGGCTATGCCCACTGGAAAGGCCAAGTGCTGAACTCGCAGGAGCTCCATGAACTGTACGAGGGTCTGAAGCTGAACAGCGTGAATAAGTATGACTACGTGCTCACAGGTAAGCCATGGAGGATCGAGCGACACCGTCCACTTTCTTTTTTTTTAAATTTTATTTATTTAAAAATTTTTTTTGTTTATTTTTATTTATTTATTTGAGAGCAACAGAGAGAGATAGAGAGAAAGAGGCAGACAGCAACAGAGAGAATGGGCGCACTAGGGCTTCCAGCCACTGCAAACGAACTCCAGACGCGTGCGCCCCCTTGTGCATCGGGCTAACGTGGGCCCTGGGGAATTGAGCCTCGAACCGGGGTCCTTAGGCTTCACAGGCAAGCGCTTAAGCGCTAAGCCAACTCTCCAGCCCTATTTTATTTATTTATTTGAGAGCAACAGACAGAGAGAGAAAGAGGCAGAGAGAGAGAATGGGCGCTCCAGGGCCTCCAGCCACTGCAAATGAACTCCAGATGCATCCACCCCCTTATGCATCTGGCTAACATGGGTCCTGGAGAATTGAGCCTCAAACCAGGGTTCTTAGGCTTCACAGGCAAGTGCTTAACCGGTAAGCCATCTCTCCAGCCCCACCATCCACTTTCTGAGACAAGGCCTGGAGAATGGCTCAGCAGTGAAAGGCACTTGCTGGAATATACTGATAGCCCTGGTCTGATCCCCGCCCCTCATGCCAGGACCCATGTAAAAGCCAAAAGCATAAAGAGGTACGTGTGTTTGGAGTTAACTTGCAGCAGCGAGAGGCCCTGGCACGCCTATGTTCACTCACTCTATTTCTCTCAAGTAATAAATATAACATTTAAAATGCGGATATTGGCCAGGCGTGGTGGCACACGCCTTTAATCCCAGCACTCAGGAGGCAGAGGTAGGAGGATCACCATGAGTTCGAGGCCACCCTGAGACTACATAGTACATTCTAGGTCAGCCTGAGCTAGAGCGAGGCCCTACCTTGAAAAGCCAAAAAATAATAATAAATAAATAAATAGATAAAATAAAATGCGGATATTGGGATTCAAACTCAGGACTTTGTGCTTGTAATGCAAGTGTTTTACCACGTGACACATGACGTCAGCCCTGACATGCCCTGTTTCGAGAGGCTAATGTTGATTTTTTTTCCATCCCAAAGGTTACACAAGGGACAAGTCTTTCCTGGGCATGGTGGTGGACCTCGTACGGGACCTGAAGCAGCAGAACTCGAGGCTCGTGTACGGTGAGTGACGGGCTGTGCTGGGCTCCGCACCCCCCGCCTGTCACACGCTGAGGACGACCCATGCCGGCCCCTGTCTGTGGCCACCTACGTCCATCGTGGCCTCTCCTGACCAGTCACCTTTCCAAATGCTGCAGAAGGCTTAGAAGTTGCGGGGTGAACCCTGGGTTTCACATGGGGGTGTGAAAGGAACCGCAGGCATGCCCCACATTGACCAGACAGATTGGACTGGAGTCGACAGCCCGGGCAGGGCCATAGACAGCGAGCGGGTGATGGGCGGGAGGGAGGATCATGTCTCTGCCTGTCTGGCTAGCGCAGCCTGGCACCGTTGCTTCATGTGCCCCTGGGAGCAGCGCTACCATAGACGTTCGTCAGTGCTGGCTTCGCAGTTGTGCGCTGGCTGTTGGCACCTTGCTTTTATCTCTAACTGTTGTCCAAAGGGAATAATCTTAAAGTTAACCTGGGCAGACACTGTGAGGCCTCTCAGCCCAGCCAGGGTAGGGGCTGCTATGCCAACCTCGGTGACCTGAGATAGTGTTGGGTTCTTTTTTATTTGAGAGAGATACAGAGACAGGCAGAGAAAAAGAGGGAGAGAATGGTTGTGCCCGGGCCTCCATCTACTTTAAACGAACTCCAGATGCATGTGCCACCCTGTGCATCTGGCTTACATGGGTACTGGGGAATCGAACATGGGTCCTTAGGCTTAACAGGCAGATGCCTTAACTGCTAAGCCACCTCTCCAGCCCCAGTGTTGGATTCTTGAGACACAAGTATGACTGGTCACAAATTGCATAGGAATTAACCAGTCTTGCACAAAGAAATGGAAGGTGCCAGAAACAAGATAGAGGAACATGGGAGGCCATGACTGTCTTCACCCATTGTTGTTCCTTAATGTATACATGATATTAAAAAAAAGAAAAAAAAAGCTGGGTGTGGTGGCACACGCCTTTAATCCCAGCACTCGGGAGGCAGAGGTGGTAGGTGGATTGCCGAGAGCTAAGGGCCATCCTCAGACTACGTAATGAATTCCAGGTCAACCTGAGGTAGAGTGAGACCCTGCCAGAGATGGCTTAGCAGTTAAGGTGCTTGCTTGCAAAGCCTAAAGACCCAGGTTTGATTCCCCATTACCCACATAAGCCAGATGCACAATGTTGCATATGCATCTGGAGTTTGTTTGTGGTGGCTAGAGGCCCTTGTGTGCTCATTCTCTCTCGTGCTCTCTCAAATAAAATAAAATCTCGAGATACTGTTTCATGCCACCTAAGTAGCGGCAATTTTACTATTTGGGGGGGGGTTGGTTCAAGGTAGGGTCTTGTTCTAGCCCATTATGTAGTTCCAGGCTGTCCTCAAACTCACAGCAATCCTCCTGCCTCTGATTAAATGTGTATGCCACCAAACCCAGTGATAGTTGTGATTTTTTTTTCCCCCGTAGGTGTTCCGAGGTAGGGTCTTGATCTGGCTCAGGCTGACCTAGAATTCACTATGTGGTCTCAGGGTGACCTCGAACTCACAGCAATCCTCCTACCTCTGTCTCCCAAGTGCGGGGATTAAAGGCGTGCACCTCCATGCCCAGCAATAGTTGTGGCTTTCACAAAGCAAAGCTGGGGGCTGGAGAGATGGCTCAACAGTTAAAGGGCACAGTGGCGCATGCCTGTGTGGGGGAGGCTGACACAGGACTGAGCTCTAAGCCAGGCTGGACTACACAGTGAGACCCTGTCTCATTAAAACAACCAAACACAGCATGAGGGGTGTGTCACTCAGTCATCCACAGCTGTAGCTGACTAGGTGCTGTGTGTCCCCACAGTGTGTGATCCCGTGATGGGGGACAAGTGGAATGGCGAAGGCTCCATGGTGAGTGCTCTCATGCTACGGTTAAACGTGTGCTACGTGGGGCTGCTTCCGTGGCACCAAGCGAGAGGCCAAGACCCCCGCTTTCTTGGAAGCAGCACTGGGTTGGTCTGGTAGGTGACCATGTATCAACACGGTCTCTGCCTCCGGAGTGCTGGGATTAAAGGCATGCGCCGCCACGCCCGGCTTACTGTCTTCGTTTTGATCAGGTAGCTTTTTCCTTTATGCCCGAGATCATGAGTTTGGTCCAGACCAGTAGAAAATACGTACTTCGGGTTTCTTTGTAGGTTAAAAAGGAGTGTGGGTCCCAAATCAGTTTTCTGCTTTGAGTGCTAAGGGATCAAGTCCAGGGTCCCTCACATGCCAGTCAAACTGTGCCACAAAGATAGGCCCCAGCCCTCAAACTTTGGTGTGGTCAGACTTTGTAGTTCAGGGAGTGGACTGAGCCAGTGGCTCTATCCTTAGATCCTCCCCAGCTTGGGGACAGGAGCACAGGATTGCAGGAGCTCTGCACACCAAATATATGGCTGTATCTGTCACCCCTCCTCTAAGGGGGCCCCTGAACAACTGAAAGAGGAGGGTGGGAACCTTGGGCCACTCACTAATGCTGAAGCAAGCAAAATTAGATCCTCACCGTGGACTTGGGCATTGGGGTTTTTGTTTTGTTTTGTTTTTAACAAAATCTGAGCCAGGTGTGATAGTACACACCAGTATCCATCTACTTGGGCAGCTGAGACAGGAGAATTGAAAGTTTGAGGCCAGCTTGGGTAATTTAGTGAGACCCCTGGGTCAAAATAAAATAAAAAAGGACAATGGGGCGTAGCTCAGTGACAGAGCATACGTGCATAAGGTCCTGGGTTCTAGTCTTGGTACTGCCAAAACAAAAAACAAGAACAAAAAACACCAAAACCAGCTATTCTGAGCCAGGCCTGGTGGCTCAGTCCTGTAAATCCTTGCACTTGGGAGGCTGCAAGTTCTGGGCCAACTTGGCCTACAGAGCGAGGTAATCAGCTGTTCTGTTGACTTGCTCGTTGGCAAGCCAGCCGCCAGTGCGTTTGGCTCACAGCCACGCCTCATGCAGAGACAAGACGACCAGGATCCTGCAGTCAGGTGGGCCTCAGGCCAGTTCTGTGTATCCTCAGGGCGACAGGTTCCCCGGACTCATCCAGTGGGCTTCCTGCTTGTGTCTACCTCCCTCTCTTGCTACCCTCCCTTCCTGCCCTCGTCCCCTCCCTCGTCCCCTCCCTCGTCCCCTCTCTCCCCCCAGCCGTGTGGCTCCATCAAGCGGCTGGGGCGGCTCCGGGAGGCCCTTCTCTGTCCCTGTCGTCCTCCCTCCCTCCCCACCGGCCCTTTGGGGGGCCTCAGCTACTGCTCCCCACAGCGGCAGCTTGCCAGCAGGGCTTGGGCTTTGGGGGCGTGCCCACCTTCATCCGATGAGCCTCCTTCCCCGTCTCCTGCTCCCCAGTACGTTCCCGAGGACCTCCTTCCCGTGTACAAGGAGAAAGTGGTGCCTGTGGCAGACATCATCACTCCCAACCAGTTTGAGGCCGAGTAAGTAACGAGACAGCCAGAGGGGCCAGATGCCTGTGCCCAGGGAGCACCCCCAAAGAACCTGACGTGTCCTCAGACATCCCCAACCCCTATCTCCCCAAGTGGCTCTCAGAAATCCGGACCTGCACCGCTCTGGACCTCAGACTCCCCTTATCCCTAAGTCAGGGTTTTCCACCCGCATGGCTGAGTCAGTTCCCAGTCCTGCCTCTAGAGGGCAGCAGCAGCAGGTGCTATTTGCTTCCAGTTCCCTTTCTTGAGCCCGCAGGCCCTGTGGTATTTCCATTAGAACTGGAGGGTGTGTGCTGGCCTTCTGAGGGCTCACGCGTCAGGCAGCACCCCCAGCTGGAGTTTCAGTGACAATGCAGGCAGGCCAAAGATCTCCCTGGGGTTTCTTCCGTGCATGTGGCCTCGGCTGTGGTGTTTGGACTTTTGACTAAAGAACCAGGTGCCAAGGATCCTGTCAGTTACTCAGCTTCAGATCGCACTGCCCACGGCATCTTGGATGCACCGGTCCTTGGCCCCGAGCCACTGGCAAGCCACGGCCCGGTGACGACTTGTTCTCTGCAGCCCTCAGAATTAAGTGGACATTGATTCTCCTGTGTCCTCTGTGTGAATCACTAGGTCGTGGGCAACTGGCCCTCACTGCTGTCAGATGCAAACACTCACCAGTTTAGAACCTCACCATGTTTCAGGGGTCCCTGGGCCTTAGGGCCAGCGAGCGCCGGGGTGGGAATGTGGGGCGGGTACCAGGATCGCTGTGATTGATGGACTGTGTGCCCTGTGCCCTCCTCCTCACCTTCCAGGTTGCTGAGTGGCAGAAAGATCCACAGCCAGGAAGAAGCTCTTGCAGTAAGGAGACCTTCAAGGGCCACGCTGCCCATGGGGGGGGGGACAGTCATCCTCGGTCGTGGGAGATGAGCTCCTCAGAGGAACTGGGCTCTGTCTGACCTCAGGTGTGGCGAGCGTCCCGCCGGCCGCCACCTTTGTCATGTTACTCAGTTGGCCATGTGGCAGCATCTAGGCTGGCGCTGATCTACACGGCTCATAGCAGCCAGTCACCATGTATGGCCTGGCATTGCTATGCCAGTGTCGCAAGTATTTGTTCTCACGGTTCTTGGTTCTAAAAGGCCCAAGTCCTGAGCTGGAGAGACGGCTTAGCGGTTAAGGCATTTGCCTGCAAAGCCTAAGGACCCAGGTTCGATTCCCCAGGACCCATGTAGGCCAGCTGCACAAGGTGGCGCATGTGTCTGGAGTTCATTTGCAGTGGTTGGCTAGAGGCCCTGGCGCGCCCATTTTCTCTCTTTCTCTCTGTTTTAAATAAATACATTAATACATAAATAGAAAATTTTTAAAAAGGCCTAAGTCCAGGAGTATACAGGAGATAGAGGTTCCTTCTGAGGCCCTAGGGAGGGTCTTCCCACTGTCCTCACCTCTGCTCTCATCACCTGGCCTCTCCACAGGTGAATTTGTACAAGGACAGCAGTCATGTCCTTGTATAACACTGGGGACACCGCCCACACCACTGTGGCCTCAGCTTCTTTCTGATCCAGATCACATTCTGAGGAGTTGGGGGTCGGGGGTGCGGATCTCTAGCTATGCTCAATCGGTGGCCACACAGATGTCCCCAGACTTGCTGACCTGAGGGGCTGTAGTACAGACAGGAGTGCCCCTGAGGGATGTCTGCTTCAAATTTCTATGAACTTGGCCAACTAGCCTGTTAAGCCCCAGGGGTAGGGAATGCCTTGCTCTGGCCCCAGGATAGCAGAACATACGTTACGTGCGGTGCAGGGCAGCACAGAGCCCCAGCTTCCTCACTCTTCCAGACTCAGAGACCCCAGCAAAAGGCGTGCTTATCATGCAAGTGTCCTGAGTGGGCACGAAGTGTTCCAGGTCCTCAGCCTCTCACCCTGGTCTCTTGGGGACTCTGTCTAGCATATTGGTTGTGCCTGGCTAGGTTTGTATTGCTGGCAAAAAAATCACCCAACTTAAGAGCAGTCTGTGGGGGAAAAGGTTTATTTTGGCTTAAAGACTTGAGCTCCATGATGGCAGGGGAAAACGATGGCATGAGCACAGGGTGGATGTCACCTCCTGGCCAACATCAGGTGGACCTCAGGAACAGGAGAGTGTGCCCAACACTGGCAAGAGGAAGCTGGCTATAACACCCATAACCCCGCCTCCAACAACACGCGGCCTCTAGGAGGCGTTAATTGCCAGTTGCCATCGGCTGAGGAACCTAGCATTCAGAACACCTGTGTTTATGGGGGACACCTGAATCAAAGCACCACAGAGCCCGACCATCAGGACACTCTGTGATAACAGCATGGCCATCGGGCTAATGTGCTCTCTGTGTTGCCCGCAGGTAATGGACATACTGCACAGCATGGGTCCTGACACGGTGGTCATCACCAGCTCTGACCTGCCCTCCCCACGGGGCAGTGATTACCTGATTGCGCTGGGCAGCCAGAGAATGAGTGAGTGCCCACCCCACCTGCCCGCACATGGTCTCGGGGCCCATTTTTCTATACAGCTCGTGACCTTTAGTCACTGGAGAAATTTTGGATTAAAGGTCACACTGTGCTCTGCATGCACACTCCAAGGATAGGCATCTCTGACCCTTTTATACCTGCGAGGAGGCAAGTTGGGCTGGCCAGTTCCTGCTGCAGGGGTGCCCCTTAAAGCCAGCTCGTGACACAGCTTCTCTGCCCCCTCAAGGGAGGCCTGATGGTTCCACGGTGACTGAACGCATCCGGATGGAGATGCGCAAGGTGGACGCTGTCTTCGTGGGCACCGGGGACCTCTTCGCCGCCATGCTCCTGGCGTGGACACACAAGCACCCGGACAACCTCAAGGTCAGCTGTGCACGCCGCTCCCCTTCTGTACTTGGTGGCAAGCTGGTGACCTTGGTCCCAGTAGCAAGGAGGAGGCTCGCGGGCTTGCGGCGGAGGCTGCGTCTGTGCGCTGCCAGGGGGCGAGCGCAGGAGGCTCAGCCGGCCGTGAGCTCAGCAACCCCGCCCTGCCGGTCTGGCTGCTGTCTGTCCCCTCCTTGGGGAAACAGGGACACCAGAAGCCTGCAGCGGCTGGGATGAGAGCGGATAAAGTCCACAAGGCTTTGATATAGCTCAGTGGTACGACACTTGCCTTACCGCATGAGGCCCTGGGCCTGATCCACAGCACTGGCAAAAATAGGAAAGGTTAGTGGATACATAGGCTGGTTGGCACTCACCCTCCAGGTGCCTTCTTTGTGACCACGAGGCCCCCTGGGCACTGAAGGAGTCTTTCTATAGGGGTTGCCCCTATGGTCTGTCTCACCTGCTTCCCGCACTTGGGTAGAAATAAAGCACCATTCCTTTTGCTCAAGTGCTCCTCAGCATAGTGGACCAGGCTGGGAAGTTAACCATATATCTCAATGGGAGTGGAATTTTCATACAGCTCCATCATTTGTTTTTGTTCTTTAATTAAAAAAAAATTATTTATTTATTTGAGAGACAGAGAGAGAGTAGGAATTTCAGGGCCTCCGGCCAGTGCAGACAAACTGCAGATGCATGCGCCACCTTATGCATCCAGCTCATGTGGGTCCTGGGGAATCAAACCAAGGTCCTTTGGCTTTTCAGGCAAACACTTTAACTGCTAAGCCATCTCTCCAGCTGCATCTCTGTGTGTGTGTGTGGGGGGGGGGGTAAGGTTTCACTCTAGCCCAGGCTGACCTGGAATCCACTATGTAATCTCAGGGTGGCCCACATTTTTCTTCTGCCCTGAGTGCAAAAAAAGTTGCACTGTAGCCAGGTGTGGTGGCACACACCTTTAATCCCAGCACTCGGGAGGCAGAGGTAGGAGGATCGCCGTGAGTTCCAGGCCAGCCTGAGACTACATAGTGAATTCCAGGTCAGCCTGGGCTAGAGTGGGACCCTACCTCAAAAAACTAAACCACAAAGGGGAAAGTGTCAGGGGGGAGGGAGGGAATTACCATGGGATTTTTTTTTATAATCATGGAAAACATTAATAAAAATTAAAAAAAAAAAAACTAAACCAAACAAACAAAAGCGTTGCATTGTGATCGGTTATCAGATGATGGCTTCTGTCTGATGTCTGTCAGCTGACAGCCAGCATGTCTCTTGTGTCTGCTGAAAGGAGACTTGGAAGGGCTTAGAGGTGTGGCTCATTGGCAGAGCACTTGGCTAACATGCCCAGTGCCCAACAGTGCAAAACACAAAAACAAAACAGAAAGTGGAATCGGAGCCTCTCTGCAGACTCTGTCACCTCTAGGCTCAGCCTCCTATGACCTTGGAGTCCCTTGCCTGTGCGCCCTGTGGGACTCGGGTGGGTGGACAGACAGGCGGACTCAAACCCCAGCACGACTAGAAGAGTGTTCTCTGGCATCTCTGGGGCTGTCCTTAGCCTGGAGGGGGTAGTCCTTCACCACCTCGCCCCTTGCTTCCCTCTGGCAGAGGACCGAGCTCGACCTGTCCTTTGTAACTGACCTCAGCAGGGTCTTCTTGCAGAGCAGAGCAGCAGAAACGCACCAGCTGGTATCCAAGCCTACAAATCCTGGCTCACCCAGCTCACAGTCATAGCGTCAGGAAGTGAGTTCCGCTCCCTGCCTCAGCACCTGCTGACGTCTCTCTTCCTCCTCCCCCCCTTCGCCTTTGACCTTGAGTGTCAGTAAGTAACAATGTTGGCTGAGGTTTGGGCAGGGACTTTTCCCCCTATCGAGTGTATAGCTAATTAATCCCAGGAAATGTTATTAAGCACCTGCTGTGTGCCAGGTGTGTGCAATATTGACAGAAGTCCTGAAACACCAAGTCTTCCCTTAGGTATCTCTGCTCCAAAGGGAAGTTAATAATTTTTATTTTATTTTTATTTTTTTATTAACAGCTTCCATGATTATAAAAAATACCCCATGGTAATACCCTCCCTCCCCGCACTTTCCCCTTTGAAACTCCATTCTCCATCATACCCCCTCCCCATCTCAATCAGTCTCTCTTTTACTTTTGATGTCATGATCTTTTCCTCCTCTTATGATGGTCTTGTATAGGTAGTGTCAGGCACTGTGAGGTCATGGATATCCAGGCCATTTTCTGTCTGGAGGGAGCACATTGTATGGAGTCCTGCTCTTCGAAGTTATTAATTAAAAAAATATTTATTTATTTGACAGAGAAAGAGGGAGTGAGAGAATGGGCAGGCCAGGGCCTCTAGCCGCTGCAAACGAACTCCAGATGTATGTGCCCCCTTGTGCATCTGGCTAACATGGGTCCTTTGGCTTTGCAGGCAAATGCCTTAACCATTAAGCCATCCCTCCAGCCCATTTTTATTTTTTGTTTTTTTGAGGTAGGGTCTCATTCTAGTCCAGGCTAACCTGGACCTCACTATGTACTTCCAGGCTGGCCTTGAACTCTCAGCAATCCTTCTACCTCTGCCCCTGAGTGCATGTACCACCATGCTGGGTGGAAGTGGTTTTTTTGTTGTTTGTTTGTTTTGTTTTGTTTTTCAAGGTTTCACTGTAGCTCAGGCTGACCTGGAATTCACTCTGTAGTCTCCAGGTGGCCTTGAACTCATGGCGTTCCTCCTACCTCTACCTTCTGAGTGCTGGGATTAAAGACATGTGTCACCATGCCTGGCTTTAGAAGTGGCTAATTTAATATGCAGCGTGGTTCTCCCTCCATCGCTATAACAAAACACCAAAGATGATGAATTCATGAGGAGGAAAGGCTCCTCTTCGCTCTCTGTTTCAGTCCATGGTGGGTTGACATCGTTGCTTTGGACAACCTGGAAAGCCCCTCTTGGTGACCAGTAAACAGAGAGGGAGGCTAGGAAGACGGCAGTATCCCTCTGCTGCCTTTGAGGACTTGTCCTCAGTGACCTAAGGACCTTGTACCTGACCCCACCTACTGAAGGTCTCTCCACCTCTCAGTAGCAACCCACACTTGGGGCCTCTAACATGGGCCTTGGGGGGACACTGAAGTCCCATGCTAAAGCAGGAATCTTTGTGGTAGGCTGTCTTGCTGTCAGTCCCATGGGGGCCCAGTCATATCCCAGTGGGAGTGTGGGTGATGGTGGAGTCGGCTTCCTGGCGATGTGGGCAGCCAGTGCTGCCAGAACCGTCTCAAGGCAGTGATGCTCAGTCTGGGTAAGCTGGGGTACAGTGTCGCTGTCCTCCCTGCAGGTGGCCTGTGAGAAGACTGTGTCAGCCATGCACCATGTGTTACAGAGGACCATCCAGTTTGCAAAAGGTACCTGCCCTTCCACCCTGCAGAATGGGCCCAGCCTGGGGGCAGGGCAGGCGGGCGGAGATGGGTTATTTTGGCTTGCAGTCTCGAGGGGACATTGCATGATGGCAGGGAAAGGAAGGAGAACAGAGGCCAAGCTCTGAGGTGAGCCTAGGCAGGGGTCAGCTAAACCTATGCCAGCCACACACCCCCTCCAGCAAGGCTTCACCTCCCCAACTGCCACTGCCTGGGGTCCAAGCATTAAATTAAATTAAATTTTAAACTAAACACGAGGTGGGCAGGAGAGATGGCTTAGCGGTTAAGGCGCATGCCTGTGAAGCCTAAGGACCCAGGTTCAATTCTCCAGGGCCCACATAAGCCAGATGCACATGGTGGCACATGCATCTGGAGTTTGTTTGAAGTGGCTGGAGGCCCTGGTGTGCTCATTCTCCCTCTCTCTGTCTCTTTCTCTCTCTCTCTGTATCTAATAAATAAATAAAATAAAATCTTTTAAAAAATACACATGAGGTTATGGGGAACATCTCATTTAAAACACATTCTCAGCCAAGCGTGATGGTGCACACCTTTAATCCCAGCACTCGGTAGGCAGAGGTAGGAGGATCACCGTGAGTTTGAGACTACATAGTACATTCCAGGCCAGCCTGGGCTAGAGCAAGACCCTACCTCAAAAAACAAACAAACAAACAAAAAGCCACATTCTTCCCTCAGCCCCCATAGACTCATGATGATTTCATGATGTAAAATGCACTCAGTCCAACTTTAAAATATTTTATTTATTTATTTGAAAGAGGCAGATAGAGAGAGAAAACAAGAGAGAGAACAAGGGCTGGAGAGATGGCTTAGCAGTTAAGCGCTTGCCTGTGAAGCCTAAGGACCCCGGTTCAAGGCTCGGTTCCCCAGGTCCCACGTTAGCCAGATGCACAAGGGGGCACACGCGTCTGGAGTTCGTTTGCAGAGGCTGGAAGCCCTGGCGCGCCCATCCTCTCTCTCTCCCTCTATCTGTCCTTCTCTCTGTGTCTGTCGCTCTCAAATAAATAAATAAAAAATTTAAAAAAAAAAAAAAAAAGAGAGAGAGAACAAGAGAGAGATTGGGTGCTTGAGGGCCTCCTGCCACTGCAGACAAACTCCAGACACATGTGCTACCTTTGTGTTTGGCTTCCATGGGTACTGAACCAGGTTTGTTAAGCTTTGCAGACAAGTGCCTTAACCGCTGAAGCCACCTCTCCAGCGCTCAGTCCAGCTTTAAAAGCCTCTGTATTCTGGGGCTGGAAAAGTTGCTCAGTAGTTAAAGGCACTTGCTTGCAAAGGTTTATGGCATGGGTTCACTTCCCCTGTACCCACATGAAGCCAGATGCATCTGGAGTTTGTTTGTGGTGGCAGGAAGCCCTGGCATGCTCATTCACACACACACACACACCCCCGCTTCTTTGTTTCTATCTCTGTCTCTCATATATATATATATATATATATATATATATATATATATATATATAAATAAAATTTGG
Source organism: Jaculus jaculus (assembly GCF_020740685.1). Taxonomy (NCBI): domain Eukaryota; kingdom Metazoa; phylum Chordata; class Mammalia; order Rodentia; family Dipodidae; genus Jaculus; species Jaculus jaculus. The sequence goes on from NC_059106.1 coordinate 167,056,613, forward strand.
GGGGCGTGTCAAGGTAGGGTCTCAATTGAGCCCAGGCTGACCTGGCATTCACTATGCAGTCTCATATTGGCCTCAAACTGCTGGAAATTCTCCTGTCTCTGCCTCTGAGGTGTTGGGATTAAAGGCGTGTGCCACCATGCCCAGCTAAATAAATTTCTATTTTGTTTTTCGAGGTGGGGTCTCATTCTAGCCTAGGCTGACCTGGAATTCACTGTGTAGTCTCAGGGTGGCCTCAAACTCAAATGCTGGAATTAAAGGTGTGTACTACCACACCTGCCTTTTTAATCTTTTTTTTTTTAATTTATTTATTTATTTGAGAGCGACAGACACAGAGAGAAAGACAGATAGAGGAAGAGAGAGAATGGGCGAGCCAGGGCTTCCAGCCTCTGCAAATGAACTCCAGACGCGTGCGCCCCCTTGTGCATCTGGCTAACGTGGGACCTGGGGAACCGAGCCTTGAACCGGGGTCCTTAGGCTTCACAGGCAAGCGCTTAACCACTAAGCCATCTCTCCAGCCGTTTAATCTTTTTTATTTTTATTAACATTTTCCATGATTATAAAAAAATATCCCATGGTAACACCCCCCCCATACTTTCCCCTTTGAAATTCCATTCTCCATCATATCTCCTCCCCATCTCATTCTACTTACATATAAACAATACCAACCTATTAAGTACCCTCTTCCCTTCCTTTCTCTTCCCTTTATATCTCCTTTTTAACTTACTGGCCTCTGCTACTGAGTTTTTTCCTTCTCACGCAGAAGCCCAATCATCTGCAGCTAGGATCCACATATGAGGGAGAACATGTGGCGCTTGGCTTTCTGGGCCTGGGTTACCTCACTTAGTATCATCCTTTCCAGATCCATCCATTTTTCTACAAATTTCATAACTTCATTTTTCTTTACCGCTGAGTAGAAATCCATTGTATAAATGTGCCACATCTTCATTATCCACTCATCAGTTGAGGGACATCTAGGCTGGTTCCATTTCCCAGCTATTATAAATTGAGCATCAATAAACATGGTTGAGCACGTACTTCTAAGGAAATGAGATGAGTCCTTCGGATATATGCCTAGGAGTGCTATAGCTGGGTCATGCCTTTTTTTTTCTTAATGTTTTTATTTATTTATTTGCGGACAGAGGGAAGGATAGAGTGCACCAAGGTCTCTAGCAAACAAACTCCAGATGCATGCCACTGTGTAGTTGGCTCTATGTAATACTGGGAATTGAACCTGGGTTGTTAGGCTTCAAAGGCAAATGCCTTAACTGCTAAGCCATGTCTTCAGCCCCCACCCCTTTTATTTTTCTTTTTGGTTTTTCGAGGTAGAGTCTCACTCTAGTTTAGGCTGACCTGGAATTTGCTCTGTAGTCTCAGGGTGGATTCGAACTCATGGTGATCCACCTACCTCTACCTCCCAAGTGCTGGGATTAAAGGTGTGTGCCACCACGCCCGGCTCATTTCTGTTGTATACACCATGAAACCTGGCTTTTTTTTTTGTTTGGTTAAATAATTTTTTTTAAAGATTCATTATTTTTAATTTATTTGAGAGAGAGAAAGAGAGAAGAGAAAGAAATGGCACACCAGGGTCTCCAGCCACTGCAAATGAACTCCAGATGTATGAGTCACCTAGTCCATCTGGTTTATGTGGGTACTAAGGAATAAAACCTGGGTTCTTTTTTGTTTGTTTGTTTGTTTGTTTGTTTTTATGTATTTTTTGGTTTTTTGAGGTAGGGTCTCACTCTAGCCCAGGATGACACTATGGAGTCTTAGGGTGGCCTCGAACTCACGGCAATCCTCCTACCTCTGCCCCCCGAGTGCTGGGTATTTTTGTTTACTTTTGAGAGTGACAGACAGACAGAGAAAGAGGCAGATAGATAGAGAATGGGCATGCCAGGGCCTCCAGCCACTGCAAACTAACTCCAGATGCGTGCGCCCCTGTGCATCTGGCTTACGTGGGTCCTGGGGAATTGAGCCTCAAACCTGGGTCCTTAGGATTCACAGCCAAGCACTTAACTGCTAAACTATCTCTCCAGCCCTAACTCTCCATATTCTTGTCAGTATGGTGGTGCACACCTTTGGTCCCAGCACTTGGGAGGGTGAGGTAGAAGGATTGCTATGAGTTCAAGTCCAACATGGTACTAGAGTGAATTCCAAGTCAGCCTAGCCTAGTGTGAGACCCTGCCTCAAAAATAAATAAATAAGTAAATAAATAAATAAATAAAGCCATATTCTTTACCAATCTCAGCACTGTTTAAAAGCCCAAAGTCTCAGCCGGGCTTTAATCCCAGCACTGGGGAGACAGAGGTAGGAAGATTGTTATGAGTTTGAGGCCAACCTGAGACTACAAAGTGAATTCCAGGTCAGCCTGGACTAGAGAAAGTCCAAAGTCTCATATGAGACAATTGCTTAGTTGCTCAACTGTGAGCCTGTAAAATCAAGACACAAGTTACATATGTGTAATGTCTCAGTAAACATTCCCATTGCGGAAAGCATGACAAGGAACATGACTGTACCAATGTAAGATCGAAAACACGCAGGGGGCTGACTGAGAGGGGGAGGGGATATGACGGAGGATACAGTTTCAAAGGAGAAAGCTGGGGGGGGGATTACCATGGGATATTGTTTACAATCATGGAAGTTGTTAATAAAATAATAAATTAGAAAAAGCCACGCAGGGCAAGTATCAAACCCTGCAACTCCAAGTGGGTTATGGAGCCAGGCACTGCCTTCCGGGTTCTGTCTGCTGCTGCCTACCAGCCTGGGGACAGGGGTTAGCATGTGGGGCCCTTTCTGAAACAGGAATTCAGGAAGTCATGGAGCAGGTAAGGGCCTTGGACAAAAGCGAGGCAAAGCCGGGCGTGGTGGTGCACGCCTTTAATTCCAGCACTCGGGAGACAGAGGTAGGAGGATCGCCATGAGTTCGAGGCCAACCTGAGACCCCATAGTGAATGTCAGGTCAGCCTGGGCTAGAGTGGGACCCTATCTTGGCAGGTGGAGGGGGGAGCCAGGAAGGAGGAAAGTTTCCCCAAATTACACCCCATCTGCTCACCTGCTCCCCCAACGCTTGCTTGTGTTCCGCAGCCCAAGCCGGGGAGGGACAGAAGCCCAGCCCAGCCCAGCTGGAGCTGAGGATGGTCCAGAGCAAAAGGGACATCGAAGACCCGGAGATCGTCGTGCAGGCCACGGTGCTGTGAGGGCCGTGCGGGCCCGCCTCGGACGCGCAGCGCGCCGGTGTCTGTTTTCGTCCTGTGAAAAAACTGTAACGTCTGCCTTAGAGCCATGACCGAAACATGACATTTTGTTCCTTTGTGAGTGTTGGGGATCAACTGGTCTAAAATCGTGAAAATGTGCCATTGTGCTTTTTACAAAAAAAAAAAAACAAAATAACCAAGTACTCACAGAAATTTGTTCTTTGGAAATCCAGCCCCCTTCCCTAGGCCTCCTGACTGCTCCATATTAACCCACTCAGGGGTGGTCCTATATGTGGTTTGTGTTAGGTAGGTGGGGGAGGGGAGCCTGCTGCCACTGCCCCCAGGACCCCACTTCCTCATGGGCTGGGCCCAAAGTGGTCTCCTTGAGATTGAGTTGATTGGCACCTGGAAGAATTATGCCAAATAACTTCATTGCCCTTCTGGTCTCTCTTCCTGCACTAGAATTTCTGTGCGTTAAGTTACTGCTCTGAGTGTCTCGGGATGGAGAGGATCCTACTGAACTATGTGGAAAGGCATCCTGTCCCCATGTGTACACAAGTGTGTGTGCTCAACACTGTGGGCATCTCTCCAGGGCCCAGCAAGTTCTGGAGATCTGCAAGCTCCTCCCCGGGGGTGGGGGTGGGGGGATTTGTGTCAGCAAGAGCTACAGTAACTTGGGAACAGCTTCTGGGAATCTGACCAGTACCAGGGCCGCTGGTGAAGTTCGGGGAAAGTTGGCTCGTGGGAAGTCACCTAGTCCTGCGGTACCAGTTGCTTGGCGCCGCGTTTGCCATGTACCACTGGTGACAGTGCATTGATGCACGGGTGTTTCCATGTTGATAGGAACAGAGAGGCAAAGGTGGCGCCTGCCCCTTGGTGGCATGCTCCATCCTGTGCCCCTCTCCCTTCTGTGCTGGGGACAAGAAGCTCATCATAGAGCCGCTAGCTGCCCGCCCCTTGGGAGTTCTACAGGGGTAGTAGAGGGACAGGTACAGTCCCCAGACCTCTCCAGTGGACAGGACAAGTCCAGTTGTCCACCACTCATGGGTGATTTCCCTGGCCCCTAGAGTCTGGGGTCGCTCAGTCACAGCTGTAAGTGGGGCTGCCAATCATTAGTTTGCCTTGATCTCGGTAAACCCCCCCCCCCCACCCACTTCCCTGTGCCTCATTGGGTTCTTGGGAGAGAATGGAGAGGCCAGAGGTGGTAGGGGAGCACACTGTGACCTCTAGGAGAGCGGACTGTCCAGGGGTACCCGGCTTCAAGCTGCACAAGAAGGTCTCAGAGCCACACCCTGTAAATGCAGTTCTGATGTCTTCTGGGAAGACTCTCCACCCAGAAGGTATTCTTTACCCTGTTAAAATAACCCAGAGCAAGGAGATGCTGGTCCACGTGGGCTGGGCACTGGCCCACCTCCCTTTCCCTCACCTGACTCACGCTCTGAGCATCTTAACTCATGGGCCAGTACTCTGACCAGGACTGACCAGCTCCCCTGTGGCCAGCAAGCTGGACGTGTATTTCTTGGTCCTGATGTGGGCCAGTGAGCTCTGGGACCTGGAGTAGGAAGTCCACTAGCCTGGTAGAGAGGACCGGCCACAACTGACCCAGGGCCTGGGCCTTCGTAGGGTCTTTCCCGGGTTAAAAACCTCAACACTGCCACATAGAGACTGGGGCGGCCATGTTGCAGCCTGAAGGAAGCTTTCTTTTCTCTCTTCAAGTGTTGAGAGCAAGCCCAGGGCTGGGGGAGGCGCCTGCCTGCGTGTGTCCCGGATGAACTCGTGAAATGTCCCCGTGGCACAATAGCTCCGGGTGAGGTGGTTCTGTGTGAGGACTGGGCTTTTGGGGTGCGCCCTGCTTGTGCCCTGGGAGATGCCTGGGTCTTCACCAGAGCCCAGAGTCCTTTGCTTGCCAAGTTACTGCAGAGCAGGCATGCTTTCTCCATTGTGAACGTGTCCTGAGTAATCTTGAATTCAGCCAGTGTGAGGCATTCCCTCCTCCCTTCCTTGGCTGGAAGAGCGCAGGGGATAATGAGAGATTGGAGCAAGGGAAACAAAGTCAGATGCCTTTTCTGAGTGTGACAACTGTGCGGATTGGACACAGGATCCTGGGTTTGGCCGGGGGGAGGGTGCTTGCCCGGTGTGTGCACCATCCGGATCCATGCCCAGCACACAGAAAAGGAAGGACACTAGGTTTCTGGGACAGCAGCCCCGTCTGTAAGCCAGCACGGTGCTCAGGTCAGCATTGCTGTGTCCAGCCTTGCTTAGTGGCTCTGACGTAAACAGGCATCTCTGGCCTTGAGAGTCTTAAGATGTACACTTTCCCATCCAAGCTGGTGATCTGGGCATTGGTAGTGGTTGCTGGTGTAGATTGGCACCAAATTAGGATCAGCCTTTTGCTTTAACATTCCATAGTTTAATATAACACACAAAATAATTCATTTTGAGATAAAGGTTGTATTAGCCCAGTGTTGCCTACTTATTATTATCAGGGGACGGCATTTTTTTTTTTCAGTGTATAACATTTTTAATGAACTGAATAGTCAGTACCTCACATACATAGGAGTCAGAAAAGCAAGCAAAGTATTTCCAAGAGCTTCTTGAAGGCACCAAGATTTAGGCTGAGGGAGATGCAAACTCTTAGGGGACGGCATTTTAATACTGTCTTCATCCAGCTCCTTAAAGTTCCTGGAGACTAAAACCGAATTATGAGACATGATTCTTTGAAATCGTTGCCTGATCCTGCCAAGATGATCACGTGCCTCTTGTCTTTTGCAATATCGTGCCACTCACTCATTGTGTAATTAATTTTTGATTCATATCTTGGTCTTAATCTTGTGAGAGCCAATTTTTTAAATGTTTGATTTTACCATGGAGGGAGCGAGCTTGTCTTGACAGCTCTCAGCGAGGGGCAGGGGTGCCGCCTGCCGGCCCCTCCTTGGGATGCCATGATGAGTTCCTGCTGTGGTATCAGTGTCTGGGAGCAGAGAACGTGCTAGAGGGCAGGCCCTCTCTAGCCACCCTTGAGAAAGTCCTGGAGGAAGCCCAGACTCCCGTGGTCTTAGGAAGCAGGCAGGTGGGTCTGGGCCAGCGGACAGCTCCTCAGTGTGATGTCTGTCTTGCATGGCTCCAGACCTCATAGTCCCTCTTCAGTTGAAAAGTCCTGCTCTCTGAGGGGTCACCTGTTCGGGGGCGTCCATATTTATGCTGCTCACGGGCGGTCGGTGACCACAGGTCAGTCAGGTCTCTTCTGCCCAAACCTGGATCCCCTTCCCCACCTCCTCGCTGCTCAGTCACCCACACCGGCCCCCTCCATCCACCTTCCCTTGGGCTGGGCGTCTACCCAGCGAGGGGGCAGGAGTCTGAATGAGCTGGCAGGAATGTGGGGCTTTTTGGAGGCTTCCCTGAACAAACGCTGGTGTGATTCCCAGACTCTGCTGTGCCCTCCAAAGTGAGCAGGCCAGGGAGTTTTCCTTCCTGACCCCAAGAGGGGTTTCCCAGAGCTTCCTGGATAAGCCAAGTCCTTTACCTTGAACTAGGGAAGGCCTGAACTTAGGCACTGTGAGTCAGGGTGAATACCACTCCCCAGGTCCCTGAACGATGGAAGACGGCCCTGGGGCCACAGCACAGCATGCATGTGCAACTTGGCCATGTCTGTGGCAGGTGCTGGCTTGGTAGGACATCCGCAGGATGTCCCAGAAGTATGGGATCCTATGAGCGTTGTCATTTCCTTCCCTCCCACCCCGTCATACACTTCCAGGCCTCCGTCGGCAGAGGTCAAAGAATGGCCCCAGCAGCTCAGGCAGGTAGCCGCAGTCTGTGGTCCACCACCCTACTGGGGGTGAGGGGTTGATTAGCGTGTGATTCTTTCTCATTTAGATTGGAACCGGACTTTGGCCTGTACTGGGCAGTGCCTTCCAGCGAGCGGGAGGCTTAGTGTGTGTTCAGAAGCATGACAGCCCTGGAAGCCACTGCTTGGGCCACATAACTGGCCACGTTCACAGTTTCTAAATCTGGGGAGGGGGACTTTGTGTACTTCGTGTGTCTCCCTGTTGATTCTGGTTCATTGTCAGTGCACATATTTTCTGTTTTAAATGTGTAAAGATTGATTAAAAAAATAACACCTTATGCTCTGTATTCTGCCTTCACCACAGCCCAATGTGTTTTAATTTTCTGACAGAATAAACAAGTGTTTTAATGGTGCCCCCACTGTCTGAGCCAAGCAGGAAGGAGCCTGTTCTCAAAGCAGAAAGCCACCCTTCCTGAGATGGGCTCTAGGGGCCTCCATTTCAGAGGGGATGGTGAACAGTGCTCCCGAAACCTGGCCTCGCCCATTTCCTCCCCCTCTGTCACCGTGGTGCAGCTGGCTTCTCATCTCTCCTGCCTAGGAAAGGCCTCCCTGGGGCCATGGGCTCTCCCCTCGGCCCACATGAGCTCTGAAGCAACTGGCCGGGCTTTCTCAGACTCCCTGTGTTTGACAGCTCCCCGGAAAGCAGGGCGGTACTTGCAGAGCCAGCAGTCTTCAGGAAGGCAAACCCTGGTGACTTCATTTTTATTTTGACCTGGCTTGGTGGCTTTTGAAGCCTCTGGAGCTGTGGTCTCAGGGCACAAGGTGCTCATGTGCTGAGGGTGCTAGGACACAAAAGAGCACTCAGAGGGTTGACAGACCTTAACAAGTGTGTCCCAAGAGTGGGTCAGTGGAAGCAAAAATCCCCTCAAGGCTCGGGCCTCCTAGATTCCCACAAAGGACCTGAAACTGGCTTCTAGGTGATAGGGGATGCAGTCGTCAATGTCTTGGGGAAATGGGGGTGATGTCATTTACATAGCTCTTGAAGGATGAGATGTGGCTAACACTGTGAATGCTTTTAGCTTTATAGCTACCTAATTCCTAAGTAGAATGCTAGTTGGAATTTTACCTATTTGTTGCAAAATCTGGACTGATGGGAAGACGGGGCTACTGTGGGCCCCATCCCCCGCAACCCTGCCCGTCCTTCCCAGAGACAGGTACAGCCTTTCGGAGGCTCCTGGCCTTCGGAGCAAAGCACAGGGGTTCCCCCCCCCCAGCCCTGCTGCGCAGGAGGGATGTGCTCTGGGGTTCAGGTAGTCTCTGGCCCTGAGTCTCCCAGGCCCGCGTACTGTCCCGTGTCCATGCCATTTGTAGATGTGAGCACTGTGTCAGCCGTGTCTATTTTGTGCCGGTCCTGTCGACTTCTATGATTATCCACAAATAAATATTTTCATGGCAGTTGTGTTGAAGTGACTTCTTCCCCACCGAAGCTCTTCGTTCGCCAGCATGATGACGGCCGAGTCCTTCAGAGCGGCCCTCCAAGGAAAGGGTGTGTGTCCTCCCACCTCCAGTAGCCTGGCCCCCTCCTCCTGTGCTGTTTGTCCTTAGGGGACTGCCTAGTGCCTGGGGGAGGGGGGGGTTCTTGCTAGATTCACTAGGGTGGAGGTTTGAAGTCCCTCCCTGCCAAATCCCAAGGACCAGCCACTGGCCCACTGCTGCTAGTGAGTTCTGCTGCCAGCTGGTGCATCCATACCTGATTGTGACATTAAGTGCCAGCGGCTTGGCAGTGTCGAGATCCCCTGACTCGCCCACCCGTGCCTCCATGTGTGAATGCCAAAGCAGCTCTTTCAACGGGCCTAAAAGGCCAGGGGCTGGGAGAGGAGACCCCTCCTGTGCTCCTCTGGCTACCCATCACCAGGAATCAATTCCTGCTTTTTCCACATCTCCAGACCATGGCATCCTTGGCTCATGGCTCTTCATCTTTTTAAAAAAATATATTTATTTGAGAGAGAGAGATACAAAAATAGGCAGGTAGAGAGAGAGAATGGGCACGGCAGGGCCTCCAGCCCTGTAAACGAACTCCAGGTGCATGCGCCCCCTTGTGCATCTGGCTTACGTGGGTTCTGGGGAATCGAACCGAGGTCCTTTGGCTTTGCAGGCAAGCTCCTTAACCGCTAAGCCATCTCTCCAGCCCCCACTTCTTCATCTTTAAGGACATTTGCCATCTCACTTGACCCAGCCTTCCTGCCCTTGTGATACTGTGCCTCCCAAGTGACCCGGGATCCCCTCATCTCAAGACCTTTCATTCAGTCCCATCAGCAAAGCCCCTGTGCCATGTAAGATGCCATCTTCACGGGTTCTGGGTTGAGGATGTGGACATCTTTGGGCTGTTACTCAGTAAGACATATACTGAGGGAAGGATACAGTGAGCCGGTGTGGTGGTGCACGCCTTTAATCCCAGCACTCGGGTGGCCAAGGTAGGAGAATCACTGTGAGTTCGAGGCCACCTTGAGTGAATTCCATAGTGAATTCCTGGTCAGCCTGAGCTATAGCTATATATACCTCGAAACCAAAAGGAAAGGAAGGAAGGAAGACCACACTCAAGCTTCAACCATCTGGAGGACTTCCCTGGTGGGGAAGGGAGGGCTGGCCTTGAGCCCACATGACCCAGGATTGCTGAGTCCTGGTACCTGGGACCGAAAACCAAAGTGTCCAGCCAGTGGCCGGGGAAGCCAGGGTCCATCCCACACTGCCAGAGCAAGGTTGGAAAGGGAAGGAAGGGATTCCAGCTCCCTTTCCTCCCTGAGTGTGGTGGGCTGTCGGACCTCAGAGGACCATCTATGGTGATGTCACCACAGGGTCTGGCCCCGGGTGTCAAGCCCTTCTGTGCCCTTTGGCACCCATGAGCACCTGCACCAGTACTTTCTGAGCCCAGTCCTGATTCATTTTTCCTGCAGTAGAGTCTCACTCTAGCTCAGGCTGACCTGAAATTCTGGAATTCACAATATAGTCTCAAGGTGGCCTCAAACTCATGGTGATCCTTCTACCTCTGTCTGCCTCCCAAGGGCTAGGATTAGAGGCATCCGCCACCATGCCCAGCTTACCAATACTGATTCTTATGTGCCCACTCCCTTAGGACCCTCATTCAGCTCTGTGTGTGAGGGCAGGGAGCTTCAGGGCTGGGGCAGCATTTGTTAAGCCTGACTTTCCAGTATCAAGTCTCTAGGGCCTCACCCTGCCCGTAATTCCACCTAAGCTGCCCTGAGGGTCCAGGATCATGATGCTCAGCCACCAGTGACAGCACTCCCTTCCCTAGGCAGACCAAGCCTTTCAGGCCGCCCTGCCTTCCCTATGACGTGACCCTCATGCCCACGTGGGGTGGGACGATTCCCATCACATCCATACTCCACCCAGGCAGGCAGAGAAATGACAGAGGGGTGACTGGCCCTACCTTTGTCTCAGTTTTTGCAATATAGCTCATATGTCACACTGGTTCATCCGTTTGAAGTGTGTCGAGTCAGCATCAGGCAGCACTGGTGGGACTGTGGTGAAGCAGCAAAATAAAGCCTGAATAGGGGGCTGGAGAGATGGCTTAGTGGTTAAGGCGTTTGCCTGCAAAGCCAAAGGATCCTGGCTCGATTCTCCAGGACCCTTGTAAACCAGATGCATATCTGGAGTCATTTGCAGTGACTGGAGGCCCTGGTGTGCCCATTGTCTCTCTCTTTCTTTCTCTCTCAAATAAATAAATATATATATATATATATTTTTAAAAAGCCTGAACAGTTGTCCCTTCAACTCCAGTGATGTCCCTGGACCTCAATGGAATGTCAAGATGAGGCCTTGCTGGATTGGGATGTCTGCTGGCCCAATAGGTGGCCTGTGGTTATAGTGGTACTGTAGCCCAGAGCCACAGAGCACCCCTCCTCACCCCTGGGGCGCAAGGGCAACCAGTCCATTCCAGGCAAAGGTCTGTGGGGACACTTGGAGGTTCTGGCCTGAAGGTTCTGCCTCCCAGCCTCCTGAGTGCCCTCCCCATGATCCTTTTTTTCTTTCTTTTTTTTTTTTTTTTTTCGAGGTAGGGTCTCACTCTAGCCCAGGCTGACCTGGAATTCACTATGGAGTCTCAGGGTAGCCTTGAACTCACGGCAATCCTCCTACCTCTGCCTCCCGAATGCTGGGATTAAAGGTGTGCGCCACCACGCCCGGCTCCCATGATCCTTGATGGGGGCCAGTAGCCTCACCCAATCTCTGCTGTATGAGGCAGAACTATGCATGCTCCCTCCAAATCTTCCAGAAGCTCCTGGAGCAACAGAACCACCAGGGCTCAGGCTTCCATGAGGCGTGAGCCGGAGAGGAGGCCCTGTACACCCCACAAAACACAGGATGAATGTGTTCCATCAGGTAGAAAAAGACATGCCCTGGATCTGAACATGCACCGTGATGGTGACCTGGTGGTTTGGATTGAACTAGACCCCCTCCCCCATCGCAAATTGTGGGCAGGGGGAATGGTGGAGAGCAGCTCTGCTCTGGGTGAGCTCAGCTGGACAGATTGTGGTCCAGGGAGCAGCAAAGAATTACCATCCCTGAGCCACAACACGATCCACTAAGTTGGTATGAGGGATCTCTCTACCAGGACCCTGAAAAACAAAGGCAGAAACAAGCAAGCGGGCTTAATTACAAGCAGGTAAGCCTCCGTTAACATGGGTGGGCACCCCTGAAAGAGAGACACTCATCTGAAAGCTGAATTCGGGGTTGTGATGAGTTAAGTGTGTTGGGGCTGTTTCTACCTGCAATTTGAGGTTTCCTAAACTGATTGTCTAATTGAAAGTTTAGCACTGGACTTGTCCAGCTAACGTAAGGTCATTCCTGACTTCAGCCAACCACAGGGTTTCTAGCTGCAGGAATCACCAGTCAACCCTGCAGATTCTCTGTTTCTTTTCTTTTTTTTTTTTTTTAATTTTATTTATTTATTTATTTGAAAGTGACAGAAAGAAGGCAGATAGAGAGAGAGAGAATGGGAGCACCAGGGCCTCCAGCCACTGCAAACGAACTCCAGACATGTGCGCCCCCTTGTGCATCTGGCTAACGTGGGTCCTGGAGAATCCAGCCTCGAACCAGCGTCCTTAGGCTTCACAGGCAAGCACTTTACCGCTAAGCCATCTCTCCAGTCCTATTTTATTTTTTTAAGGTAGGGTCTACCTCAGGCTGACCTGGAATTTCCTATATAGTCTAAGGCTGACATCTAACCCATGCTGGCAAAGGGAGATGGCAGACCACATAGGCCTGAGCTAACATGGGCCCTATGGACGCTGGTGGTTTGATTCAGGTGTTCCCATAAACTCAGGCATTCTGAATTCTAGGTCCCCAGATGATGGCAATTTGAGAATTAACACTCCTGGAGGCAGTGTATTGTTGGGGGCGGGCTTGTGGGTGTTACAGCCAGCTTCTCCTTGCCAGTGTTTGGCACACTCCCCTGCTGCTGTTGTCCATATGATGTTGGCCAGGAGGTGATGTCCACCCTCTGCTCATGTCATCATTTTCCCCTGCCATCATAGAGCTTCCCTTGAGTGTGTAAACCAGAATAAACCCGCTTTTCCCCACAAGCTGCTCTTGCTTGGGTATTTTCTGCCAGTAACTCAAGCCTGACTGCAACAGATGCCAAGCTTTGTAGAGAAGTCCTCCTGTTATGTTACTCAGAGGCATCAAAAGAAGGGGGCGCCGGGCCAGTTTCTCAGAAAAGCCATCCTCAGGTACTCAGCTGCCGCCCATGCAGACAGCCCAGGTCCTGGCATGCATGCTCAGAGGATGGCACATTTCCTGGCAAGGCGTGGCACTTCTTGTGCTGTAATCCTTCTTGCCTCAGTTCTTGGGTCTCTGCAAACACCCCAGGTTCTGGGCAGGCCAGGGGCTCAGCAGCCTCAGCATTTTCTTTGATTGCTTAATCTCTGGGACCTAGGAGAGCACCCCAGGGGGAAGGGTGGAGAGGGGAGGATGGGGCACCTGGTTCCCTTCTCACAGGCTGACATAACTGCTGTGCCCCATCCGGCCCTGTGGCATTCAGGTTTGCATTGCTGGTAGAAATCACCCAACCAAGAGCAGCTCTTGGGAAAAAGAGGATTGATTTTGGCTCACTTCGAGGGGAAACTCCACGATGGCAGGAAAAGGATGGCCTGAGCAGAGGGTGGACATCACCCTCTGGCCAACATAAGGTGGACAATAGCAACAGGAGACTGTACTACACACTGGCATGGGGAAACTAGCTATAACACCCATAAGCATGCCCCCAACACTACACTCTCTCCAGGAGACAATAATCCCCAAATATCCATCAGCTGGGAACTTAGCATTCGGAGCACCTAAGTTTATGGGAGACACCTGAATCAAACCACCACAATGACCCCAGAGTAGACAGCAAGGGTCTTGCCTGTCACCTCCCAGCAGGCCCTCAGGATCTCCTAACAGTCCTTGCAAGGCAGCCTGGCGATCACTGCAACCTTCTCTGTGAGGCTCGCTTCAACCTTTGTGATTGCCACCCTGCCACACCGCCTCACCCCGTCCTGGCATTCCTGCCACCACTTGTAGTACTCCTTGGTCTGACTTTCCATGCTATCAGGGAAGCCAGGACATATCTTTTAAAAATCTTATTTTCTAATGTATGGTAGATACAGAGCATAGGTCTGATTAGGGAAGGGTGAGGCTGTGGTCCCTAGCACAAAAGCACCCCCATATTTTCTGTGGCCCAGTCATGGTCCCCTGGGATGAAAACTCCTTAGAAAGTGCTGGAGAAATGGCTTAGCAGGTAAGGCACTTGCCTGCAAAGCCTAAGGACTCAGGTTCAATTCCCCAGGACTCATGTAAGAGAGATGCACAACGTGGCGCATGCCTCCGTGCATCTGGAAGTTCGTTGCCAGTGGCTGGAGGTCCAGATGTGCCCATGCTCTATCTGCCTCTTTCTCTCTCCCTCTCTCTCTCAAATAAAATAAATTTAAAAAATAAAAATTTTTTTTTGAAAAGGAAAACCCACAGGGTGTTGTGGCACATGCCTTTAACCTCAGCACTTGGGAGGCAGACGTAGGAGGATCACCGTGAGTTCAGGGCCACCCTGAGCGTATAGTGAATTCCAGGACAGCCTGAGCTAGAGTGAAACGCTACCTCAAAATACCAAAAAAAGAAGAAAAAAGAAAGTCCCTTAGAAAGCCCATCTTCAGTCCAGTCCAGCTAGCTCACAACATGACATTCAGCCAAGGAAAGGGGAGCAGACTGAGGGTGACCTGTCCCTTGTCTGAGCGGGCACGGTAGGAGCTGGTTGTGCCAACGCTGCACATCCCTCAGCAGAGAGAGAGAGTTAATGTCAGCCAGGCACAGTCAGTGCTGGCACACCCTTGACCTCAGCACTTGGGAGGCAGAGGTAGGAAGATCACTGTGCGTTCGGGGCAGCCTGAGACTACACAGTGAATTCCACTCTCGGTCAAGGAGGAGGAGGAGAAGGGGGAGGGCCGGAGGAAGAGATGGAAGAGGAGAGAGAGGGAGTTCACACTGCTCCCGGCCGGTCAAGCTTTCTAGTTGTCCTTGGAGCACAACGACTGGATCCCCCAGGTCCTCAGTTTGTCTCTGCTGATGTGAATGCAGATCTGTGCAGTGCGATCTCCCACGTAGTGAGCATCTCCTCTCGCCCAGTCAGCCGCTCTGCAACAGCCCCTCTTTCCCACGAGGCAGATGGAGTGGGAGCTGCTCTGGCTCCTCTTGCAGCTCATGAAGACATTGTTAGCTTTCTTGGGAACTCCATCAGGACTGTGGTACAGACCTCAACTGACCCAGTCAAGGCCACCCTGCTCACCCAGAAGGCAGTACCAAGGTCTCAAGCACTGGGACAAGTGAGGCTCCCTGAGGAACTTGCCTGACAGCCAGGGACAGTGTCTGCCACTGGGTTGAGGTCTGTGCTGTCATTAGAGTCTGAGTGAGATCCTGGGGCTCCTAGCATGTCATGTCCCCTAAGCCCCTCAGTGCATCCCAACTTCCAGGTCCAGTCGAAACAGTTGCCATGCTGGCTGGTTGGAGGCCCATTTGTAAAGAGCTCCTTTCCTTCACTTCCGTGTAAGGAAACTGAGTTTCCTCTTCTTAGAGCCTGAGCGGCATCTGCTCCAATTGCCTTCTACTGGGCATGCAAGGGGGAAAGTAGAAGGTCTCTCACTGCAAAGTGTATTTTCCTTTGCATGATATTTTATTTATTTATTTATTTGAGGGAGGGAAAGAGACAGAGAGACAGAGAATAGGCCTGCCAGGGCTTCCAACCACTGAAAATGAACTCCAGATGCATGTGCCACATTGCGCTTCTGGTTTATGTGGCTTATGGAGAGAAAAACCTGGGTCCTTATGCTTCACAGGCAAGCGCCTTACATGCTAGCCATCTCTTCAGTCCCCTTTGCATAATATTAATGTGTGTTGTTTTGCGGGGGCCGAGGTTCAAACCCAGAATGCCCCATGTGCTGGGCACACACACCACATCAGAGATACAGATTGCTCCTGACGTACTGTAAGAACGGGATGTCCAGTCATTTTCAGAGTCTCTAGTGACCTCATCCCCAGCTCCATGGACACATCTAATCCCTCACTGGGCTTCATCACCACAGAATGCAGACACCTCATCTGGCAGTGGACTCCCCAAACCCCACTGCACTCCAAGGAGGCCACTGCGGCTGAGGAATGTTCATGGCATGAGCCGGATTCCAGAAAACATCACCTGTCTTCAACCTCATCACAGGTGACCCAGAACTACAAGAGCCCAAGCAGTGGTCTATCCAATGGGACGTGGTCTCTGCAGAACAGACCAGCTCTTCCCAAGAAGCCTCCCTTCAGGAGGGATTCCACCCCACCCCCACGTCTCTGGCAGGGTGTGGACGTCTGTGAGCTGACCTGGTGCTGACACTCCACAGCTGCTCTTACCCAACACCTTTGAGAGCGTGGAGCTCGGGGACCATCTCTGCATGCCAGGAATAGGAGTTCAGATTGGATGGCTGGCCATGAACCCTGGTGGTGATGTTAGGTGACCCAGTGGCCTCAGTGCCCTGCAACAGGCCCATTTTGCTAGCTCAGGCTGCCACCTTATCATGAGGGGTTTTACCAGCTTGCTCAGGTTGGTTGTGAAAGGACTTCCTCTGTGGGCTGTCACAGTGGCCCGGAGTGAATCAGGGCCTGGCACCAGCTGGGCAGGCTTTCCACCGCCAGGTCACACCCCAGCTCTTTGAAGAACTTTATGAATGCACTCCTTGCCCCCTTCTTGGCACATCTGTATTGTATGATTTCCAGTGAAGACAAAGATGCCAGAGTGATGGCTCAGCGGTTAGGAGTACATGGCTATGACAATGAGGGCCTGAGTCAGCCCTAGTTCAAGTCCCGGCCCCCATGTACAAAACTGAGCATGGCCACACATGTGTCACCCAGCCTTATAGGACATGGAGACTAGAGAATGTCTGGGACTTGCTGACCAAAAGTGACCACTTCAGATTGAGTGTTGAGGGAGACTCTCTGTAGGCAACATGCAGATCAAGTGAAGAGAAGGGAAACCAGATACCATATTTTCCTCTGGCTTCTATACACACAGGAGAGCACACACATCTACACACACACACACTAAAAACAAAATTCAAAACAAGGAGACATTTCATGACGTCAAAAATATATATTTGGAGAGTTAAGTATAGCACCATTTGAAAGTAAAATTATGATTTGGTGGCACCTGCCTTTAATCCCAGCACTCGGAAGGCAGAGGTTGGAGGATTGCTGAGAGTTCAAGGCCACCCTGAGATTACGTAGTGAATTCCAGGTCAGCCTGAACTGGAGTGATACCCTACTTCAAAAAAGAAAAAGAAAGTAAAATTAAGTTCGATAATCATCAGAAGGAACAAAACAAAAGAGAGTTTGAGAATCCCAAGATAAAACTTAACCCCAGTCTTCTCCATGCCAGAGCCACAGAGGAGGGGTGGCATTTATTTCTTGGTCCCCAACACAGAGGACACCTTAAAATGATTTGGCATGCGCACAGGGACTGAGGACTTAGCAGTCTTCCAGTGCATCATCCTGGGTCTTCCTGGTCTGGTAGTCCTGCAAGGACAGCGGCTTGTTCTCATGAGGGAGTCTTTCCAACACCGTCATGTGAATGAACTCACCATCACCAACGTCAACCTGCAGAGAGAGAAGGGGGACCAGTGAGGGAGGTGACGTTTGGGCCCCAGGCTCTGGGCTGGAGTGAGCCTCGGAGCAGGTAAGCGAGCACAGGTCACAGCTACTGAGCCAGTGACAATTCCTATCCTCTTCCAACACAAGTCCCTGACACCCATATTCGCTCCTCCTCCTGAGACACATACACACAGAGACACATACACACACACAGACACGCTCCCCGCTGCATCGCTGCTCCTCTAAGGGGGTGACCTCAGAGGGGATCCTTGGAGCACTCTGCCCGGTGGCTGAGGCCATGACCCCAGGCCTACCTGAGACACTTCCTCCCCAGCACCCAGCACCCACCTTGATGTAGTAGATGCTGCCGGCCACGACCTGGCTCCTGTAAGACACAGCTTTAAAGACGGAGAACTTCCGATTTTCCTTCTCCTCAAGCTGGGACTTCACCTAGAAGGGGCAGAACTGCAGGACTGAGTCTCAGCAGCAGGTGGCGTCCAATCTGCCAGGTGCCCGTCCCCCAGCTTGTGCCCACCAACCCTTCTCCCCAGGGCTCTGCCCAGCTGTGGACGCAGCAGGCTGTGGGCCTCCAGGGGACATGGAAAGTGTCCTTCTTCCTTCTGCTCAAACTCAGTGACATTCACTCACACTCGCTTGGGCAGGAGACACTTTGATATCTTTGCCATTTTCTTACCACTTTGTATCCTGGCTTCTTTTTTCCACTTATCATGCAGACAGTTCATTTTAAAGGCTGTGTTTTATTTTTAACTTATTTTAACTAAATTATTGATTACCTGATGGAGTTGGGTATTAATTCACAGGGCCTTGCACAAGCTAAGTACTCTTTCTGTTTTTTAATTTACTTATTCCCCCACGTATACTTTCTACCACTGCACTACATCTATGCCCTAAAACATATTTGTTGCTGTTGCTTGGTTTTTGAGGTAGGATCTCTCTGTAGTCCAGGCTGACCTGGAATTCACTATGTAGCTTCAGGGGGGCCTCGAACTCATGACAATCCATCCACCTTACCCTTGCCTCAAGAGAGCTGGGATTAAAGGCGGGCGCCACCATGAAGATCTCCAGGCACTGGGAACTCGAGATGCATGCCATTGTGTTGTTGGCTCTGTGTAGTACTGGGAATTGAACCTGGGTTGTTAGGATTCACAGCCAAATGCCTTAACTGCTGAGCCATCTCTTCAGCCCTGGTTTTCTTTTTTCTTTTTTTTTTTTTTTTGGTTTTTCAAGGCAGGGTCTCACTCTGGCTCAGGCTGACCTGGAATTCACTATGTAGTCTCAGGGTGGCCTCGAACTCACGGCGATCCTCCTACCTCTGCCTCCCGAGTGCTGGGATTAAAGGCGTGCGCCACCACGCCCGGCTCTCTCTCTTTTTTTTTTTAAACAAGTGTTTATATTTATTTATTTGAATGGACAGAGAGAGAGAGGGAGAGAATGGGTTGGCCAGGGTCACTTGACACTACAAAGTAATTCCAAATTTATGCGCCACTTTGTACATTTGGCTTTACATGGGTACTAGGGAGTCAAATTCAGGCCATAAGGCTTTGCAAGTCAGGACTTTTAGCCACCGAGCAATTTCTCCACCCAGGTACAAATATTATCTTTTTTTTTTTTTTTGCGAGATCTCATACAGGACAGGCTGAGCCCAAGGCTGACAGAACCAGGCTTAGAGCTCTACGCATGGCTGACATGCAGGACAGGACACAACCCACCCCAGACTGAGAACGCTGGCAAAGCAGGGGGCAGGCCACGAGGCCCTGAGCTCCCATGGCCCTGTGGACACCCAGCTTTGGGAGAGGTCCTCCTGCTACTCAGAGGCATCCCAAGCCACGGGCAAGGAGTGGGGCACCTGGCCAATTTATCAGAAGCCATTCTGCAAGTACTCAGCTGCCCCCCATGCAGACAGCTCAATTCCTGTTATGCATGCCCAGAGGTTGGCACATTTCCTGGCAAGGCGTGGCACTTCTTGTGCTGTAGTCTTTCTTGCCTCAGTTCTCAGGTCTCTGAAAACACCCCAGGTTCTGTGCAGGCCAGGGGCCCAGCAGCCTCAGGAATTTATTTGTTGCTTAATCTCCAAGGAGCTAGGTGAGCACCCCAGGGGGAAGGGTGGGGCAGGAAGGATGGGGGCATCTGGTTCCCTTCTTCTCACAGGCTGACATAACTGCTGCGCCCCATCCAGCCCCTAGGGTAGACAGCAGGGGTCTTGCCTGTCACCTCCCAGCTGGCCCTCAGTGTCTGCTGCCAGTCCTTGCAAGGCAGCCTGGGGATCACGGCAACCTTCTCTGTGAGGCTCGCTTCAACCTTTGTGATTGCCACCCTGCCACACCGCCTCACCCCGTCCTGGCATTCCTGCCACCACTTGTAGGACTCCTTGGTCTGACCTTCCGTGCTATCAGGGAGCCAGGATGTATCTTCTAAAATCTGAGTCCAGGGCTGGAGAGATGGTTTAGATTTAAGTGCTAGCCTGTGAATCCTAAGGACCCCAAGTAAAAGCTCGATTCTCCAGGACCCATGTAAGCCAGATGCACAACGTGGGGCATGTATCTGGAGTTCATTTGCAGTTGCTAGAGGCCTGGGAACACCCATTCTGTCTCTCCCTATCTGCTGCTTTCTTTCTCTGTCTGTCGCTCTCAAGTAAATAAATAAAATATAAAACAATGTGAGTCCAATCATGCAGTTTCTCATGTATGGGAGATACACATCATGGGTCTGGTTAGGGGAGGGTGCGGCTGTGGTCCCTGGCATGAAAGCCCTGTAAGAGTGTCTGTGGCCCAGTCATGGTCCCCTGGGATGAAAACCCATAGAAAGCCCGTCTTCAGTATGGCTGCTCAAAGCATGACATTCGGCCAAGGAAAGGGGAGCAGACTCTGGGTGTTCTGTCCTTTGTCCGAGCAGGCATGGTAGGAGCTGGCTGTGCCAACGCTGCACATCCCTCAGCAGAGAGAGTTAATGTCACCCGGGCACATTCAGTGCTGGCACACGCTTGACCTCAGCACTTGGGAAGCAGAGGTAGGAAGATCACCATGCGTTTGGAGCAGCCTGAGACTACACAGTGAATTCCATTCTAGGTCAAAGAGAAAGAGAAGGAGGGGGGAAACAACTGCTTTCTCATTGGACTGAAGGCCCACTCTATGGGAGGGAATATGTGCCTAGTACTGAAAACCTAATCAAAAGCCTATGGAGAGCGCCACATGTTCTCTCTCATATGTGGATCCTAGCTACAGATGACTGGGCTTCTGCGTGAGAATGAAAATACTTAGTAGCAGAGGCCAGTAAGTTAAAAAGGAGACATAAAGGGAAGAGAAAGGAAGGGAGGAGGGTACTTAATAGGTTGATATTGTATATATGTAAGTACAATGATTGTGATGGGGAGGTAATATGATGGAGAATGGAATTTCAAAGCGGAAAGCGTGGGGGGTAGGGAGGGAGGGAATTACTATGGGATTTTTTTAATAATCATGGAAAATGCTAATAAAAACATAAAAAAAAAGCCTATGGAGGATAGGTCATGAGCTTTAGGTGTATAAAGCCTGCTCTTGTCTGCATAAATGCGTATATTACTCTCACCAAATTGCTTGAAAGCCCAACACTTAATGTTCACACTCATATATTAATGTTACTCCACTTCTAGTTAGAGAAGCTTCTCTTTCAGATGGCGATGACCTCTGGGATGACCCAAAGTGCTGAGAAGAAGGGATGGAGGAGTGTCCAGCACTGAAACATCTCTAGCACACCCTCCAAGGCTCAGGGTCCATCGCAGAAGAGGTGGCTGAAAGAATGTAAGAGCCAACACTCAGGAGCCATAGATTGTTGCTAGAAAATTTTAAACGCCAGGGATGGGATACCTTCCAGTGATTTGTTGGCCAGGGAGGTCCCTGATGTCCCCAAAGCATTATCGGCCATTGCGGAGACCCTTGGTTTTCCACCAGTAATAGATGGTAAGACCCTATTGCTGAAGAGTCCACATACTTGGGCTGCAATGCTGCTGAGAAATCCTGCTGGAACTGAGCTGATAAACCAGCCGACAGAAAGCTGGAAGAAGCCATTCTGCATGCAGTTCTATGGGAGAAAAAGATATGATACTCAACAGTGGACACTGCAAGCCTTATATATGGCCAGCCAGGCCAAATGAGTCAATGTGTGCAATAATGGCACGTCTGTCTTATGGAAACCAACTGCCCTCTAATTGGACTGGAGGCCCACTCCATGGGATGGAACACATCCTTGATACTGACAACCTAAAACAGGGCTACAGAAAGCCAAGCGCCACATGTTCTCTCTCACATGTGGATCCTAGCTACAGATGACTGGGCTTCTGCGTAAGAATGAAAATACTTAGTAGCAGAGGCCAGTAAGTTAAAAAGGAGACATAAAGGGAAGAGAAAGGAAGGGGGGGAGGATACTTAATAGGTTGATATTGTATATATGTAATTACAATGATTGTAATGGGGAGGTAATATAATGGAGAATGGAATTTCAAATGGGAAAGTGTGGGGGTGGGGAGGGAGGGAATTACCATGGGATATATTTTATAATCATGGAAATTGTTAATAAACATTAAAAAATAAAGAAATTTAAAAAACATAACAAAACAAAAATCCAGGGCTAGTCATGAGCCCTAGTGGTTTAACATCTGCTGATGTCTGGATAAATGTATATACTACGCTTATAAAACTGCCCAGTAAACACTTCTCCTAGTATTCATACTCTTACATTAATGCTACTCTCACACTTGGTAGAGGATCTTCTCTTTTCAGATGGCAGTGACCTTGGGACAATGCAGAAGGTGTCATGGTGCTGGAAAGTAATGACTGTTGTATGGCGTAACATCTCGATCACACCTTCTAAGGTTCAGGGTCTAATGTGGAAGAAGTGACAGAAAGAATGTAAGAGCCTCCTCTGGTCTACATGGAGGAGGCTAAAGGAAGGGTAGGACTCCTTACAACGTGCTCACTCCAGACACAAAATAGTCTGGATATCCATGATGTCACCATGCCTGACACTACCTACACAAGACCATCATAAGAGGAGGAAAAGATCATAGTATCAAAATAAAAGAGACTGATTGAGGGCTGGAGAGATGGCTTAGTGGTTAAGTGCTTGCCTGTGAAGCCTAAGGACCCTGGTTCGAGGCTCGGTTCCCCAGGTCCCACGTTAGCCAGATGCACAAGGGGGCGCGTGCGTCTGGAGTTCGTTTGCAGAGGCTGGAAGCCCTGGCGCACCCATTCTCTCTCTCCCTCTATCTGTCTTTCTCTCTGTGTCTGTTGCTCTCAAATAAATAATATATATATATATATATATATATATATATATATATATATATATATATATATATATATTAAAAAAAAAGAGAGACTGATTGAGATGGGAAGGGGATATGATGGAGAATGGAATTTCAAGGGGGAAATTGTGGGGGATGGAGGGTTACCATGGGGTATTTTTCATAATCATGGAGGATGTTAATAAAAAATGAGAAAGAATATAATAGAAATAAAAATAGAAAAAATAACTCTACTTGGAGCCAGCCTTTAACCCAGTCATGGCCCCCATGCTCAGCCAGAGGAGAGGGCAGCACAAAGGTCTCAAGCTCTCGGACAATTGAGGCTCCCTGAGGAACTTGTCTGAGAGCCAGGGACAGTGTCTGGCACAGGGTTGAGGTCTGTGATGTCCTTAGAGTCTGAGTGAGGTCCTGGGGCTCTTAGGGTGTCACCTCCTCAGTGCATCCCATCTTCCAGGACCAGTGGAAACAGGTGCCTTGCTGGGCTGAGGAGCATTTGTAAAAGGCTCCTTCCCTTCATCCTGTGCATGGAAACTAAGTTTCCTCTTCTTAGACCCTGAATGGCATCTGCCCCACGTGCCTTCTTCAGGGCATGCCAGGAGGGAACTTACCAGATCTCAGACATTGAATGGTATTTAGTCTCTTGCCCTCTACTGGACAAGCCAAGAGGGACCTAGTAAGTCTTCCACACAAAAAATTGTATTCTGCTTTGCATTATTGTGAAGAAAATTTTTGGGTTTTTGTTTCTATTTTCTTTCTCTGATATTTGTAAGGAGACACTTGCTCAGGCTGACCTCTTCACAGGTTGGCCTCAAACTCATTGCAATCCTCCTACCTGTTCTACCCTTCAGTATGTTATTGTTTTTGGAGGGGCCAAGGCTCAAACCCAGAGAGCTGGGCACGTACTCCACTTCAGAGCTACAGTTTGCTACTGACGTACTGTAACAACGGGATGTCCAGTCATTTTAAGAGTCTTCAGTGACCTTGTCCCCAGCTCCATGGACACATCTAATCCCTCACTGGGCTTCATCACCTCAGATTCCAGACACCTCATCTGGCAGTGGACTCCCCAAACACCACTGCACTCCAAGGAGGCCACTGCGGCTGAGGAATGTCCATGGCCTGACACTGATTCTGGAAAACATCACCTGTCCTCAACCTCATCACAGGTGACCCGCAACTACAAGGGCCCAAGCAGTGGCCTCCCCAATGGGACGTGGTCTCTGCAGACCAGACCAGCTCTTCCCAAGAAGCCTTCCTTCAGGAGGGATTCCCCACCCCACCCCCACGTCTCTGGCAGGGTGTGGACGTCTGTGAGCTGATCTGGTGCTGACTCTCCACAACTGATCTTACCCAACACCTTTGAGAGCGTAAAGCTCATGGGATGGTCTCTGACATGCCAGGAATAGGAATTCAGATAGGTCAGCTGGCCATGAACCCTGGCTGTGATGTTAGGTGACCCAGTGACCTCAGTGCTCTGCAACAACCCTGTCTTGCTAGCTCAGGCTGCCACCTTATCAAATTAGGGGATTTACCAGCTTGCTCATGTTGGTTTTGAAAGGACATCCACTGTGGACTGTTACACTGGCCCTGAGTGAATCAGGGCCTGGCACCAGCTGGGCAGGCTTTCCACCGCCAGGTCACGTCCCAGCTCTTCAAAGAACTCTATGAATGCACTCCTTGCCCCCTTCTTGGCACATCTATATTGTATGATTTCCAGTGAAGACAAGATGCCAGACTGATGGCTCAGCGGTTAGGAGTACGTGGCTATGACAATGAGGGCCTGAGTCAGCCCTAGTTCAAGTCCCGGCACCCATGTACAAAACTGAGCATGGCCACACATGTGTCACCCCAGCCTTGTAGGACATGGAGACTAGAGAATGTCTGGGACTTGCTGAACAAAAGTGACAACTTCAGATTGAGTGTTGAGGGAGACTCTCTGTAGGTAACATGCAGATCAGCTACAGAGAAGGGAAACCAGGCATCATATTTTCCTCTGGCCTCTACACACACAGGAGGGCACACTCATTTGGACACATACTACAATAAAAATTCAAAACAAGGAGACATTTCATGACTTCAAAATTTATATTTGGAGAGTTAAGTATAGCACCGTTTGAAAGTAAAATTATGAGTTGGGCGTGGAGGCACCCGCCTTTAATCCCAGCACTCAGAAGGCAGAGGTTGGAGGATTGCTGAGAGTTCGAGGCCACCCTGAGATTACATAGCGAATTCCAGGTCAGCCTGAACCAGAGTGAGACCCTACCTCAAAAAAGAAAAAGAAAGTAAAATTAAGTTCGATAATCATCAGAAGGAACAAAACAAAAGAGAGTTTGAGAATCCCAAGATAAAACTTAACCCCAGTCTTCTCCATGCCAGAGCCACAGAGGAGGGGTGGCATTTATTTCTTGGTCCCCAACACAGAGGACATATTAAAATGATTTGGTACGCGAACAGGGACTGAGGACTTAGCAGTCTTCCAGCTCATCATCCTTGGTCTTCTTGGTCTGGTAGTCTTGCAAGGACAGCGGCTTGTTCTCATGAGGGAGTGGTTCCAACACCGTCATGTGAATGAACTCACCATCACCGACGTCAACCTGCAGAGAGAGGGGGACCAGTGAGGGAGGTGACTTTTGGGCCCCACACTCTGGTCTGGAGTGAGCCTCGGAGCAGGTAAGCCAGCACAGGTCACAGCTACTGAGCCAGTGTCAATTCCTATCCTCTTCCAACACAAGTCCCTGGCACCCATATTCGCTCCTCCTCCTGAAACACACACACACACACACACACACACACATGCTCCCTGCTGCATGCTGCTCCTCTTAGGGGGCGACCTCAGAGGGGATCCCTGGAGCACTCTGCCCATTGGTGGCCAAGGCCATGACCCCAGGCCTACCTTGATGTAGTAGATGGTGCCGGCCACGACCTGGCTCCTGTAAGACACAGCTTTAAAGACGGAGAACTTCCGGTTTTCCTTCTCCTCAAGCTGGGACTTCACCTAGAAGGGGCAGAACCGCAGGACTGAGCCTCAGCAGCAGGTGGCCTCCAGCCTGCCAGGTGCCCATCCCCCAGCTTGTGCCCACCAACCCTTCTCCCCAGGTGTCTGCCCAGCTGTGGACATAGCAGGCTGTGAGCTCGAGGGGACATGGAAAGTGTCCTTCTTCCTTCTGCTCAAACTCAGTGACATTCACTCACACTCACTTGGGCAGGAGACATTTTGATATCTTTGCCATTTTCTTACGGGTTTATATCCTGGCTTCTTTTTTCCATTTATCATGCAAATAGTTGATTTTAAAGGCTGCTTTTTTTTTTTTTTTTGAGGTAGGGTCTCACTCTAGCCCAGGCTGACCTGGAATTCACTACAGAGTCTCAGGGTGGCCTTGAACTCACGGCGATCCTCCTACCTCTGCCTCCCGAGTGCTGGGATTAAAGGCGTGCGCCACCACGCCCGGCAAAGGCTGCTTTTTTTAAAAAACTTATTTTAAGTAATTCATTGATTCCTTGTTCCAGTTGTGCGTTAAATTGCCGGGCCTTGTACATGCTAAGTACACTTTCTGTTTTTTAATTTCCTTTGTCCCCTAAGTACACTTTCTACCACTGCACTACATCTATGCCCTAAAACATCTTTTGGTGTAATTTGTTTGTTTGTTTGTTTGTTTTTTGAGGTAGGGGCTCTCTCCAAACAGGCTGATCTGGAATTCACTATGTGGATTCAGGTTGGCCTCAAACTCATGACGATTGTAACTCCTTACGATTGCCCTGAGATAGCTGGGATTAAAGGCAGGCGCCACCACGCCAGGCTCATCTTTTAAAATCAAATCTTGTCAGTTGAGCGACAGGGCCTGACTTGACTTGGGAGGAGGCAGCAAGGCAAAAAAGTAGAAAGGAAAGTGACTTTTCTTCTTGTTCAAGACCCTGAGTGATCGCTGGCTCTTCACAAATCTCTGCTTTGATAACAAACAGCCACAGGGTGAACACCCTAACCCAACAAATACACTCCTGAGCATATTTTTTTTTTCAAAAAAACTTTTTTTGTTTTGTTTTTTGAGGTAGGGTATCACCCTAGCCCAGGGTGACACGGAATTCACTGTGGAATCTCAGGGTGGCCTCGAACTCATAGTGATCCCACTACCTCTGCCTCCCAAATGCTGGGATTAAAGGCGTGCTACACCACGCCCGGTTGCTCTTCATATTTTTTTAATTGACGACTTCCACGATTGCAAACAATATCCCATGGTCATGCCCTCCCTCCGCCCACTTTCCCCTTTGAAACTCCATTCTCCATCATGTCGCCTCCCCGTCTCAATCAGTCTCTTTTATTTCCATGTCATGATCCTTTCCTCCTATTATCATGGTCTTGTGTAGGTAGCGTCAGGCACTGTACTCCTGAACTCTTACCAGCCCCCTTCACCCAGATCTAACTCTCTAGTACAGATGGGGAAACTGAGGCACCCGCCCTTGAGCTCTCCTACACGGCCTGGTTAAAACAACCAAAAGGAAAAAAAAAAAAAAGAAAAAAAGCATTTTGACAGGGGTCTCCCTCTTTTGTCTAGACGTCCCTTGGGCTGCGCTCCGAGGATGCCACCGTGCAGGCTCGCCCGAGCATCCGCCCCGCGGGGCCAGCCCAGCGCTGCCCGCCTCTCCGGGCTCTCGGTGGCCATCGCGTCCCTCCGCCGCCCAGCGCGTGTCTCCTGGGCTCAGCCGCGGACCCCGTCCGGCTCCCGGGTCCCGGAATCCCGCGGGCCCGCCCAGCACCGGCTCCGAGCGGCGGGTGCGGCCGCGCCCCGAGCCCCGCGGGGACGGCTGCGCTGCGGGAGTCGGCGCCCTGCGGCCAGGCGTGGGGAGGCGGCGCGGCCCCGGTGCCCGCGGTCCCCGCCGGCCCGCCCTGACCCGGTTCTCCCGTCCCGGATCCTCACCTTGTCGGCAATCTCCTGGATCTCGGCTGTGGCCGGTTTGGTGTCGGACAAGCCTCCGGTCATCATCTTGGCGGCGGTCTAAGGTCCAGAGCAGGCTTGGAGAGCAGAGGGAGCGCAGAACCCAACGACCCATGGTTACCGCCACAAGTTGCCTAAAAACCCTGGTTTGGCTCCGCCCCAGGACCCACGTGACACGACCCAGCCCGGACCAAGCTTGTACCTTCCCTGACTTGAAAGAAAAAAATCCTCAAAATCAAAGAGGGCCTTCAAAAGATTCGAAAGTTGGAGAGAATGCGCAGTGGGTAAAGGCACTTGAAAACCCTGGTGGCACCGGGTTCGATCCCTCACTACCCGTGTAAAGTCAGACCCTCAAAGTAACGCGTTCACCTGGAGTTCATTGCAATGGCAGAAAGCTCTGGCATGCCCATTCTTTTTCTCTCTCTCTAGCTCTCTAAAAATAAATAAATAAATATTTTGGTGGAGGGTGTTTTTTAAATATTTTATTCATTTATTTGAGAAAGAAAGAGAGAGGTCATAAGGTAGGGAGAGAATGGGCATGCCAGGGCAAATATCCATTGCAAACCAACTATAGATGCAGGCACCACCGTGTGCTGCTGGCTTAAGTGGGTACTGGGGAATCAAACCTCGGGCATTATGCTTCACAGGCAAGCTCCTTAGCCCGTAAGCCATCTCTCCAGCCCCCTTTTGGTTTTTCTTTTAATATATATATAATCTCTCTCTATATATATAGATATATACAGTATTTAGTTGTTCATTCATTCATTCATTCTCTCATTTGAGAGAGAGAGAGAAAGAGTGAGAGAGGAATGGGTGCGCCAGGGCCTCCAGCCAGGGCATATGAATTCCACATGCATGCATCCCTTTGTGCATCTGGCTTACACTTGTCCTGGAGAATTGAACCTGGATTCTTTAGCTTTGCAGGTAAATGCTTTAACCACTAAGCCATCTTTGCAGTCCCCTTTTTGTTTGTTCCGGCCAGGGTCTCACTTTAGCCCAGGCTGACCTGGAATTCACTATGTATACTTTTAGAGTTGCCTGGCACTCATTGTGGTCCTCTTACCTCTGCCTGCTGGCTACAGGGATGAAAGGC
This sequence comes from Jaculus jaculus, assembly GCF_020740685.1. Taxonomy (NCBI): domain Eukaryota; kingdom Metazoa; phylum Chordata; class Mammalia; order Rodentia; family Dipodidae; genus Jaculus; species Jaculus jaculus. The sequence goes on from NC_059106.1 coordinate 167,085,084, forward strand.
ATGCACAACCACCCGGGTTTGATACCCTCATAAGCCAGAAGTACAAGGTGGTGCATACATCTGGAGTTTGTCCTGTATTTTTTGTCTGTTTGTTTTTCAAGGAAGGGTCTTGCTCTAGTCCAGTCTGGAATTCACTACGTAGTCTCAGGGTGGCCTCAAACTCATGGTGATCCTCCACCTCTGCCTTCCAAGTGCTGCGACTATCGGCGTGTGCCACCACACCCAGCTTTTTAAAAAACGTTGTTACTTATTTTTTTTTAATTTTTTTTTAACTTTTATTTATTTGAGAGCGACAGACACAGAGAGAAGGACATAGAGGGAGAGAGAGAGAATGGGCACGCCAGGGCTTCCAGCCTCTGCAAACGAACTCCAGACGCGTGTGCCCCCTTGTGCATCTGGCTAACGTGGGACCTGGGGAACTGAGCCTTGAACCGGAGTCCTTAGGCTTCACAGGCAAGCGCTTAACCGCTAAGCCATCTCTCCAGCCCCGTTGTTACTTATTTTAAAATACATTTTATTTATTTATTTACTTGAAAGGCAGAAAGAGAAAGAGAGGGACAGAATGGGCATGCCAGGGCCTCCAGATACTTCAAATGAACTCCAGATGCATGCACCACTTTGTGCATCTGGCTTACATGGGTCTTGGAGTATTGGTCGGGGATCCTTTGGCTTTGCAGGCAAACGCCTTAACCACTAAACGATCTTCCCAGCCCGTTTTTATTTATTTATTTGTTTGTTTGTTTGTTTGCAGATACAGGGAAGCCTAAAGAGTACAAGTGCAAGAAGCTCTCCAGGCACTGCAAACACACTCGAGATGCATGCCACTGTGTACTTGGCTCTGTGTAGTACTGGGAATAGCCCCAGGTTGTTAGGATTCATAGGCAAATGCCGTAACTGCTGCCCCATCTCTTCAGCCCTATTTTTCTTTCTTTTAAAGAAGCACTTTTATTTACTTTTTTGAATGGACAGAGAGAGAGAGAATGAATTGGCCAGCTTGACCAGCCACTACAAAGTAATTCCAGATGCATGTGCCAGTTTGTGCATCTGGCTTTACATGTGTACAAGGGAATCAAACTCAGGCCATAAGGTTTTGTAAGCCAGGGCCTTTAGCCACTGAGCAATTTCTCGTAGAGCCCAGGCTGAGCCCAAGGCTGGCAGAATCCTGTTTGGAGCTCTACACATGGCTGACATGCAGGCCAGGACACAACACACCAGATTGAGAATGGCGGCAAACTGAGGTGGCAGGCCAAGAGCCTGAGCTCCCATGGGCCCTGTGGACACCAAACTTTGGAGAGAAGTCCTCCTGTGCACAGAGGCCTCCCAAGACGGGCAAGGAGTGGGGCACCGGGCCAGTTTCTCAGAGCCATTCTGCATGTACTCAGCTGCTGCCCATGCAGACAGCTCAGTTCCTGTCATGCATACTCAGAGGATGGCACATTTCCTGGCAAGGCATGGCATTTCTTGTGCTGTAATCCTTCTTGCTTCAGTTCTTGGGTGTCTGCAAACACCCCAGGCGCTGGGCAGGACAGGGGCTCAGCAGACTCAGCATTTTATTTGATTGCTTATCTCCAGGGATCTAGATGAGCTACCCAGGGGAAGGGTGGAGAGGGAAGGATTGGGGCACCTGGTTCCCTTCTTTCAGGCTGACATACCTGCTGTACCCCATCAAGACCCCAGTGCAGATAGCAGGGGTCTTGCCTCTCACCTCCCAGCAGGCCCTCAAGATCTCCTGACAGTCCTTGCAAGACAGCCTGGGGATCTTTGCAACCTTCTCTGTGAGGCTCGCTTCAACCTATGTGATTGCCCCCCTTCCACACCGCCTCACCCCGTCATTGCATTCCTGCCCCCACTTGTAGTGCTCCTTGGTCTGAACTTCTGTGCTATAAGGGAAGCCAGACGTATCTCTTAGTCTCTAAGTCTAGGGCTGGAGAGATGGCCTATGTGTTAAGCGCTTGCATGTGATGCCTAAGGATCCCAGTTCAAAGCTCGATTCCCTAGGACCCACGTAAACCAGATGCACAAGGTGGCACATGCATCTGCAGTTCCTTTGCAGTGGCTGGAGGCCCGGGCACACCCATTCTGTCTCTCCCCATCTGCTTCTTTCTTTCTCTGTCTGTCGCTCTCAAGTAAATAAATAAAATAAAAAACAATGTAAGTCCAATCCTGTAGTTTCTCATGGGTGGGAGATACGCAGCATGGGTCTGGTTAGGGGAGGGCGAGGCTGTGGTCCTGGCATGACAGCCTTGTAAGAGTGTGTCGCAGTCATGGGCCGTGGTATGAAAACGCTTTAGAAGCCCATCTTCAGTCAAGCTGCTCACAGCATGACATTAAGCCCAGGAAAAAGGGGAGCCAACTGTGGGTGTCCTGTCCTTTGTCCAAGCAGGCACGGTAGGAGCTGGCTGTGCCAACGCTGCACATCCCTCAGCAGAAAGAGTTAATTCACCTGGGCACAGTCAGTGCTGGCACACGCTTGACCTCAGCACTTGGGAGGCAGAGGTAGGAAGATCACTGTGCGTTCAGGGCAGCCTGAGACTACACAGTGAATTCCACTCTAGGTCAAGAAGAAGGAGAAGGAGTGGGGGAAACCAACTGCTCTCTAATTGGACTGAAGGCCCCCATATGGGAGGGAATACACGCCTGGTACCGAAAACCTAATCAAAAGCCTATGGCAGGAGTGGTCATGAGCCTTAGGGGTATAAAGCCTGCTCTTGTCTGGATAAATGCATATATTACTCTCACCAAATTGCCCTGAAACCACTACACTTAATGTTCACACTCATATATTAATGTTACTCTCACTTCTGGTTAGAGAAGCTTCTCTTTTCAGATGGCGATGACCCCTGTAATGGCCCGAAATGCAACATAGTGCTGAGAAGAAGGGACGGAGGAGTGTCCAGCCCTGAAACATCTCTAGCGCACCCTCCAAGGCTCAGGGTCTATTGCCAAAGAGGTGGCGGAAAGAATGTAAGAGTCAAAGGAAGGGGACCACTTCTTTGTTTTTTTTTAAGTAGGGAAGAGACATTTTATATTTTTGTACATTTTTGTTCACAGAGCTAAGACCACTTCTTACTACAACAGTCAGGACAGAATTTGATCTTGATATCCAAGACCTCACAGTGCCTAGCAATACCCAGCAAGACCCTCAAGATAAGAGAAAAAGATGATGGCATCAAATCAAAACAGACTAACGCAGAGAAGGAGGGGATGTGACAGCGAGCAGAGCCATGAAGGAGAAAGTGGGGGACAGGAGGAGAGGGGAGGGAAATACTATGGTTTGTTGTCTTTAAGTATAGAAGTTGTCATAATATATGTATATAATAAAAATCAAAAGAAGGAAAGGAAGGAGGAGGAGGAGAACAAGGGGCAGGGCAGGAGGAAGAGAGGGAAGAGGAGAGAGAGGGAGTGCACACTGCTCCCGGCCGGTCAAGCTTTCTAGTTGTCCTTGGAGCACAAAGACTGGATCCCCCAGGTGCACAACTTTTTCTTTGTTTGTTTTTTTGAGGTACGGTCTCACTGTAGCCCAGGCTGACCTGGAATTCACTAGGTAGTGTCAGGGTTACCTCAAACTCATGGAGATCCTCCTACCTCTGCCTCCCGAGTGCTGGGATGAAAGGCGTGCATCACACCGCCCGGCCCAGGTTCTCAGTTGTGCCTCTTGCTGATGTGAATGCAGATCTGTGCAGTGCGATCTCTCACGTAGTGAGCATCTCCTCTCGCCCAGTCAGCCGCTCTGCAACAGCCCCTCTTTCCCACACAGGCAGATGGAGTGGGAGCTGCTCTGGCTCCTCTTGCAGCTCATGAGGACACTGTTAGCTTTCCTGGGAACTCCATCAGGACTGTGGTCCTGACCTCAGCGGACCCAGTCATGGCCACCCTGCTCTGCAGGAGGGCAACACCAAGGGCTCAAGCTCTGAGACAAGTGAGGCTCCCTGAGGAACTTGACTGAGAGCCAGGACAGTGTCTGCCACAGGGTTGAGGTCTGTGCTGTCCTTAGAGTCTGAGTGAGGTCCTGGGGCTCTTAGGGTGTCACCCGCTCAGTGCATCCCATCTTCCAGGTCCAGTGGAAACAGGTGCCTTGCTGGGCTGAGGAGCATTTGTAAGTGGGCTCCTTCCCTTCATCGTGTGCATGGAAACTGAGTTTCCTCTTCTCAGAGCCTGAAGGGCATCTGCCCCTCCTGCCTTCTTCAGGGCACGCCAGGGGGGAACTTAGCAGGTCTCAGACATTCAATGGTATTTTCGTCTCTTGCCCTACTCTGGACATGCCAATCGGGAACCTAGTAAGTCTTCCACTGAAAAAGTTTACTCTGATTTGCACTATTTTAAAGTAGATTTTGGGTTTTTTGTTATATTCTTTTTCTGATTTTAATAAGGAGGGTCTTGCTCTACCTCAGGCTAACCTCTTTACAGGTTGGCCTTGAACTCATGGCAATCCTCCTACCTGTTCCTCCCAACAGTATGTTAATGTTTGTGGAGGGGCAGAGTCTCAAACCCGAGTGACCCATGTTCTCGGCACGCACTCCGCATCTGAGCGACCATTTGCTCTTGACGTACTGTAAGAACGGGATGTCCAGTCATTTTCAGCGCCTTCAGTGACCATCTCCCCAGCTCCATGGACTCATCCAATCCCTCACTGGGCTTCATCACCCCAGAATCCAGACACCTCATCTGGCAGTGGACTCCCCAAACCACTGCACTCGAAGGAGGCCACTGCGGCTGAGGAATGTCCATGGCCTCACCCTGATTCTGGAAAACATCACCTGTCCTCAACCTCATCACAGGTGACCCGCAACTACAAGGGCCCAAGCAGTGGCCTCCCCAATGGGACGTGGTCTCTGCAGAACAGACCAGCTCTTCCCAAGAAGCCTCCCTTCAGGAGGGATTCCATTCCAGCCACGTCTCTGGCAGGGTGTGGACGTCTGTGAGCTGACCTGCTGCTGACACTCCACAACTGATCTTACCCAACACCTTTGAGAGCGTAAAGCTCATGGGATGGTCTCTGACATGCCAGGAATAGGAATTCAGATGGGATGCCAGGCCATGAACCCTGGCTGTGATTGGCGGTGACCCAGTGGCCTCAGTGCCCTGCAACAGGCCTGTCTTGCTAGCTCAGGCTGGCACCTTATCAAATTAGGGGTTTTACCAGCTTGCTCAGCTTGCTTGCCGAAGGACTTCCACTGTGGGCTGTTACACTGGCCAGGAGTGAAGCAGAGACTGGCACCTGCTAGGCAGGCATTCTGCCACCAGGCCACGCCCCAGCTCTTCAAAGAACTCTATGAATGCACTCCTTGCCCCCTTCTTGGCACATCTATATTGTATGATTTCCAGTGAAGACAAGATGCCAGAGTGATGGCTCAGCGGTTAGGAGTACATGGCTATGACGATGAGACGGCCTGAGTCAGCCCTAGTTCAAGTCCCCGGCACCCATGTACAAAACTGAGCATGGCCACACATGTGTCACCCCAGCCTTATAGGACATGGAGACTAGAGAATGTCTGGGACTTGCTGACCAAAAGTGACCACTTCAATTTGAGTGTTGAAGGAGACTCTCTGTAGGTAACATGCAGATCAGCTACAGAGAAGGGAAACCAGACACCATATTTTCCTCTCACCTCTACACACATAGGAGGGCCACACATCTACACACACATACTAAAATCAAAATTCAAAACAAAGAGACATTTCATGACTTCAAAATATATATTTAGGGCTGGAGAGATGGCTTAGCGGTTAAGCGCTTGCCTGTGAAGCCTAAGGACCCTGGTTCGAGGCTCGGTTCCCCAGGTCCCTCATTAGCCAGATGCACAATGGGGCGCACGCGTCTCGAGTTCATTTGCAGAGGCTGGAGGCCCTGGCGTGTTCATTCTCTCTCTCACCCTCTATCTGTCTTTTTCTCTGTGTCTGTCACTCTCAAATAAATAAATAAAAATTTTAAAAAAAGTTAAAAATATATATATATTTGGAGAGTTAAGTATAGCACCGTTTGAATGTAAAGTTATGAGTTGGGCATGGTGGCATCCGCCTTTAATCCCAACACTCAGAAGGCAGTGGTTGGAGGATTGCTGAGAGTTCGAGGCCACCCTGAGATTACATATTGAATTCCAGGTCAGCCTGAACAAGAGTGAGACCCTACCTCGAAAAATAAAAGGAATGTAAAATTATGAATGATAATCATATGAAGGAACAATACGAAAGAGAGTTTGAGAATCCCAAGATAAAACTTAACCCCAGTCTTCTCCTTGCCAGAACCACAGAGGAGGGGTGGCATTTATTTCTTGGTCCCCAACATAGTGGACACATTAAAATGACTTGGGACGCGCACAGGGACTACGGAGTTAGCAGTCTTCCAGCGCATCATCCTGGGTCTTCTTGGTCTGGTAGTCCTGCAAGGACAGTGGCTTGTTCTCATGAGGGAGTGGTTCCAACACCGTCATGTGAATGAACTCACCATCACGGACATCAACCTGCAGAGAGAGAGGGGAGACCAGTGAGGGAGGTGATGTTTGGACCCCAGGCTCTTGGCTGGAGTGAGCCTAAGAGCAGGTAAGTGAGCACAGGTCACAGCTACTGAGCTGGTGACAATTTCTATCCTCTTCCAACACAAGTCCCTGACACCCATATTCGCTCCTCCTCCTGCGACACACACACACACACACACACACACACACACACACACACACACGCTTCCCGCTGCATCGCTGCTCCTCTAAAGGTGTGACCTCAGAGGGGATCCCTGGAGCACTGTGCCCGGTGGCCGAGGCCATGACCCCAGGCCTACCTGAGCCACTTCCTCCTCAGCACCCAGCACCCACCTTGATGAAGTAGTTGGTGCCAGCCACGACCTGGCTCCTGTAAGACACAGCTTTAAAGACGGAGAACTTCCGGTTTTCCTTCTCCTCAAGCTGGGACTTCACCTAGAAGGGCAGAACCGCAGGACTGAGCCTCAGCAGCAGGTGGCGTCCAGCCTGCCAGGTGCCCGTCCCCCAGCTTGTGCCCACCAACCCTTCTCCCCAGGGCTCTGTCCAGCTGTGGACGCAGCAGGCTGTGGGCCTCCAGGGGACATGGAAAGTGTCCTTCTTCCTTCTGCTCAAGCTCAGTGACATTCACTCACACTCGCTTGGGCAGGAGACACTTTGATATCTTTGCCATTTTCTTATCACTATATCCTGGCTTCTTTTTTCCACTTATAATGCAAACAGTTTATTTTAAAGGCTGTGTTTTATTTTTAATTTATTTTAACTAAATTATTGATTACCTGATGGAGTTGGGTATTAATTCCCAGGGCCTTGCACAAGCTAAGTACTCTTTCTGTTTTTTAATTTACTTATTCCCCTAGGTATACTTTCTACCACTGCACTACATCTATACCCTAAAACATATTTGTTGGTGTTGCTTGGTTTTTGAGGTAGGGTCTCTCTGTAGTCCAGACTGACCTGGAATTCACTATGTAGCTTCAGGGGGGCCTCGAACTCATGACAATCCATCCTCTTTACTCTTGCCTCAAGAGAGTTGGGATTAAAGCGGGCGCCACCACGAAGATCTCCAGGCACTGGGAACTCGAGATGCATGCCATTGTGTTGTTGGCTCTGTGTAGTACTGGGAATTGAACCTGGGTTGTTAGGATTCACAGGCAAATGCCTTAACTGCTGAGCCATCTCTTCAGCCCTGGTTTTCTTTTTCTTTTTTTTTTTAACAAGTGTTTTTATTTATTTATTTGAATGGACAGAGAGAGAGAGGGAGAGAATGGGTTGGCCAGGGTCACTTGACACTACAAAGTAATTCCAGATTGATGCGCCACTTTGTGCGCCTGGCTTTACATGGGTACTAGGGAGTCAAATTCAGGCCATAAGGCTTTGTAAGTCCGGACTTTTAGCCACCGAGTAATTTTTCCAGCCCAGGTACAAATATTGTCTTTTTTCTTTCTTTTTTCTTTCTTTCTCTCTTTTTTTTTTTTTTTTTTTTTGCAAGGTCTCATATAGTTCAGGCTGAGCCCAAGGCTGACACAACCAGGCTTAGAGCTCTATGCATGGCTGACATGCAGGACAGGACACAACCCACCCCAGGCTGAGAACGCTGGCAAAGCAGGGGCAGGCCACGAGACCCTGAGCTCCCATGGCCCTGTGGACACCCAGCTTTGGGAGAAGTCCTCCTGCTACTCAGAGGCATCCCAAGCCACGGGCAAGGACTGGGGCACCTGGCCCATTTATCAGAAGCCATTCTGCAAGTACTCAGCTGCCCCCCATGCAGACAGCTCAATTCCTGTTATGCATGCCCAGAGGTTGGCACATTTCCTGGCAAGGCGTGACACTTCTTGTGCTGTAGTCTTTCTTGCCTCAGTTCTCAGGTCTCTGAAAACACCCCAGGTTCTGTGCAGGCCAGGGGCCCAGCAGCCTCAGGAATTTATTTGTTGCTTAATCTCCAAGGAGCTAGGTGAGCACCCCAGGGGGAAGGGTGGGGCAGGAAGGATGGGGGCATCTGGTTCCCTTCTTCTCACAGGCTGACATAACTGCTGCGCCCCATCCAGCCCCTAGGATAGACAGCAGGGGTCTTGCCTGTCACCTCCCAGCTGGCCCTCAGTGTCTGCTGCCAGTCCTTGCAAGGCAGCCTGGCGATCACGGCAACCTTCTCTGTGAGGCTCGCTTCAACCTATGTGATTGCCACCCTGCCACACCGCCTCACCCCGTCCTGGCATTCCTGCCACCACTTGTAGGACTCCTTGGTCTGACCTTCCGTGCTATCAGGGAGCCAGGATGTATCTTCTAAAATCTGAGTCCAGGGCTGGAGAGATGGTTTAGGTTTAAGTGCTAGCCTGTGAACCCTAAGGACCCCAAGTAAAAGCTCGATTCCCCAGGACCCATGTAAGCCAGATGCACAAGGTGGAGCATGTATCTGGAGTTCATTTGCAGTGGCTGGAGGCCAGGGCACACCCATTCTGTCTCTCCCTATCTGCTTCTTTCTTTCTCTGTCCTTTGCTCTCAAGTAAATAAATAAAATTTAAAAAAATCTGAGTCCAATTATTCAGTTTCTCATGTATGTGAAATACACAGCATGGATCTTGTTAGGGGAGGGTGAGGCTGTGGTTCCTGGCATGAAAGCCCTGTAAGAGTGTCTGTGGCCCAGTCATGGTCCCCTGGGATGAAAACCCATAGAAAGCCCACCTTCAGTCAGGCTGCTCACAGCATGACATTTGGCCAAGGAAAGGGGAGCAGACTGTGGGTGTCCTGTCCTTTGCCCGAGCAGGCATGGTAGGAGCTGGCTGTGCCAACGCTGCACATCCCTCAGCAGAGAGAGTTAATGTCACCCGGGCACAGTCAGTGCTGGCACACGCTTGACCTCAGCACTTGGGAGTCAGAGGTAGGAAGATCACCATAGGTTCGGGGCAGCCTGAGACTACACAGTGAATTCCATTCTAGGTCAAAGAGAAAGAGAAGGAGTGGGGCAAACAACTGCTTTCTCATTGGACTGAAGGCCCACTCTATGGGAGGGAATATGTGCCTAGTACTGAAAACCTAATCAAAAGCCTATGGAGGGTAGGTCATGAGCTTTATGGGTATAGAGCCTGCTCTTGTCTACATAAATAATATTACTCTCACCAAATTACTTTAAAGCACAACACTTAATGTTCATACTCATATAATAATATTACTCTCACTTCTGGTTTGAGAAGCTTCTCTTTCAGATGGCGATGACCCCTGTAATGGCCTGAAAGGCAACATAGTGCTGAGAAGAAGGGACGGAGGAGTGTCCAGCACTGAAACATCTCCAGCACACCCTCCAAGGCTCAGGGTCCATTGTAGAAGAGGTGGCTGAAAGAATGTAAGAACCAGCACTCAGGTGCCATAGGTTGTTGCTAGAAAATTTTAAATGCCGAGGATGGGATACCTTCCAGTGATTTATTGGCCAGGGAGGTCCCTGATGTCCCCAAAGCATTATCGGCCATTGCGGAGGCCCTTGGTTTTCCACCAGGAATAGATGGTAAGACCCTATTGCTGAAGAGTCCACATACTTGGGCTGCAAAGCCACTGAGAAATCCTGCTGGTACTGAGCTTATAAACTACTCCATGTAGACCAGTCGACAGAAAGCTGGAAGAAGCCACTCTGCATGCAGTTCAATGGGAGAAAGAGAAATCACCACTGAAGATACTCATCAGTGGACACTACAAGCCTAATAAATGGCCTGCCAGGTCAAATGAGTCAGTGGGTGCAATAGTGGCACGTTTATCTTCTGGAAACCAACTACCCTCTAATTGGACTGGCAGCCCACACCATGGGAGGGAATACATCCCTGATACTGACAACTGAAAACAGGGGTAGTCATGAGCCCTAGTGGTGTAACATCTGCTGATGTCTGGATAAATGTATATACTATGCTTATCAAACTGCCCAGTAAGCACTTCTCCTGATATTCATACCCTTATATTAATGCTAGTCTCACACTTGGTAGAGGATCTTCTCTTTTCAGATGGCATGACCTTGGGACAACTCAGAAGGTTTCATGGTGCTGGAAAGTAATGACTGTTGTACTGCGTAACATCTCGATCACACCTTCTAAGGTTCAGGGTCTAATGTGGAAGAAGTGACAGAAAGAATGTAAGAGCCAAAGGAAGGGTAGGACTCCTTACAACGTGCTCCCTCCAGACACAAAATGGCCTGGATATCCATGATGTCACCGTGCCTGACACTACCTACACAAGACCATCATAAGAGGAGGAAAAGATCATGACATCAAAATAAAAGAGAGACTGATTGAGATGGGAAGGGATATGATGGAGAATGGAATTTCAAAGAGGAAATTGTGGGGGATGGAGGGTATTACCATGGGGTATTTTTCATAATCATGGAAGATGTTAATAAAAATTGAGAAAGAAAATAATAGAAATAAAAATAGAAAAAATAACTACTTGGAGCCAGCCTTTAACCCATTCATGGCCACCGTGCACAGCCAGAGGACAGGGCAGCACCAAGGTCTCAAGCTCTCGGACAATTGAGGCTCCCTGAGGAACTTGTCTGAGAGCCAGGGACAGTGTCTGCCACAGGGTTGAGGTCTGTGCTGTCCTTAGAGTCTGAGTGAGGTCCTGGGGCTCTTAGGGTGTCACCTGCTCAGTGCATCCCATCTTCCAGGACCAGTGGAAACAGGTGCATTGCTGGGCTGAGGAGCATTTGTAAAAGGCTCCTTCCATTCATCCTGTGTATGGAAACTGAGTTTCCTCCTCTTAGACCCTGAATGGCATCTGCCCCACGTGCCTTCTTCTGGGCACGCCAGGAGGGAACTTAGCAGATCTCAGACATTGAATGGTATTTAGTCTCTTGCCCTGTACTGGACAAGACAAGAGGGAACCTAGTAAGTCTTCCACAGAAAAAAATGTATTCTGCTTTGCATTATAGTAAAGAAAACTTTTGGTTTTTTGTTTCTATTTTCTTTTTCTGATATTTGTAAGGAGACTCTTGCTCAGGCTGACCTCTTCACAGGTTGGCCTCAAACTCATGGCAATCCTCCTACCTGTTCTTCCCTTCAGTATGTTAATGTTTTTGGAGGGGCCAAGGCTCAAACCCAGAGAGCTGGACACGCACTCCGCATCGGAGCTACAGTTTGTTCCTGATGTACTGTAAGAACGGGATGTCCAGTCAGTTTCAGAGTCTACAGTGACCTCGTCCCCAGCTCCATGGACTCATCCAATTCCTCACTGGGCTTCATCACCTCAGAATCCAGACACCTCATCTGGCAGTGGACTCCCCAAACACAACTGCACTCCAAGGAGGCCACTGCAGCTGAGGAATGTCCATGGCATGACCCTGATTCTGGAAAACATCACCTGTCCTCAACCTCATCACAGATGACCCGCAACTACAAGGGCCCAAGCAGTGGCCTCCCCAACGGGACATGGTCTCTGCAGAACAGACCAGCTCTTCCCAAGAAGCCTCCCTTAAGGAGGGATTCCACCCCAGCCACGTCTCTGACAGGGTGTGGACGTCTGTGAGCTGACCAGGTGCTGACCTTCCACAACTGATCTTATCCAACACCTTTGAGATCTTAGAGCTCATGGGATGGTGTCTGACATGCCAGGAATAGGAATTCAGATGGATCGTTTGGCTATGAACCTTGGTTGTGATTGGAGGTGACCCAGTGGCATCAGTGCCCTGGAACAGGCCTGTCTTGCTAGCTCAGGCTGGCACCTTACCAAATCAGGGGATTTACCAGCTTGCTCACGTTGCTTGGGAAAGGACATCCACTGTGGGCTGTTACACTGGCCCGGAGTGAAGCAGGGCCTGGCACCAGCTGGGCAGGCTTTCCACCACCAGGCCACGCCCCAGCTCCTCAAAGAACTTTATGAATGCACTCCTTGCCCCCTTCTTGGCACATCTATATTGTATGATTTCCAGTGAAGACAAGATGCCAGAGTGATGGCTCAGCGGTTAGGAGTACATGGTTATGACGATGAGGGCAAGAGTCAGCCCTAGTTCAAGTCCCCGGCACCCATGTACAAAACTGAGCATGGCCACAGATGTGTCACCCAGCCTTATAGGACATGGAGACTAGAGAATTTCTGGGACTTGCCCACCAAAAGTGACCACTTCAGTTTGAGTGTTGAGGGAGACTCTCTGTAGGTAACATGCAGATGAGCTACAGAGAAGGGAAACCAGACACCATATTTTCCTCTCGCCTCTACACACACAGGAGGGCACACTCATTTACACACATACTACAATCAAAATTCAAAACAAGGAGACATTTCATGACTTCAAAATATATATTTGGAGAGTTAAGTATACCACCGCTTGAAAGTAAAAATATGAGCTGGGTGTGGTGGCACCTGCCTTTAATCCCAGCACTCAGAAGGCAGAGGTTGGAGGATTGCTAAGAGTTTGAGGCCAACCTGACACTACATAGTGAATTGCAGGTCAGCCTGAACCGGAGTTAGACCCTACCTCTAAAAAGAGAAAGAAAGTAAAATTATGATTGATAATCATCAGAAAGAACAATACGAAAGAGAGTTTGAGAATCCCAAGGTAAAACTTAACCCCAGTCTTCTCCATGCCAGAGCCACAGAGGAGGGGTGGCATTTATTTCTTGGTCCCCAACACAGAGGACACATTAAAATGATTTGGCATGCGCACAGGGACTGAGGAGTTAGGAGTCTTCCAGCTCATCATCCTGGGTCTTCTTGGTCTGGTAGGACAGCAAGGACAGCGGCTTGTTCTCATGAGGGAGTGGTTCCAACACCGTCATGTGAATGAACTCACCATCACCGACATCAACCTGCAGAGTGGGGGACCAGTGAAGGAGGTGACGTTTGGGGCCCAGGCTCTGGGCTAGAGTGAGCCTTGGAGCAGGTAAGCGAGCACAGGTTACAGGTACTGAGTTGGTGACAATTCCTATCCTGTTCCAACACAAGTCCCTGGGACCCATATTCGTTCCTCCTCCTGAGACACACACACAGACACACACACACACACACACACACACACACACATGCTCCCGGCTGCATGCTGCTCCTCTAAGGGGGTACCTCAGAGGGGATTCCTGGAGCACTCTGCCCGGTGGCCGAGGCCATGACCCCTGGCCTACCTGAGCCACTTCCTCCTCAGCACCCAGCACCCACCTTTATGTAGTAGATGCTGCCAGCCACGACCTGGCTCCTGTAAGACACAGCTTTAAAGACGGAGAACTTCCGGTTTTCCTTCTGCTCAAGCTGGGACTTCACCTAGAAGGGGCAGAACCGCATGACTGAGCCTCAGCAGCAGGTGGCATCCAGCCTGCCAGGTGCCTATACCCCAGCTTATGCCCACCAACCCTTCTCCCCAGGGCTCTGTCCAGCTGTGGACGCAGCAGGCTGTGGGCCTCCAGGGGACTTGGAAAGCGTTCCTTCTTCCTTCTGCTCAAGCTCATTGACATTCAGTCACACTCACTTGGGCAAGAGACATTTTGATATCTTTGACATCTCTTACCACTTTATATCCTGGCTTCTTTTTTTCACTTATCATGCAAACAGTTCATTTTAAAGCCTGCTTTTTTAAAAACTTATTTTAACTAATTCATTGATTCCTTGTTGAAGTTGTGCGTTAAATCGCCGGGCCGTGCACATGCTAAGTACACTTTCTATTTTTTAATTTCCTTTGTCCCTTAAGTATGCTTTCTACCACTGCACTACATCTATGCCCTAAAACATCTTTTTGGTGTTGTTTGTTTGTTTGTTTTTTGAGGTAGGGGCTCTCTCCAAACAGGCTGATCTGGAATTCAGTATGTGGATTCAGGTTGGCCTCAAACTCATGACCATTGACACTCCTTATGATTGCCTGGAGAGAGCTGGGATTAAAGGCAGGCGCCACCACGCCAGGCTCATCTTTTAAAATCAAATCTTGTCAGTTGAGCGACAGGGCCTGACTTGACTTGGGAGGAGGCAGCAAGGCAAAAAAGTAGAAAGGAAAGTGACTTTTCTTCTTGCTCAAGACCCTGAGCGATCTCTGGCTGGTCACAAATCTCTGCTTTGATAACAAACAGCCACAGGGTGAACACCCTAACCCAACATATACACTCCTGAGCACATTTTTGTTTTCTTCAAAAAAACTTTTTGTTTTGTTTTTTGAAGTAGGATACCACGCTAGCCCAGGGTGACCCGGAATTCATTATGGAGTCTCAGGGTGGCCTTGAACTCACAGTGATCCTCCTACCTCTGCCTCCCGAATGCTGGGATTAAAGGCGTTCGACGCCACGCACGGTGCTCTTCAAATTTTTTTAATTGACGACTTCCATGATTGCAAACAATATCCCATGGTCATGCCCTCCCTCCGCCCACTTTCCCCTTTGAAACTCCATTCTCCATCATGTCGCCTCCCCGTCTCAATCAGTCTCTTTTATTTCCATGTCATGATCCTTTCCTCCTATTATCATGGTCTTGTGTAGGTAGCGTCAGGCACTGCACTCCTGAACTCTTACCAGCCCCCTTCACCCAGATCTAACTCTCTAGTACAGATGGGGAAACTGAGGCACCCGCCCTTGAGCTCTCCTACACGGCCTGGTTAAAACAACCAAAAGGAAAAAAAAAAAAGAAAAAAAGCATTTTGACAGGGGTCTCCCTCTTTTGTCCAGGCGTCCCGTGGGCTGCACTCCGAGGATGCCACCGTGCAGGCTCGCCAGAGCATCCGCCCCGCGGGGCCAGCCCAGCGCTGCCCGCCTCTCCGGGCTCTCGGTGGCCATCGCGTCCCTCCGCCGCCCAGCGCGTGTCTCCTGGGCTCAGCTCGGACCCCGTCCGGCTCCCGGGTCCCGGAATCCCGCCGGCCCGCCCAGCACCGGCTCCGAGCGGCGGGTGCGGCCGCGCCCCGAGCCCCGCGGGGACGGCTGCGCGGCGGGAGCCGGCGCCCTGCGGCCAGGCGTGGGGAGGCGGCGCGGCCCCGGTGCCCGCGGTCCCCGCCGGCCCGCCCTGACCCGGTTCTCCCGTCCCGGATCCTCACCTTGTCGGCAATCTCCTGGATCTCGGCTGTGGCCGGTTTGGTGTCGGACAAGCCTCCGGTCATCATCTTGGCGGCGGTCTAAGGTCCAGAGCAGGATTGGAGAGGAGAGGGAGCGCGGAGCCCAGCGAGCCATGGTTACCGCCACAAGTTGCATTAAAAACCCTGGTTTGGCTCCGCCCCAGGAACCACGTGACACGACCCAGCCCAGACCAAGCTTGTCCCTTTCCAGTCTTGAAAGAAAAAAAATCCTCAAAATCAAAGAGGTCCTTCAAAAGATTCGAAAGTTGGAGAGAATGCGCAGTGTGTAAAGGCACTTGAAAACCCTGGTGGCACCGGGTTCGATCCCTCACTACCCGTGTAAAGTCAGACCCTCAAAGTAACGCGTTCACCTGGAGTTCATTGCAATGGCAGAAAGCTCTGGCATGCCCATTCTTTCTCTCTCTCTGTAGCTCTCTAAAATAAATAAATATAATGGGGAGGTAATATGATGGAGAATGGAATTTCAAATGGGAAAGTGTGGGGGTGGGGAGGGAGGGAATTACCATGGGATATATTTTATAATCATGGAAAATGTTAATAAAAATTTTAAAAAATAAATATTTTGGTGGGGGGTGTTTTATAAATATTTTATACATTTATTTGAGAAAGAAAGAGAGAGAGAGTAAGGTAGGGAGAGAATGGGCATGTCAGTGCCTCTATCCATTGCAAACCAACTGTTGATGTTGGCACCACCATGTGCTTCTGGCTTAAGTGGGTACTGGGGAATCAAACCTCGGTCATTATGCTTCACAGGCAAGCTCCTTAGCCCGTAAGCCATCTCTCCAGCCCTTTTTTGGTTTTTCTTTAAATATATATATAATCTCTCTATATATATATATAGATATATACAGTATTTAGTTGTTCATTCATTCATTCATTCACTCATTTGAAAGAGGGAGAGAGAGAAAGAGTGAGAGAGGAATGGGTGCGCCAGGGCCTCCAGCCAGGGCAAATGAATTCCACATGCATGCACCCCCTTGTGCATCTGGCTTAAGTGGGTCCTGGAGAATTGAACCTGGATAATGGTAAATGCTTTAACCTCTAAGCCATCTTTCCAGCCCCCCTTTTTTTTTGTTCCGGGCAGGTTCTCACTTTAGCCCAGGCTGACCTGGAATTCACTATGTATACTTTTAGAGTTGCCTGGCACTCATTGTGGTCCTCTTACCTCTGCCTGCTGGCTACAGGGATGAAAGGCATGCACAACCAGGGGCTGGAGAGATGGCTTAGTTAAGGCACTTGCCTGAGAAACCCTGGCACTCGGGTTTGATACCCTTATAAGCCAGATGTACAAGGTGGTGCATACATCTGGAGTTTGTCCTGTATTTTTTGTCTGTTTGTTTTTCAAGGAAGGGTCTCGCTGTAGTCCAGACTGGAATTCACTACATAGTCTCAGGGTGGCCTCAAACTCATGGTGATCCTCCACCTCTGCCTTCCAAGTGCTGCGACTATCGGTGTGTGCCACCACACCCAGCTTTTTAAAAAATGTTGTTACTTATTTTAAAATACATTTTATTTATTTATTTACTTGAAAGGCAGAAGGAGTAGAGAGGGACAGAATGGGCATGCAAGGGCCTCCAGATACTTCAAATGAACTCCAGATGCATGCACCACTTTGTGCATCTGGCTTACATGGGTCTTGGAGCATTGGTCGAGGATCCTTTGGCTTTGCAGGCAAACGCCTTAACGACTAAACGATATTCCCAGCCTGCTTTTATTTATTTATTTGTTTGTTTGTTTGCAGATACAGGGATGCATAAAGAGTACAAGTGCAAGAAGCTCTCCAGGCACTGCAAACACACTCGAGATGCATGCCACTGCGTAGTCGGCTCTGTGTAGTACTGGGAATAGACCCAGGTTGTTAGGATACACAGGCAAATGCCTTAACTGCTGAGCCATCTCTTCAGCCCTATTTTTCATTTTTTTTTTAAATTTATTTTGAGAGTGACAGACAGAGAGAAAGACAGATAGAGGGAGAGAGAGAGAATGGGCGAGCCAGGGCTTCCAGCTACTGCAAACGAACTCCAGACGCATGCGCCCCCTTGTGCATCTGGCTACGTGGGACCTGGGGAACTGAGCCTCGAACCGGGGTCCTTAGGCTTCAAAGGCAAGCGCTTAACCGCTAAGCCATCTCTCCAGCCCCTATTTTTCATTTTTTTAAAGAAGAGCTTTTATTTACTTTTTTGAACGGACGGAGAGAGAGAGAGAATGAATTGGCCAGGGTGACCAGCTACTACAAAGTAATTCCAGATTCATATGCCAGTTTGTGCATCTGGCTTTACATGGGTACTAGGGTGTCAAACTCAGGCCATAAGATTTTGTAAGCCAGGGCCTTTAGCCACTGAGCAATTTCTCATACAGCCCAAGCTGAGCCCAAGGATGGCAGGACCCTATTTATAGTTCTTCACATGGCTGACATGCAGGCCAGGACACAACACACCAGATTGAGAATGGCGGCAAACGGAGGTGGCAGGCCAAGAGCCTGAGCTCCCATGGGCCCTGTGGACACCAAACTTTGGAGAGAAGTCCTCCTGTGCACAGAGGCCTCCCAAGACGGGCAAGGAGTGGGGCACCGGGCCAGTTTCTCAGAGCCATTCTGCATGTACTCAGCTGCTGCTCATGCAGACAGCTCAGTTCCTGTCATGCATACTCAGAGGATGGCACATTTCCTGGCAAGGCATGGCATTTCTTGTGCTGTAATCCTTCTTGCTTCAGTTCTTGGGTGTCTGCAAACACCCCAGGCGCTGGGCAGGACAGGGGCTCAGCAGACTCAGCATTTTATTTGATTGCTTATCTCCAGGGATCTAGATGAGCTACCCAGGGGAAGGGTGGAGAGGGAAGGATTGGAGCACCTGGTTCCCTTCTTTCAGGCTGACATACCTGCTGTACCCCATCAAGACCCCAGTGCAGATAGCAGGGGTCTTGCCTCTCACCTCCCAGCAGGCCCTCAAGATCTCCTGACAGTCCTTGCAAGACAGCCTGGGGATCTTTGCAACCTTCTCTGTGAGGCTCGCTTCAACCTATGTGAGTGCCCCCCTGCCACACGCCTCACCCCGTCATTGCATTCCTGCCCCCACTTGTAGTGCTCCTTGGTCTGACCTTCCATGCTATAAGGGAAGCCAGGACGTATCTCTTAGTCTCTAAATCTAGGGCTGGAGAGATGGCCTATGTGTTAAGCGGTTGCATGTGATGCCTAAGGATCCCAGTTCAAAGCTCGATTCCCTAGGACCCACGTAAACCAGATGCACAAGGTGGCACATGCATCTGCAGTTCGTTTGCAGTGGCTGGAGGTCCGGGCACACCCATTCTGTCTCTCCCCATCTGCTTCTTTCTTTTTCTGTCTGTCGCTCTGAAGTAAATAAATAAAATAAAAAACAATGTGAGTCCAATCATGCAGTTTCTCATGTTTGGGAGATACGCAGCATGGGTCTGGTTAGGGGAGGGCGAGGCTGTGGTCCTGGCATGACAGCCTTGTAAGAGTGTTTGTGTCGCAGT
The DNA here is from genome assembly GCF_020740685.1 of Jaculus jaculus. Lineage (NCBI taxonomy): Eukaryota > Metazoa > Chordata > Mammalia > Rodentia > Dipodidae > Jaculus > Jaculus jaculus. Next base: position 167,104,062 of record NC_059106.1, read on the forward strand.
CATGGGCCGTGGTATGAAAACGCTTTAGAAGCCCATCTTCAGTCAAGCTGCTCACAGCATGACATTAAGCCCAGGAAAAAGGGGAGCCAACTGTGGGTGTCCTGTCCTTTGTCCAAGCAGGCACGGTAGGAGCTGGCTGTGCCAACGCTGCACATCCCTCAGCAGAAAGAGTTAATTCACCTGGGCACAGTCAGTGCTGGCACACGCTTGACCTCTGCACTTGGGAGGCAGAGGTAGGAAGATCACTGTGCGTTCGGGGCAGCCTGAGACTACACAGTGAATTCCACTCTAGGTCAAGAAGAAGGAGAAGGAGTGGGGGAAACCAACTGCTCTGTAATTGGACTGAAGGCCCCCATATGGGAGGGAATACACGCCTGGTACCGAAAACCTAATCAAAAGCCTATGGCAGGAGTGGTCATGAGCCTTAGGGGTATAAAGCCTGCTCTTGTCTGGATAAATGCATATATTACTCTCACCAAATTGCCCTGAAAGCACTACACTTAATGTTCACACTCATATATTAATGTTACTCTCACTTCTGGTTAGAGAAGCTTCTCTTTTCAGATGGCGATGACCCCTGTAATGGCCCGAAATGCAACATAGTGCTGAGAAGAAGGGACGGAGGAGTGTCCAGCACTGAAACATCTCTAGCGCACCCTCCAAGGCTCAGGGTCTATTGCCAAAGAGGTGGCGGAAAGAATGTAAGAGTCAAAGGAAGGGGACCACTTCTTTGTTTTTTTTTAGGTAGGGAAGAGACAGTTTATATTTTTGTACATTTTTGTTCACAGAGCTAAGACCACTTCTTACTACAACAGTCAGGACAGAATTTGGCCTTGATATCCAAGACCTCACAGTGCCTAGCAATACCCAGCAAGACCCTCAAGATAAGAGAAAAAGATGATGGCATCAAATCAAAACAGACTAACGCAGAGAAGGAGGGGATGTCACAGAGAGCAGAGCCATGAAGGAGAAAGTGGGGGACAGGAGGAGAGGGGAGGGAAATACTATGGTTTGTTGTCTTTAAGTATAGAAGTTGTCATAATATATGTATATAATAAAAATCAAAAGAAGGAAAGGAAGGAGGAGGAGGAGAACAAGGGGCAGGGCAGGAGGAAGAGAGGGAAGAGGAGAGAGAGGGAGTGCACACTGCTCCCGGCCGGTCAAGCTTTCTAGTTGTCCTTGGAGCACAAAGACTGGATCCCCCAGGTGCACAACTTTTTCTTTGTTTGTTTTTTTGAGGTACGGTCTCACTGTAGCCCAGGCTGACCTGGAATTCACTAGGTAGTGTCAGGGTTACCTCAAACTCATGGAGATCCTCCTACCTCTGCCTCCCGAGTGCTGGGATGAAAGGCATGCATCACACCGCCCGGCCCAGGTTCTCAGTTGTGCCTCTTGCTGATGTGAATGCAGATCTGTGCAGTGCGATCTCTCACGTAGTGAGCATCTCCTCTCGCCCAGTCAGCCGCTCTGCAACAGCCCCTCTTTCCCACACAGGCAGATGGAGTGGGAGCTGCTCTGGCTCCTCTTGCAGCTCATGAGGACACTGTTAGCTTTCCTGGGAACTCCATCAGGACTGTGGTCCTGGCCTCAGCGGACCCAGTCATGGCCACCCTGCTCTGCAGGAGGGCAACACCAAGGTCCCAAGCTCTGAGACAAGTGAGGCTCCCTGAGGAACTTGACTGAGAGCCAGGACAGTGTCTGCCACAGGGTTGAGGTCTGTGCTGTCCTTAGAGTCTGAGTGAGGTCCTGGGGCTCTTAGGGTGTCACCCGCTCAGTGCATCCCATCTTCCAGGTCCAGTGGAAACAGGTGCCTTGCTGGGCTGAGGAGCATTTGTAAGTGGGCTCCTTCCCTTCATCGTGTGCATGGAAACTGAGTTTCCTCTTCTCAGAGCCTGAAGGGCATCTGCCCCTCCTGCCTTCTTCAGGGCACGCCAGGGGGGAACTTAGCAGGTCTCAGACATTCAATGGTATTTTCGTCTCTTGCCCTACTCTGAACATGCCAATCGGGAACCTAGTAAGTCTTCCACTGAAAAAGTTTACTCTGATTTGCACTATTTTAAAGTAGATTTTGGGTTTTTTGTTATATTCTTTTTCTGATTTTAATAAGGAGGGTCTTGCTCTACCTCAGGCTAACCTCTTTACAGGTTGGCCTTGAACTCATGGCAATCCTCCTACCTGTTCCTCCCAACAGTATGTTAATGTTTGTGGAGGGGCAGAGTCTCAAACCCGAGTGACCCATGTTCTCAGCACGCACTCCGCATCTGAGCGACCATTTGCTCTTGACGTACTGTAAGAACGGGATGTCCAGTCATTTTCAGCGCCTTCAGTGACCATCTCCCCAGCTCCATGGACTCATCCAATCCCTCACTGGGCTTCATCACCCCAGAATCCAGACACCTCATCTGGCAGTGGACTCCCCAAACCACTGCACTCGAAGGAGGCCACTGCGGCTGAGGAATGTCCATGGCCTCACCCTGATTCTGGAAAACATCACCTGTCCTCAACCTCATCACAGGTGACCCGCAACTACAAGGGCCCAAGCAGTGGCCTCCCCAATGGGACGTGGTCTCTGCAGAACAGACCAGCTCTTCCCAAGAAGCCTCCCTTCAGGAGGGATTCCATTCCAGCCACGTCTCTGGCAGGGTGTGGACGTCTGTGAGCTGACCTGCTGCTGACACTCCACAACTGATCTTACCCAACACCTTTGAGAGCGTAAAGCTCATGGGATGGTCTCTGACATGCCAGGAATAGGAATTCAGATGGGATGCCAGGCCATGAACCCTGGCTGTGATTGGCGGTGACCCAGTGGCCTCAGTGCCCTGCAACAGGCCTGTCTTGCTAGCTCAGGCTGGCACCTTATCAAATTAGGGGTTTTACCAGCTTGCTCAGCTTGCTTGCGGAAGGACTTCCACTGTGGGCTGTTACACTGGCCAGGAGTGAAACAGAGACTGGCACCTGCTAGGCAGGCATTCTGCCACCAGGCCACGCCCCAGCTCTTCAAAGAACTCTATGAATGCACTCCTTGCCCCCTTCTTGGCACATCTATATTGTATGATTTCCAGTGAAGACAAGATGCCAGAGTGATGGCTCAGCGGTTAGGAGTACATGGCTATGACGATGAGACGGCCTGAGTCAGCCCTAGTTCAAGTCCCCGGCACCCATGTACAAAACTGAGCATGGCCACACATGTGTCACCCCAGCCTTATAGGACATGGAGACTAGAGAATGTCTGGGACTTGCTGACCAAAAGTGACCACTTCAATTTGAGTGTTGAAGGAGACTCTCTGTAGGTAACATGCAGATCAGCTACAGAGAAGGGAAACCAGACACCATATTTTCCTCTCACCTCTACACACATAGGAGGGCCACACATCTACACACACATACTAAAATCAAAATTCAAAACAAAGAGACATTTCATGACTTCAAAATATATATTTAGGGCTGGAGAGATGGCTTAGCGGTTAAGCGCTTGCCTGTGAAGCCTAAGGACCCTGGTTCGAGGCTCGGTTCCCCAGGTCCCTCATTAGCCAGATGCACAATGGGGCGCACGCGTCTCGAGTTCATTTGCAGAGGCTGGAGGCCCTGGCGTGTTCATTCTCTCTCTCACCCTCTATCTGTCTTTTTCTCTGTGTCTGTCACTCTCAAATAAATAAATAAAAATTTTAAAAAAAGTTAAAAATATATATATATTTGGAGAGTTAAGTATAGCACCGTTTGAATGTAAAGTTATGAGTTGGGCATGGTGGCATCCGCCTTTAATCCCAACACTCAGAAGGCAGTGGTTGGAGGATTGCTGAGAGTTCGAGGCCACCCTGAGATTACATATTGAATTCCAGGTCAGCCTGAACAAGAGTGAGACCCTACCTCGAAAAATAAAAGGAATGTAAAATTATGAATGATAATCATATGAAGGAACAATACGAAAGAGAGTTTGAGAATCCCAAGATAAAACTTAACCCCAGTCTTCTCCTTGCCAGAACCACAGAGGAGGGGTGGCATTTATTTCTTGGTCCCCAACATAGTGGACACATTAAAATGACTTGGGACGCGCACAGGGACTACGGAGTTAGCAGTCTTCCAGCGCATCATCCTGGGTCTTCTTGGTCTGGTAGTCCTGCAAGGACAGTGGCTTGTTCTCATGAGGGAGTGGTTCCAACACCGTCATGTGAATGAACTCACCATCACGGACGTCAACCTGCAGAGAGAGAGGGGAGACCAGTGAGGGAGGTGATGTTTGGACCCCAGGCTCTTGGCTGGAGTGAGCCTAAGAGCAGGTAAGTGAGCACAGGTCACAGCTACTGAGCTGGTGACAATTTCTATCCTCTTCCAACACAAGTCCCTGACACCCATATTCGCTCCTCCTCCTGCGACACACACACACACACACACACACACACACACACACACACACACAGACACGCTTCCCGCTGCATCGCTGCTCCTCTAAAGGTGTGACCTCAGAGGGGATCCCTGGAGCACTGTGCCCGGTGGCCGAGGCCATGACCCCAGGCCTACCTTAGCCACTTCCTCCTCAGCACCCAGCACCCACCTTGATGAAGTAGTTGGTGCCAGCCACGACCTGGCTCCTGTAAGACACAGCTTTAAAGACGGAGAACTTCCGGTTTTCCTTCTCCTCAAGCTGGGACTTCACCTAGAAGGGCAGAACCGCAGGACTGAGCCTCAGCAGCAGGTGGCGTCCAGCCTGCCAGGTGCCCGTCCCCCAGCTTGTGCCCACCAACCCTTCTCCCCAGGGCTCTGTCCAGCTGTGGACGCAGCAGGCTGTGGGCCTCCAGGGGACATGGAAAGTGTCCTTCTTCCTTCTGCTCAAGCTCAGTGACATTCACTCACACTCGCTTGGGCAGGAGACACTTTGATATCTTTGCCATTTTCTTATCACTATATCCTGGCTTCTTTTTTCCACTTATAATGCAAACAGTTTATTTTAAAGGCTGTGTTTTATTTTTAATTTATTTTAACTAAATTATTGATTACCTGATGGAGTTGGGTATTAATTCCCAGGGCCTTGCACAAGCTAAGTACTCTTTCTGTTTTTTAATTTACTTATTCCCCTAGGTATACTTTCTACCACTGCACTACATCTATACCCTAAAACATATTTGTTGGTGTTGCTTGGTTTTTGAGGTAGGGTCTCTCTGTAGTCCAGACTGACCTGGAATTCACTATGTAGCTTCAGGGGGGCCTCGAACTCATGACAATCCATCCTCTTTACTCTTGCCTCAAGAGAGTTGGGATTAAAGCGGGCGCCACCACGAAGATCTCCAGGCACTGGGAACTCGAGATGCATGCCATTGTGTTGTTGGCTCTGTGTAGTACTGGGAATTGAACCTGGGTTGTTAGGATTCACAGGCAAATGCCTTAACTGCTGAGCCATCTCTTCAGCCCTGGTTTTCTTTTTCTTTTTCTTTTTCTTTTTTTTTTAACAAGTGTTTTTATTTATTTATTTGAATGGACAGAGAGAGAGAGGGAGAGAATGGGTTGGCCAGGGTCACTTGACACTACAAAGTAATTCCAGATTGATGCGCCACTTTGTGCGCCTGGCTTTACATGGGTACTAGGGAGTCAAATTCAGGCCATAAGGCTTTGTAAGTCCGGACTTTTAGCCACCGAGTAATTTTTCCAGCCCAGGTACAAATATTGTCTTTTTTCTTTCTTTTTTCTTTCTTTCTCTCTCTTTTTTTTTTTTTTTTTTTGCAAGGTTTCATATAGGTCAGGCTGAGCCCAAGGCTGACACAACCAGGCTTAGAGCTCTATGCATGGCTGACATGCAGGACAGGACACAACCCACCCCAGGCTGAGAACGCTGGCAAAGCAGGGGCAGGCCACGAGGCCCTGAGCTCCCATGGCCCTGTGGACACCCAGCTTTGGGAGAAGTCCTCCTGCTACTCAGAGGCATCCCAAGCCACGGGCAAGGACTGGGGCACCTGGCCCATTTATCAGAAGCCATTCTGCAAGTACTCAGCTGCCCCCCATGCAGACAGCTCAGTTCCTGTTATGCATGCCCAGAGGTTGGCACATTTCCTGGCAAGGCGTGGCACTTCTTGTGCTGTAGTCTTTCTTGCCTCAGTTCTCAGGTCTCTGAAAACACCCCAGGTTCTGTGCAGGCCAGGGGCCCAGCAGCCTCAGGAATTTATTTGTTGCTTAATCTCCAAGGAGCTAGGTGAGCACCCCAGGGGGAAGGGTGGGGCAGGAAGGATGGGGGCATCTGGTTCCCTTCTTCTCACAGGCTGACATAACTGCTGCGCCCCATCCAGCCCCTAGGGTAGACAGCAGGGGTCTTGCCTGTCACCTCCCAGCTGGCCCTCAGTGTCTGCTGCCAGTCCTTGCAAGGCAGCCTGGGGATCACGGCAACCTTCTCTGTGAGGCTCGCTTCAACCTTTGTGATTGCCACCCTGCCACACCGCCTCACCCCGTCCTGGCATTCCTGCCACCACTTGTAGGACTCCTTGGTCTGACCTTCCGTGCTATCAGGGAGCCAGGATGTATCTTCTAAAATCTGAGTCCAGGGCTGGAGAGATGGTTTAGGTTTAAGTGCTAGCCTGTGAATCCTAAGGACCCCAAGTAAAAGCTCGATTCCCCAGGACCCATGTAAGCCAGATGCACAAGGTGGAGCATGTATCTGGAGTTCATTTGCAGTGGCTGGAGGCCAGGGCACACCCATTCTGTCTCTCCCTATCTGCTTCTTTCTTTCTCTGTCCTTTGCTCTCAAGTAAATAAATAAAATTTAAAAAAATCTGAGTCCAATTATTCAGTTTCTCATGTATGTGAAATACACAGCATAGATCTTGTTAGGGGAGGGTGAGGCTGTGGTTCCTGGCATGAAAGCCCTGTAAGAGTGTCTGTGGCCCAGTCATGGTCCCCTGGGATGAAAACCCATAGAAAGCCCACCTTCAGTCAGGCTGCTCACAGCATGACATTTGGCCAAGGAAAGGGGAGCAGACTGTGGGTGTCCTGTCCTTTGCCCGAGCAGGCATGGTAGGAGCTGGCTGTGCCAACGCTGCACATCCCTCAGCAGAGAGAGTTAATGTCACCCGGGCACAGTCAGTGCTGGCACACGCTTGACCTCAGCACTTGGGAGTCAGAGGTAGGAAGATCACCATAGGTTCGGGGCAGCCTGAGACTACACAGTGAATTCCATTCTAGGTCAAAGAGAAAGAGAAGGAGTGGGGCAAACAACTGCTTTCTCATTGGACTGAAGGCCCCCATATGGGAGGGAATATGTGCCTAGTACTGAAAACCTAATCAAAAGCCTATGGAGGGTAGGTCATGAGCTTTATGGGTATAGAGCCTGCTCTTGTCTACATAAATAATATTACTCTCACCAAATTACTTTAAAGCACAACACTTAATGTTCATACTCATATAATAATGTTACTCTCACTTCTGGTTTGAGAAGCTTCTCTTTCAGATGGCGATGACCCCTGTAATGGCCCGAAAGGCAACATAGTGCTGAGAAGAAGGGACGGAGGAGTGTCCAGCACTGAAACATCTCCAGCACACCCTCCAAGGCTCAGGGTCCATTGTAGAAGAGGTGGCTGAAAGAATGTAAGAACCAGCACTCAGGTGCCATAGGTTGTTGCTAGAAAATTTTAAATGCCGAGGATGGGATACCTTCCAGTGATTTATTGGCCAGGGAGGTCCCTGATGTCCCCAAAGCATTATCGGCCATTGCGGAGGCCCTTGGTTTTCCACCAGGAATAGATGGTAAGACCCTATTGCTGAAGAGTCCACATACTTGGGCTGCAAAGCCACTGAGAAATCCTGCTGGTACTGAGCTTATAAACTACTCCATGTAGACCAGTCGACAGAAAGCTGGAAGAAGCCACTCTGCATGCAGTTCAATGGGAGAAAGAGAAATCACCACTGAAGATACTCATCAGTGGACACTACAAGCCTAATAAATGGCCTGCCAGGTCAAATGAGTCAGTGGGTGCAATAGTGGCACGTTTATCTTCTGGAAACCAACTACCCTCTAATTGGACTGGCAGCCCACTCCATGGGAGGGAATACATCCCTGATACTGACAACTGAAAACAGGGGTAGTCATGAGCCCTAGTGGTGTAACATCTGCTGATGTCTGGATAAATGTATATACTATGCTTATCAAACTGCCCAGTAAGCACTTCTCCTGATATTCATACCCTTATATTAATGCTAGTCTCACACTTGGTAGAGGATCTTCTCTTTTCAGATGGCATGACCTTGGGACAACTCAGAAGGTTTCATGGTGCTGGAAAGTAATGACTGTTGTACTGCGTAACATCTCGATCACACCTTCTAAGGTTCAGGGTCTAATGTGGAAGAAGTGACAGAAAGAATGTAAGAGCCAAAGGAAGGGTAGGACTCCTTACAATGTGCTCCTCCAGACACAAAATGGCCTGGATATCCATGATGTCACCGTGCCTGACACTACCTACACAAGACCATCATAAGAGGAGGAAAAGATCATGACATCAAAATAAAAGAGAGACTGATTGAGATGGGAAGGGATATGATGGAGAATGGAATTTCAAAGAGGAAATTGTGGGGGATGGAGGGTATTACCATGGGGTATTTTTCATAATCATGGAAGATGTTAATAAAAATTGAGAAAGAAAATAATAGAAATAAAAATAGAAAAAATAACTACTTGGAGCCAGCCTTTAACCCATTCATGGCCACCGTGCACAGCCAGAGGACAGGGCAGCACCAAGGTCTCAAGCTCTCGGACAATTGAGGCTCCCTGAGGAACTTGTCTGAGAGCCAGAGACAGTGTCTGCCACAGGGTTGAGGTCTGTGATGTCCTTAGAGTCTGAGTGAGGTCCTGGGGCTCTTAGGGCGTCACCTGCTCAGTGCATCCCATCTTCCAGGACCAGTGGAAACAGGTGCATTGCTGGGCTGAGGAGCATTTGTAAAAGGCTCCTTCCATTCATCCTGTGTATGGAAACTGAGTTTCCTCCTCTTAGACCCTGAATGGCATCTGCCCCACGTGCCTTCTTCTGGGCACGCCAGGAGGGAACTTAGCAGATCTCAGACATTGAATGGTATTTAGTCTCTTGCCCTGTACTGGACAAGACAAGAGGGAACCTAGTAAGTCTTCCACAGAAAAAAATGTATTCTGCTTTGCATTATAGTAAAGAAAACTTTTGGTTTTTTGTTTCTATTTTCTTTTTCTGATATTTGTAAGGAGACTCTTGCTCAGGCTGACCTCTTCACAGGTTGGCCTCAAACTCATGGCAATCCTCCTACCTGTTCTTCCCTTCAGTATGTTAATGTTTTTGGAGGGGCCAAGGCTCAAACCCAGAGAGCTGGACACGCACTCCGCATCGGAGCTACAGTTTGCTCCTGATGTACTGTAAGAACGGGATGTCCAGTCAGTTTCAGAGTCTACAGTGACCTCGTCCCCAGCTCCATGGACTCATCCAATTCCTCACTGGGCTTCATCACCTCAGAATCCAGACACCTCATCTGGCAGTGGACTCCCCAAACACCACTGCACTCCAAGGAGGCCACTGCAGCTGAGGAATGTCCATGGCATGACCCTGATTCTGGAAAACATCACCTGTCCTCAACCTCATCACAGATGACCCGCAACTACAAGGGCCCAAGCAGTGGCCTCCCCAATGGGACGTGGTCTCTGCAGAACAGACCAGCTCTTCCCAAGAAGCCTCCCTTAAGGAGGGATTCCACCCCAGCCACGTCTCTGACAGGGTGTGGACGTCTGTGAGCTGACCAGGTGCTGACCTTCCACAACTGATCTTATCCAACACCTTTGAGATCTTAGAGCTCATGGGATGGTGTCTGACATGCCAGGAATAGGAATTCAGATGGATCGTTTGGCTATGAACCTTGGTTGTGATTGGAGGTGACCCAGTGGCATCAGTGCCCTGGAACAGGCCTGTCTTGCTAGCTCAGGCTGGCACCTTACCAAATCAGGGGATTTACCAGCTTGCTCACGTTGCTTGGGAAAGGACATCCACTGTGGGCTGTTACACTGGCCCGGAGTGAAGCAGGGCCTGGCACCAGCTGGGCAGGCTTTCCACCACCAGGCCACGCCCCAGCTCCTCAAAGAACTTTATGAATGCACTCCTTGCCCCCTTCTCTGCACATCTATATTGTATGATTTCCAGTGAAGACAAGATGCCAGAGTGATGGCTCAGCGGTTAGGAGTACATGGTTATGACGATGAGGGCCTGAGTCAGCCCTAGTTCAAGTCCCCGGCACCCATGTACAAAACTGAGCATGGCCACAGATGTGTCACCCAGCCTTATAGGACATGGAGACTAGAGAATTTCTGGGACTTGCTGACCAAAAGTGACCACTTCAGTTTGAGTGTTGAGGGAGACTCTCTGTAGGTAACATGCAGATGAGCTACAGAGAAGGGAAACCAGACACCATATTTTCCTCTCGCCTCTACACACACAGGAGGGCACACTCATTTACACACATGCTACAATCAAAATTCAAAACAAGGAGACATTTCATGACTTCAAAATATATATTTGGAGAGTTAAGTATACCACCGCTTGAAAGTAAAAATATGAGCTGGGTGTGGTGGCACCTGCCTTTAATCCCAGCACTCAGAAGGCAGAGGTTGGAGGATTGCTAAGAGTTTGAGGCCAACCTGACACTACATAGTGAATTGCAGGTCAGCCTGAACCGGAGTTAGACCCTACCTCTAAAAAGAGAAAGAGAGTAAAATTATGATTGATAATCATCAGAAAGAACAATACGAAAGAGAGTTTGAGAATCCCAAGGTAAAACTTAACCCCAGTCTTCTCCATGCCAGAGCCACAGAGGAGGGGTGGCATTTATTTCTTGGTCCCCAACACAGAGGACACATTAAAATGATTTGGCATGTGCACAGGGACTGAGGAGTTAGGAGTCTTCCAGCTCATCATCCTGGGTCTTCTTGGTCTGGTAGGACAGCAAGGACAGCGGCTTGTTCTCATGAGGGAGTGGTTCCAACACCGTCATGTGAATGAACTCACCATCACCGACATCAACCTGCAGAGTGGGGGACCAGTGAAGGAGGTGACGTTTGGGGCCCAGGCTCTGGGCTAGAGTGAGCCTTGGAGCCGGTAAGCGAGCACAGGTCACAGCTACTGAGCCAGTGACAATTCCTATCCTCTTCCAACACAAGTCCCTGGGACCCATATTCGCTCCTCCTCCTGAGACACACAGACACACACACACACACACACACACACACACACACACACATGCTCCCGGCTGCATGCTGCTCCTCTAAGGGGGTGACCTCAGAGGGGATTCCTGGAGCACTCTGTCCGGTGGCCGAGGCCATGACCCCTGGCCTACCTGAGCCACTTCCTCCTCAGCACCCAGCACCCACCTTTATGTAGTAGATGCTGCCGGCCACGACCTGGCTCCTGTAAGACACAGCTTTAAAGACGGAGAACTTCCGGTTTTCCTTCTGCTCAAGCTGGGACTTCACCTAGAAGGAGCAGAACCGCAGGACTGAGCCTCAGCAGCAGGTGGCATCCAGCCTGCCAGGTGCCCATCCCCCAGCCTGTGCCCACCAACCCTTCATCCCAGGGCTCTGCCCAGCTTTGGACACAGGAGGCTGGGGGCCTCGAGGGGACATGGAAAGTGTCCTTCTTCCTTCTGCTCAAGCTCAGTGACATTCACTCACACTCGCTTGGGCAGGAGACATTTTGATATCTTTGCCATTCTCTTACCACTTTATATCCTGGCTTCTTTTTTTCACTTATCATGCAAACAGTTCATTTTAAAGGCTGCTTTTTTTAAAACTTATTTTAACTAATTCATTGATTCCTTGTTGGAGTTGTGTGTTAAATTGCAGGGCCTTGCATATGCTAAGTACACTTTCTGTTTTTTAATGTCCTTTGTCCCCTAAGTACACTTTCTACCACTGCACTACATCTATGCCCTAAAACATCTTTTTGGTGTTTTTTGTTTGTTTCTTTGTTTGTTTGTTTTTTGAGGTAGGAGCTCTCTCCAAACAGGCTGATCTGGAATTTACTATGTGGATTCAGGTTGGCCTCAAACTCATGACCATTGACACTCCTTATGATTGCCCGGAGAGAGCTGGGATTAAAGGCAGGCGCCACCACGCCAGGCTCATCTTTTAAAATCGAATCTTGTCAGTTGAGCGACAGGGCCTGACTTGACTTGGGAGGAGGCAGCAAGGCAAAAAAGTAGAAAGGAAAGTGACTTTTCTTCTTGCTCAAGACCCTGAGTGATCTCTGGCTCCTCACAAATCTCTGCTTTGATAACAAACAGCCACAGGGTGAACACTCTAACCCAACAAATACACTCTAGAGCACAGTTTTTTCCTTCAAAAATCCTTTTTTTTTTTTGAAGTAGGGTATCACACTAGCCCAGGGCGACACGGAATTCACTACGGAGTCTCAGGGTGGCCTCGAACTCATAGAGATCCTCATACCTTTGCCTCCCGAATGCTAGGATTAAAGGTGTGCTCCACCACACCCGGTTGCTCTTCATATTTTTTTAATTGACGACTTCCACGATTGCAAATAATATCCCATGATCATGCCCTCCCTCCGCCCACTTTCCCCTTTGAAACTCCATTCTCCATCATGTAGCCTCTCCTTCTCAATCAGTCTCACTTTTATTTTCATGTCATGATCCTTTGCTCCTATTATCATGAACTCTTACCAGCCCCCTTCACCCAGATCTAACTCTCTAGTACAGATGGGGAAACTGAGGCACCCGCCCTTGAGCTCTCCTACACGGCCTGGTTAAAACAGCCAAAAGGAAAAAAAAAAAAAGAAAAAAAGCATTTTGACAGGGGTCTCCCTCTTTTGTCCAGGCGTCCCGTGGGCTGCGCTCCGAGGATGCCACCTTGCAGGCTCGCCCGAGCATCCGCCCCGCGGGGCCAGCCCAGCGCTGCCCGCCTCTCCCGGGCTCTCGGTGGCCATCGCGTCCCTCCGCCGCCCAGCGCGTGTCTCCTGGGCTCAGCTCGGACCCCGTCCGGCTCCCGGGTCCCGGAATCCCGCCGGCCCGCCCTGACCCGGTTCTCCCGTCCCGGATCCTCACCTTGTCGGCTATCTCCTGGATCTCGGCTGTGGCCGGTTTGGTGTCGGAGAAGCCCCCGTACATCATCTTGACGGCGGTCTAAGGTCCAGAGAAGACTGGGAGAGCAGAGGGAGCGCAGAACCCAACGACCCATGGTTACCGCCACAAGTTGCCTAAAAACCCTGGTTTGGCTCCGCCCCAGGACCCACGTGACACGACCCAGCCCAGACCAAGCTGTCCCTTTCCAGTCTTGAAAGAAAAAAATCCTCAAAATCAAAGAGGGCCTTCAAAAGAATCGAAAGTTGGAGAGAATGCGCAGTGGGTAAAGGCACTTGAAAACCCTGGTGGCACCGGGTTCGATCCCTCACTACCCGTGTAAAGTCAGACCGCTCAAAGTAACGCGTTCACCTGGAGTTCATTGCAATGGCAGAAAGCTCTGGCATGCCCATTCTTTCTCTCTCTATATATCTCTAAAAATAAATGCATAAATATTTTGGTGGGGGTGTTTTTTAAATATTTTATTCATTTATTTGAGAAAGAAAGAGAGAGGGCTTAAGGTAGGGAGAGAATGGGCATGTCAGGGCAAATATCCATTGCAAACCAACTGTAGATGCAGGCACCACCGTGTGCCGCTGGCTTAAGTGGGTACTGGGGAATCAAACCTCGGGCATTATGCTTCACAGGCAAGCTCCTTAGCCCGTAAGCCATCTCTCCAGCCCCTTTTTGGTTTTTCTTTAAATATATATATAAACTATATATACATAGATAGATATATACAGTATTTATTTATTCATTCATTCATTCATTCATTCACTCATTTAAGAGACAGAGAGAGAGAGAAAGAGTGAGAGAGGAATGGGTGCGCCAGGCCTCCAGCCAGGGCAAATGAATTCCACATGCATGCACTCCCTTGTGCATTTGGCTTAATTGGGTCCTGGAGAATTGAACCTGGATTCTTTAGCTTTGCAGGTAAATGCTTTAACCACTAAGCCATCTTTCCAGCCCCCTTTTTTGTTTGTTCCGGGCAGGGTCTCACTTTAGCCCAGGATGACCTGGAATTCACTATGTATACTTTTAGAGTTGCCTGGCACTCACTGTGGTCCTCTTACCTCTGCCTGCTGGCTACAGGGACTAAAGGCATGCACAACCAGGGGCTGGAGAGATGGCTTAGTTAAGGCACTTGCCTGAGAAACCCTGGCACCCGGCTTTGATACCCTTATAAGTCAGATGTACAAGGTGGTGCATACATCTGGAGTTTGTCCTGTATTTTTTGTCTGTTTGTTTTTCAAGGAAGGGTCTCGCTCTAGTCCAGACTGGAATTCACTACGTAGTCTCAAGGTGGCCTCAAACTCATGGTGATCCTCCACCTCTGCCTTCCAAGTGCTGAGACTATCGGTGTGTGCCACCACACCCAGCTTTTTAAAAAACGTTGTTACTTATTTTAAAATACATTTTATTTATTTATTTACTTGAAAGGCAGAAAGAGAAAGAGAGGGACAGAATGGGAATGCCAGGGCCTCCAGATACTTCAAATGAACTCCAGATGCACGCACCACTTTGTGCATCTGGCTTACATGGGTCTTGGAGTATTGGTCCGGGAACCTTTGGCTTTTCAGGGAAATGCCTTAACCACTAAACGATCTTCTCAGCCCGTTTTTATTTATTTATTTGTTTGTTTATTTGCAGATACAGGGAAGCATAAAGAGTACGAGTGCAAGAAGCTCTCCAGGCACTGCAAACACACTCGAGATGCATGCCACTGTGTAGTTGGCTCTGTGTAGTACTGGGAATTGAACCTGGGTTGTTAGGATTCACAGGCAAATGCCTTATCTGCTGAGCCATCTCTTCAGCCCTATTTTTCATTTTTTTTTTTAAAGAATCACCTTTATTTATTTTCTTTGAAAGGACACATATAGAGAGAGATTGAGTTGGCCAGGGGACTAGCCACTACAATGTAATTCCAGATTCATGTGCCAGTTTGTGCATCTGGCTTTACATGGGTACTAGAGAGTCAAACTCAGGCCATAAGATTTTGTAAGCCTGGGCCTTTAGCCACTGAGAAATTTCTCGTAGAGCCCAGGCTGAGCCCGAGGCTGGCAGAACCCTATTTATAGTTCTTCACATGGCTGACATGCAGGCCAGGACACAACACACCAGATTGAGAATGGCGGCAAACGGAGGTGGCAGGCCAAGAGGTCTGAGCTCCCATGGGCCCTGTGGACACCAAACTTTGGAGAGAAGTCCTCCTGCTGCTCAGAGGCATCCCAAGACGGGAAAGGAGTGGGGCACCGGGCCACTTTCTCAGAGCCATTCTGCATGTACTGAGCTGCTGCCCATGCAGACAGCTCAGTTCCTGTCATGCATACTCAGAGGATGGCACATTTCCTGGCAAGGCGTGGCACTTCTTGTGCTGTAATCCTTCTTGCTTCAGTTCTTGGGTGTCTGCAAACACCCCAGGCTCTGGGCAGGACAGGTGCTCAGCAGACTCAGCATTTTATTTGATTGCTTATCTCCAGAGATCTAGATGAGCACCCCAGGGGAAGGGTGGAGAGGGAAGGATTGGGGCACCTGGTTCCCTTCTTCTCACAGGCTGACATAACTGCTGCGCCCAATCAGGTCCACAGAGTGGACAGCTGGGGTCTTGCCGGTCACCTCCCAGCATGCCCTCAGGATCTCCTGCCCGTCCTTGCAAGGCAGCCTGGCGATCACTGCAACCTTCTCTGTGAGGCTCGCATCAACCTATGTGATTGCCACCCTGCCACACGCCTCACCCCGTCCTGGCATTCCTGCCACCACTTGTAGGACTCCTTGGTCTGAACTTCCGTGCTATCAGAAAAGCCAGGATGTATCTCTTAAACTCTAAGTCTAGGGCTCGAGAGATGGCCTATGTGTTAAGCGCTTGCATGTGATGCCTAAGGATCCCAGTTCAAAGCTCGATTCCCTAGGACCCACGTAAACCAGATGCACAAGGTGGCACATGCATCTGCAGTTCATTTGCAGTGGCTGGAGGTCCGGGCACACCCATTCTGTCTCTCCCCATCTGCTTCTTTCTTTCTCTGTCTGTCGCTCTCAAGTAAATAAATAAAATAAAAAACAATGTGAGTCCAATCATGCAGTTTCTCATGTTTGGGAGATACGCAGCATGGGTCTGGTTAGGGGAGGGCGAGGCTGTGGTCCTGGCATGACAGCCATGTAAGAGTGTTTGTGTCGCAGTCATGGTGCCCTGGGATGAAAACGCTTTAGAAGCCCATCTTCAGTCAAGCTGCTCACAGCATGACATTAAGCCCAGGAAAAATGGGAGGCAACTGTGGGTGTCCTGTCCTTTGTCCAAGCAGGCACAGTAGGAGCTGGCTGTGCCAACGCTGCACATCCCTTAGCAGAGACTTAATGTCACCTGGGCACAGTCAGTGCTGGCACACGCTTGACCTCAGCACTTGGGAGGCAGAGGTAGGAAGATCACCAGGCGTTCGGGGCAGCCTGAGACTATATAGTGAATTCCACTCTAGGTCAAGAAGAAGGAGAAGGAGTGGGGGAAACCAACTGCTCTCTAATTGGACTGAAGGCCCCCATATGGGAGGGAATACACGCCTGGTACTGAAAACCTAATCAAAAGCCTATGGCAGGAGTGGTCATGAGCCTTAGGGGTATAAAGCCTGCTCTTGTCTGGATAAATGCATATATTACTCTCACCAAATTGCCCTGAAAGCACTACACTTAATGTTCACACTCATATATTAATGTTACTCTCACTTCTGGTTAGAGAAGCTTCTCTTTTCAGATGGCGATGACCCCTGTAATGGCCCGAAATGCAACATAGTGCTGAGAAGAAGGGACGGAGGAGTGTCCAGCACTGAAACATCTCTAGCACACCCTCCAAGTCTCAGAGTCTATTGCCAAAGAGGTGGCGGAAAGAATGTAAGAGTCAAAGGAAGGGGACCACTTCTTTTTTTTTTTTTTTTAAGTAGGGAAGAGACATTTTATATTTTTGTACTTTTTTCTTCACAGAGCTAAGACCACTTCTTACTACAGCACTCTGGACAGAATTTGGCCTTGATATCCAAGACCTCACAGTGCCTAGCAATACCTAGCAAGACCCTCAAGATATGAGAAAAAGATGATGGCCTCAAATCAAAAGAGAGACTAACGCACAGAGGGAGGGGACATGACCGAGGAGAGAGCCATGAAGGAGAAAGTGGGGGACAGGAGGAGAGAGGAGGGAAATACTATGGTTTGTTGTCCTTAAGTATAGAAGTAGTCATAATATACATATATAATAAAAATCAAAAGAAGAAGGAACAGAAGGAGGAGGAGGAGGAGAAGGGGGAGGGCCGGAGGAAGAGATGGAAGAGGAGAGAGAGGGAGTGCACACTGCTCCCGGCCGGTCAAGCTTTCTCGTTGTCCCTAGAGCACAAAGACTGGATTCCCCCAGGTGCACAACTTTTTCTTTGTTTGTTTTTTTCGAGGTAGGGTCTCACTGTAGCCCAGGCTGACCTGGAATTCACTAGGTAGTGTCAGGGTTGCCTCGACTCATGGAGATCCTCCTACCTCTGCGTCCTGAGTGCTGGGATGAAAGGGGTGCGCCACCACGCCCGGCCAGGTTCTCAGTTGTGCCTCTTGCTGATGTGAATGCAGATCTGTGCAGTGCGATCTCCCACGTAGTGAGCATCTCCTCTCGACAGTCAGCCACTCTGCACCAGCAGCTCTTTCCCACGCAGGCAGATGGAGTGGGAGCTGCTCTGGCTCCTCTTGCAGCTCATGAGGACAGTGTTAGCTTTCCTGGGAACTCCATCAGGACTGTGGTCCTGGCCTCAGCGGACCCAGTCATGGCCACCCTGCTCTGCAGGAGGGCAACACCAAGGTCCCAAGCTCTGAGACAAGTGAGGCTCCCTGAGGAACTTGACTGAGAGCCAGGACAGTGTCTGCCACAGGGTTGAGGTCTGTGCTGTCCTTAGAGTCTGAGTGAGGTCCTGGGGCTCTTAGGGTGTCACCTGCTCAGTGCATCCCATCTTCCAGGTCCAGTGGAAACAGGTGCCTTGCTGGGCTGAGGAGCATTTGTAAGTGGGCTCCTTCCCTTCATCGTGTGCATGGAAACTGAGTTTCCTCTTCTCAGAGCCTGAATGGCATCTGCCCCTCCTTCCTTCTTCAGGGCATGCCAGGGGGGGACTTACCAGGTCTCAGACATTGAATGATATTTTCGTCTCTTGCCCTCTACTGGACATGCCAATAGGGAACCCAGTAAGTCATCCACTGAAAAAATTTACTCTGATTTGCACTATTTTAATGTAGATTTTTGGTTTTTTGTCATATTCTTTTTCTGATTTTAATAAGGAGGGTCTTGCTCTAGCTCAGGCTAACCTCTTCACAGGTTGGCCTCGAACTCATGGCAATCCTCCTACCTGTTCCTCCCAAGAGTAAGTTATTGTTTTTAGAGGAGCAGAGTCTCAAACTCGAGTGCCCCATGGTGGGCACGCACTCCACATCGGAGCTACAGTTTGCTCTTGACGTACTGTACCAACGGGATGTCCAGTCCTTTTCAGAGGCTTCAGTGACCTCCTCCCCAGCTCCATGGACTCATCCAATCCCTCACTGGGCTTCATGACCTCAGAATTCAGATACCTCATCTGGCAGTGGACTCTCCAAACACCACTGCACTCCAAGGAGGCCACTGCGGCTGAGGAATGTCCATGTCCTCACCCTGATTCTGGAAAATATCACCTGTCCTCAACCTCATCACAGGCCACCCGCAACTCCAAGGGCCCAAGCTGTGGTCTCACCAACGGGACGTGGTCTCTGCAGAACAGACCAGCTCTTCCTACGAAGCCTCCCTTCAGGAGGAATTCCCCCCCGGCCACGTCTCTGGCAGGGTGTGGACGTCTGTGAGCTGACCTGGTGCTGACACTCCACAGCTGCTCTTACCCAACACCTTTGAGACCGTAGAGCTCGAGGGACCATCTCTGACATGCCAGGAATAGGAATTCAGATGGGATGGCTGGACATGAAGCCTGGCTGTGATGTTAGGTGACCCAGTGGCCTCAGTGCCCTGCAACAGGCCCATCTTGCTAGCTCCGGCTGGCACCTTATCAAATTAGGGGATTTACCAGCCTGCTCACATTGCTTGTGAAAGGACTTCCACTGTGGGCTGTTACACTGGCCCGGAGTGAATCAGGGCCTGGCACCTGCTGGGCAAGCTTTCCACCACCAGGTCACGCCCCAGCTCTTCGAAGAACTTTATGAATGCACTCCTTGCCCCCTTCTTGGCACATCTATATTGTATGATTTCCAGTGAAGACAAGATGCCAGAGTGATGGCTCAGCGGTTAGGAGTACGTGGCTATGACGATGAGACGGCCTGAGTCAGCCCTAGTTCAAGTCCCGGCCACCATGTACAAAACTGAGCATGGCCACACGTGTGTCACCCCAGCCTTGTAGGACATGGAGACTAGAGAATGTCTGGGACTTGCTGACCAAAAGTGACCACTTCAGTTTGAGTGTTGAGGGAGATTCTCTAGGTAACATGCAGATGAGCTACAGAGAAGGGAAACCAGACACCAAATTTTCCTCTCGCCCCTACACACACAGGAGGACACACTCATCTACACACACATACTAACATCAGAATTCAAAACAAGGAGACATTTCATGACTTCAAAATATATATTTGGAGACTTAAGTATAGCACCGTTTGAAGGTAAAATTATGAGTTGGGCGTGGTGTCACCCGCCTTTAATCCCAGAACTCAGAAGGCAGAGGTTGGAGGATTGCTGAGAGTTTGAGGCCACCCTGAGACTACATAGTGAATTCCAGGTCAGCCTGAACCGGACTGAGACTCTTCCTCAAAAAAGAAAAAAAAAGTAAAATTATGATGGATAATCAGCAGAAGGAACAATTCGAACGAGAGTTTGAGAATCCCAAGGTAAAACTTAACCCCAGTCTTCTCCAGGCCAGAGCCACAGAGGAGGGATGGCATTTATTTCTTGGTCCCCAGCACAGAGGACACATTAAAATGATTTGGCACGCGCACAGTTACTGAGGACTTAGCAGTATTCCAGAGCATCATCCTGGGTCTTCTTGGTCTGGTAGGACTGCAAGGACAGCGGCTTGTTCTCATGAGGGAGACTTTCAAACACCTTCATGTGAATGAACTCACCATCACCGACGTCAACCTGCAGAGAGAGGGGGACCAGTGAGTAGAGGTGACGTTTGGGCCCCAGGCTCTTGGCTGGAGTGAGCCTCGGAGCAGGCAAGCGAGCACAGATCACAGGTACTAAGCCGGTGACAATTCCTATCCTCTTCCAACACAAGTCCCTGGCATTCATATTCGCTCCTCCTCCTGAGACACACAGACACACACACACACATGCTCCCCTCTGCATGCTGCTCCTCTAAGGGGGTGACCTCAGAGGGTATCCCTGGATCATTCTGCCCGGTTGCCGAGGCCATGACCCCAGTCCTACCTGAGCCACTTCCTCCCCAGCACCCAGCACCCACCTTGATGAAGTAGTTGGTGCCAGCCACGACCTGGCTCCTGTAAGACACAGCTTTAAAGACGGAGAACTTCCGGTTTTCCTTCTTCTCAAGCTGGGACTTCACCTAGAAGGGGCAGAACCGCAGGACTGAGCCTCAGCAGCAGGTGGCGTCCAGCCTGCCAGGTGCCCGTCCCCCAGCTTGTGCCCACCAAACTTTCTCCCCAGGGCTCTGCCCAGCTGTAGACGCAGCAGGCTGTGTCCTTCTTCCTTCTGCTCAAGCTCAGTGACATTCACACACACTCGCTGTGGCAGGAGACATTTTGATACCTTTGCCATTCTCTTTGCCCGTTATATCGTTGATTCTCTTTTTCACTTATCATGCAAACATTTCATTTTAAAGACTGTGAATTTTTTTTTAAACTTATTTTAACTAATTCATTGTTTCCTTGTTGGAGTTGAGCGTTAAATCGAAAGGCCTTGCACATGCTAAGTACACTTTCTGTTTTTTAATTTCCTTTGTCCCTTAAGTACACTTTCTACCACTGTACTACATCTATGCCCTAAAACATCTTTGCTGGTGTTGTTTGTTTGTTTGTTTATTTGTTTTTTGAGGTAGGTGCTCTCTCCAAACAAGCTGATCTGGAATTTACTATGTGGATTCAGGTTGGCCCAAACTCATGACGATTGACACTCCTTGTGACTGCCCGAGAGAGCTGGGATTAAAGGCAGGCGCCACCACGCCAGGCTCATCTTTTAAAATCGAATCTTGTCTTTTGAGCGACAGGGCCTGGCTTACTTGGGAGGAGGAAGCAAGGCAAAAAAGTAGAAAGGAGAGTGACTTTTCTTCTTGCTCAAGACCCTGAGCGATCTCTGGCTGGTCACAAATCTCTGCTTTGATAACAAACAGCCACAGGGTGAACACCCTAACCCCACAAATACACTCCTGCGTATTTTTTTTCTTAAAAAAAAAAAACATTTTATTTTTTCGAGGTAGGTTCTCACGCTAGCCCAGGGCGACCCAAAATTCACTGTGGAGTCTGAGGGTGGCCTCAAACTCATGGTGATCCTCCTACCTCTGTCTCGGGAGTGCTGGGATTAAAGGCGTGCGATGCTACGCCTGGCAGCTCTTCAAATTTTTTTTTAAATATTTATTTATTTATTTATTTTTTATTAACATTTTCTATGATTATAAAAAATATCCCATGGTAATGCCCTCACTCTCCCCCACACTTTCCCCTTTGAAATTCCATTCTCCATCATATTACCTCCCCATCTCAATCATTCTACTTACATATATACAATACCAACCTATTAAGTACCCTCCTCCCTTCCTTTCTCTTCCCTTTATATCTCCTTTTTAACTTACTGGCCTCTGCTACTAAGTATTTTCCTTCTCACGCAGAAGCCCAATCATCTGCAGGTAGGATCCACATATGAGGGAGAACATGTGGCGCTTGGCTTTCTGGGCCTGGGTTACCTCTGTATAATTGACGACTTCCATGATTGCAAACAATATCCCATGGTCATGCCCTCCCTCCGCCCACTTTCCCCTTTGAAACTCCATTCTCCATCATGTCGCCTCCCCGTATCAATCAGTCTCTCTTTTATTTTCATGTCATGATCCTTTCCTCCTATTATCATGGTCTTGTGTAGGTAGTGTCAGGCACGGCACTCCTGAACTCTTACCAGCCCCCTTCACCCAGATATAACTCTCTAGTACAGATGGGGAAACTGAGGCACCCGCCCTTGAGCTCTCCTACACGGCCTGGTAAAACGACTAAAAAATCAAAACAAAACAAAAACCAAGTTGACAGGGGTCTTCCTCTGTGGTCCAGTCGTCCCGTGGGCAGCGCTCCGAGGATGCCACCATGCAGGTTCGCCCGAGCATCCGCCCCGCGAGGCCAGCCCAGCGCTGCCCGCCTCTCCCGGGCTTTCGGTGGCCATCGCGTCCCTCCGCCGCCCAGCGCGTGTCTCCTGGGCTCAGCTCGGACCCCGTCCAGCTCCCGGGTCCCGGAATCCCGCGGGCCCGCCCAGCACCGGCTCCGAGCGGCGGGTGCGGCCGCGCCCCGAGCCCCGCGGGGACGGCTGCGCTGCGGGAGCCGGCGCCCTGCGGCCAGGCGTGGGGAGGCGGCGCGGCCACGGTGCCCGCGGTCCCCGCCGGCCCGCCCTGACCCGGTTCTCCCGTCCCGGATCCTCACCTTGTCGGCAATCTCCTGGATCTCGGCTGTGGCCGGTTTGGTGTCGGACCAGCCTCCTTTCAACATCTTGGCGGCGGTCTAAGGTCCAGAGCAGACTCGGAGAGCAGAGGGAGCGCACAGCCCAGCGAGCCATGGTTACCGCCACAAGTTGCCTAAAAACCCTGGTTTGGCTCCGCCCCAGGACCCACGTGACACGACCCAGCCCAGACAAAGCTGTCCCTTTCCAGTCTTGAAAGAAAAATATCCTCAAAATCAAAGAATTCGCCACCATGGTGCTCACGCCTTTAATCCCAGCACTCGGGAGGCAGAGGTAGGAGTATCGCTGTGAGTTCAAGGCCACCCTGAGACTACAGAGTGAATCCCAGGTCAGCCTGGGCTTGACAGTGGTTAAAGGCACTAGTAAACCCTGATGGCCCAGGGTTCGATCCCTCACTACCCGTGTAAATCAGACCGCTCAAAGTAACGCATGCACCTGGAGGTCATTGCAATGGCAAAAAGCTCTGGCGTGCCCATTCTTTCTCTGTCTCTCTAAACAAATCAATAAATATTTTTGGGTTTTTAAAAATATTTAATGTATTTATTTGAGAAAGAGGGAGAGAGGGGGTAAGGTAGGGTGAGAATGGGCATGCCAGGGCCTCCAGCTTCTGGAAACGAACTCCAGATGCATGCACCACTTTGATCATCTGGCTTACATGGGGTCCTGGAGAATTGGTCTGGGATCCTTTGGCTTTGCAGGCAAACACCTTAACTGCTAAGCCATCTCTCCAGCCCGTTTTTATTTATTTGTTTGTTTGTTTGTTTGCAGACAGAGGGAAGCCTAGAGATTACGAGTGCCCCAAGGTCTCCAGCCACTGCAAGCAAACTTGAGATGCATGCCACGGGAGTTGGCTCTAGGCAGTACTGGGAATAGACCCAGGTTGTTAGGCTTCACAGACAAATGCCTTACCTGCTGAGCCATCTCTTCAGCCCTGTTTTTCTTTCTTTCTTTCTTTTTTTAATAAATGTTTTTATTTATTTGAATGGACAGAGCGAGAGAGGGAGAGAATGGGTTGGCCAGGGTCACTCACCACTATAAACTAATTTTAGATTCATGTACCACTTTGTGCATCTGGCCTTCCATGGGTAACAGGTAATTGAAATCAGGCCATAAGGCTTTGCAAACTAGGGCTTTTAGCCACTGACCAATTTCTCCAGCCCAGGTACAAATATTATCTTTTTTTTTTTTAAATTTGCGAGGTCTCATACAGGCCAGGCTGAGCCCAAGGCTGACAGAACTCTGTTTAGAGCTCTACGCATGGCTGACATGCAGGACAGGACACAACCCACCCCAGGCTGAGAACGCTGGCAATGGGAGGGGGCAGGCCAAGAGCCCTGAGCTCCCATGGCCCTGTGGACACCCAGCTTTGGGAGAGGTCCTCCTGCTACTCAGAGGCATCCCAAGCCACCAGCAAGGAGTGGGGCACCGGGCCCGTTTATCTGCATGTACTCAGGTGCCTTTCGTGCAGACAGCTCAGTTCCTGTTATGCATGCCCAGATGTTGGCACATTTCCTGGCAAGGTGTGGCACTTTTTGTGCTGAAATCCTTCTTGCCTCAGTTCTCAGGTCTCTGAAAACACCCCAGGTTCTGGGCAGGTCAGGGGCCCAGCAGCCTCAGGATTTTATTTGTTGCTTAATCTCCAGGGAGCTAGGTGAGCAACCCATGGGGAAGGGTGGGGCAGAAAAGATTGGGGCACCTGGTTCCCTTCTTCTCACAGGCTGACATAACTGCTGGGCACCATCGGGCCCCCAGTGCAGACAGCAGGGGTCTTGCCTGTCACCTCCCAGCAGGCCCTCAAGATCTCCTGCCAGTCCTTGCAAGGCAGCCTGGGGATCACGGCAACCTTCTCTGTGAGGCTCGCTTCAACCTTTGTGATTGCCACCGTGCCACACCGCCTCACCCCGTCCTGGCATTCCTGCCACCACTTGTAGCGCTCCTTGGTCTGACCTTCCGTGCTATCAGGAAAGCCAGAAAGTAACTTTGAAAATCTGAGTCCAGGGCTGGAAGTATGGCTTAGCGGTTAAGCACTTGCCTATGAATCCTAAGGACCCCAGTTTAAAGCTCGATTCATCAGGACCCAAGTAAACCAGGTGCAGAAGGGGGCGCACGCGTCTGGAGTTTGTTTGCAGTGGCTGGAGGCCCTGACGCACCCATTCTCTTTCTCTCTCTATCTGCCTCTTTCTCTCTGTCTGTTGCTCTGAAATAAATAAAAATTTAAAAAAATCTGGGTCCAATCATGCAGTTTCTCATGTATGGGAGATACACAACATGGGTCTGGTTAGGGGAAGGTGAAGCTGTGGTTCCTGGCATGAAAACCCTGTAAGAGTGTCTTAGGCCCAGACATGGTCCCCTGGGATGAAAACCCTTTAGAAAGCCCATCTTCAGTCAAGGTAGCTCACAGCATGACATTCAGCTGAGGAAAGGGGAGCAGACTGTGGGTGTTCTGTCCTTTGTCCGAGCGGGAACGGTAGGAGCTGGCTGTGCCAACGCTGCACATCCCTCAGCAGAGAGTTAATGTCACCCGGGCACAGTCAGTGCTGGCACACCATTGACCTCAGCACTTGGGAGGCAGAGGTAGGAAGATTACTGTGTGTTCGGGGCAGCCTGAGACTACACAGTGAATTCCATTCTCGGTCAAGAAGAAGGAAAAGGAGTGGGGGAAACCAATTGCTCTCTAATTGTACTGAAGGCCCCCTGTATAGGAGGGAATTCGTGCCTGGTACTGAAAACCTAATCAAAAGCCTATGGCAGGAGTGGTCATGAGCTTCAGGGGTATAAAGCCTGCTCTTGTCTGGATAAATGCATATATTACTCTCACCAAATTGCCTTGAAAGCAGTACACTTAATGTTCACACTCATATTTTAATGTTACTCTCACTTCCCGTTAGAGAAGCTTCTCTTTTCAGATGGTGATGACCCCTGGGATGACCCAAAGTGCTGAGAAGAGGGGATGGAGGAGTGTCCAGCACTGAAACATCTCCAGCACACTCTCCAAGGCTCAGGGTCCATCGCAGAAGATGTGGCGGAACGAATGTAAGAGCCAACACTCAGGTGCCATAGATTGTTGCTAGAAAATTTTTGGTGCCAGGGATGGGATACCTTCCAGTGATTTGTGGGCCAGGGAGGTCCCTGATGCCCCCAAAACATTATCGGCCATTGCGGAGGCCCTTGGTTCCCCACCAGGAATAGATGGTAAGACCCTGTTGCTGAAGACTCCACATACTTGGGCTGCAATGCCACTGAGAAATTCTGCTGGAACTGAGGTTATAACCTCCTCCATGTAGACCAGCTGACAGAAAGCTGGAAGAAGCCATTCTGCATGCAATTCAATGGGAGAGAGAGAGAGATGATACTCAACAGGGACACTGCAAGCCTTATATTTGGCCAGCCAGGTCAATGAGCCAACAGGTGCAATAGTGGCACGTCTATCATGGTGGAAAACAACTGCCCTCTAATTGGACTAGAGGCCCATTCCATGGGAGGGAATGCATCCTTGATACTGAAAACTTAAAACAGGGGTAGTCATGAGCCCTAGTGGTGTAACATCTGCTGATGTCTGGATAAATGTAGATACTATGCTTATCAAACTGCCCAGTAAGCACTTGTCCTGATATTCATACTCTTATATTAATGCTACTCTCACTCTTGGCAGAGAATCTTTTCTTTTCAGATGGCAGTGACCTTGGGATGACTCAGAAGGTATCATGGTGCTGGAAAGAAGTGACTGGAGTACTGAGTAATATCTTGATCACACCTTCTAAGGCTCAGGGTCTAATGTGGAAGAGGTGGTGGAAAGAATGTAAGAGCCAAAGGAAGGATAGGACTCCTTACAATGTGCTCCCTCCAGACACAAAATGGCCTGGTTATCCATGATGTCACAGTGTCTGACACTACCTACCCAAGACCATCATAAGAGGATGAAAAGATCATGACATCACAATAAAAGAGACTGATGACATGGGGAGGGATATGATGAAGAATGGAATTTCAAAGGGGAAATGGGGGGGTTATGGAGGGTATTATCATGGGATATTTTTCATAATCATGGAAGATGTTAATAAAAATTGATAAAGAAAAAAATAGAAGAAAAATAACTCTACTTGGAGCCAGCCTTTAATCCCAGCACTTGGGAGGCAGAGGTAGGAGGATCGCTGTGAGTTCGAGGCCACCCTGAGACTACATAGTGAATTCCAGGTCAGCCTGAGCTAGAGTGAGACCCTACCTCAAAAACCCAAAATAAATAAAATTAAGAAGAAAAATAAGAATGTAAGAGCCAAAGGAAGGGCACCACTTCTTACATACAACAGTCCGGACAGAATTTAGCCTTGATATCCAAGACCTCGTGGTGCCCACCCATACCTAACAAGACCCCCAAAATAGGAGAAAAATATGATGGCATCAAATCAAAATAGAGGCTAATGCACAGTGGGAGGAGATATGATGGAGAGCAGAGCTGTGAAGGAGAAAGTGGGGGAGAGTAGGAGAAGGGAGGGAAATACTATGGTTTGTTGTCTTTAATTATAGAAGTTGTCAATAAAAATATATATAATAATAAAAATCAAAAGAAGAAGAAGGAGAATAAGAAGTAGAAGGAGGAGGAGAAGAAGGGGGAGGGCAGGAGGAAGAGATGGAAGAGGAGAGAGAGGGAGTTCACACTGCTTCCCCCAGGTGTACAATTTTTTCTTTGTTTGTTTGTCTTTTTTGAGATAGGGTCTCATTCTAGTCCAGGCTGACCTGGAATTCACTATGTTGTGTCAGGGTGGCCTGGAACTCATGGTGATCCTCCTCTCTCTGCCTCCTGAGTGCTGGGATTAAAGGTGTGCGCCACTATGCCCAGCCCAGGTCCTCAGTTGTGCCTCTTGCTGATGTGAATGCAGATCTATGCAGTGGGATCTCTCACGTAGTGAGCATTTCCTCTCGCCCAGTCAGCCGCTCTGCAACAGCCCCTCTTTCCCACGCAGGCAGATGGAGTGGGAGCTGCTCTGGTTCCTCTTGCAGCTCATGAGGACACTGGTAGCTTTCCTGGGAACTCCATCAGGACTGTGGTACTGGCCTCAGCGGACCCAGTCATGGCCACCCTGCTCTGCAGGAGGGCAACACCAAGGTCCCAAGCTCTGAGACAAGTGAGGCTCCCTGAAGAAATGTCTGAAGCCAGGAACAGTGTCTGGCACAGCGTTGAGGTCTGTGCTGTCCTTAGAGTCTGAGTGAGGTCCTGGGGCTCTTAGGGTGTCACCTGCTCAGTGAATCTCCTCTTCCAGGTCCAGTGGAAACAGATGCCTTGCTGGGCTGAGGAGCATTTGTAAATGGTCTCCTTCCCTTCATCCTGTGCATGGAAACTGAGTTTCCTCTTCTCAGAGCCTGAATGGCATCTGCCCCACTGTGGAAGGGTGGGGGAGGGGCGGGGGAGGGAACTTAGCAGATCTCAGACATTGAATGGTATTTTTGTCTCTTGCCCTCTACTGGACATGACAAAAGGGAACCTCGTAAGTCTTCCACTGAATAAACCTATTCTGCTTTGCATGATTTTAAGGTAAATTTTTGGTTTTATGTTGTTTTTTTTTCTGATTTTTCTAAGAGGGTCTTGCTCTAGCTCAGGCTGACTTCTTCACAGGTTGGCCTCAAACTCATGGCAATCCTCCTACCTGCGCCTCCCAACAGTATGTTAATGTTTTTGGAGGAGCTGAGGCTCAAACCTGAGTGCCCCATGTACAGGGCACGCACTCCGCATCGGAGCTATGGTTTGCTCCTGACGTACTGTAAGAACAGGATGTCCAGTCATTTTCAGAGGCTTCAGTGACCTCCTCCCCAGCTCCATGGACTCATCCAATCCCTCACTGGGCTTCATCACCCCAGAATCCAGACACCTCATCTGGCAGTGGACTCCCCAAACATCACTGCACTCCAAGGAGGTCACATTGGCTGAGGAATGTCCATGGCATGACCCTGATTCTGGAAAGCATCACCTGTCCTCAAACTCATCACAGGTGACCGGGAACTACAAGGGCCCAAGCAGTGTTCTCCCCAATGGGACGTGGTCTCTGCAGAACAGACCAGCTCTTCCCAAGAAGCCTCCCTTCAGGAGCGATTCCCCCCCTCCCATGTCTCTGGCAGGGTGTGAACCTCTCTGAGCTGACCGGGTGCTGACACTCCACAACTGCTCTTACCCAATGCTACGTCCACGGCGACCTTGCCTGTGTAGCAAAGATGCCTCTACACTGGAAGAGAGCTGAGGACAGAGGGCCGCACTCCTCGGAGGGATGCCCCCGGTGACCCCTTGGCAGTCAGTTACTGTAATGGTTCCTGCTGCCCATAAGAAGTCACAAAGACCCAATTGCTGGCGCCAATGGGCTGTTTTCTGCGCTCTGTTTCTTTCCTGCTTCCTTCTAGCTGTTTGTCTAAGAACAGCTAATTCAACACTTATTAGTAATCATGCACGCAATCAGAGTACAAGAAACAATCTAAGCGTTGAATGTGCCCCTTCTATAATTAGGGCAATGGAAGGAATGTATAACTCTACTAAGAATAAAAAATTAACTTTAGGACAATTTTTTGATGGTGTAGAGCAAAAACAGCTTATGGTGTTTAAGAACGATACTGAGCCTGCGAATATGAAAGTAGAAATGTTGATCGGTAATGTTCATAAGAAGCATGACAGTTCTACAGAAAAGGAGTTGCAAAACTTAGGCATTCCCACCAGGAAACTTCCTGGGGGATATGTTCAGTACTTGATCAAGGACAGATGGTGGACACCACCGAAGTGGACTCCTAGAGCTGGAAACTACTTAGTTCCACTCCCCTATGAGGGAGGATATGATAAATTTGGTAATAGATGGGTGAATTATGAAGGAAAACGGAGGCTATGGCATTCTCTTCCATTTATGGAACGCTTAGCAAGGAAGCGTAAGCCTTGGTGTTTATACAGTCCTTGGGGCATGACAGTCCTTGGGGTATAAGTAACCTGCTATTCACCTTACACCTTTTACCCTAGTTTCTGTTCATATAATGTTGTGGTCAATGGTGCGAGACATGCTTCTCAGAAAATGGGTACATTGCCTGCCTGATAAACACTACATGTATGCTTAGAGTAGAACAATACTTAAGATTGTTTAAATTAATAATTCTTGAGATCACTTGTTCAATCTGTATAAAACCTTGATGAAAACTTCAGTAAATCGCAGCAGCATATTCAACTTAGAGTGTGTCTGTCTGTCATTTCCTCGCCGAATCCCGAGTTCTCCTTGAGCCTTCGCCCTTGTTCTCCCTCGGTCCTGATCTCCCCGAGAGTCAGTCCGCGGCAACCCAACACCTTTGAGAGCGTAGAGCTCAGAGGACAGTCTCTGACATGCCAGGAATAGGAATTCAGATGGGATGCCAGGCCATGAACCCTGGCTGTGATTGGAGGGCTGCCTTGCTAGCTCAGGCTGGCATCTTATCACATGAGGGGTTTTACCAGCTTGCTCACATTGGTTGTGAAAGGACTTCCTTTGTGGGCTGTTACAGTGGCGGGGGGGTGAAGCAGGGACTGGCACCTTCTGGGCAGGCTTTCCACCGCCAGGTCACACCCCAGCTCTCCCGAACTTTATGAATGCACTCCTCACCCCTTCTTGGCACATGTGTGTTGTATGATTCCCCATGAAGACAAATATTCAACGCGGCACAGGGATGGCTCAGCAGTTAAGAGTACATGGCCATGAAAATAAGAGGGTCTGAGGCAGCCCTGGGTCACGCCCATGGCACGTGTCTGTTAACCCAGTGGTATGGGAGGCAGGGCCTGGAGAAGTGCTGGGTCCTGCTGCCCAGAATTGGCTGTTCCAGGTTGAGTGAGACTGTCTGAAGGAAGCATGCCAATGAGTGATAAGAGAAAAGACACTCTGGGCTGGAGAGATGGCTCAGTTGTTAAAGGTGCTTGTTTGCAAAGCCTCACAGCCTGGATTTGAAGCCCTAGAGCCCGGGTAAAGCCAGATGCACAAAGTGGCATTCTTTAAAGAAATTTATTTATTTATTTGAGAGAAAGAGAGAGAACAAACAGAGAATGGGCATGCCAGGGCCTCCAGCAACTGAGCCACCTCTCCAGCACCAAAGTGGCACTCTTAATGGCATTAGATAGTCCCCCCCCCCCCGAGGTAGGGTCTCATTGTAGCTCAGGCTAACCTGTAATTCACTATGGAGTCTCAGGCTGGCCTCAAACTCACTTTGATCCTTCTACCTGGCCTCCTGAGTGCTGGTATTGAAAGTGTGCACTACCGCATCCAGTAACTTTTTTTACTTTTTTTTTTTCCTTTGGTTTTCCAAGGTAGGGTGTTGCTCTAGCTCCGGCTGACCTGGAATTCATTATGTAGTCTCAAGGTGGCCTTGAAGTCATGACGATCCTCCTGCCTCTGACTCCCAAGTGTGTTACCACGCCCAGCTTACTTTTTAAAATATTTTATTTGTTTTTTACTTTGAGAGAGACAGGCAGAGAGGGGCAGATACAGAATGGGTGTGTTAGGGCCTCTAGCCACTGCAAATGAACTCCAAATGTGTGTACCACTGGCTAACTGCAATTGGCTAACATGGGTCCTGGAGAACTGAACTTAGATCCTTTGGTTTCACAGACAAACACCTTAATCACTAAGCCATATCTCCAGCCCTTAGCTTTTTTTAAAGTATTTATTTTTTTGTCAGAGGGAGAGAATGAATTCCAGATGCCATGTGCCACTTGGTACATCTGGCTTTATGTGGGTACTGGGGAATCGAACCTGGAACATCAGGATTTGCAAGCAAGTACCTTTAACAGCTGAGCCATCTTTCTAGCCCTCTAGACTGGAACTTTGTTTC
Source organism: Jaculus jaculus (assembly GCF_020740685.1). Taxonomy (NCBI): domain Eukaryota; kingdom Metazoa; phylum Chordata; class Mammalia; order Rodentia; family Dipodidae; genus Jaculus; species Jaculus jaculus. The sequence continues at coordinate 167,135,599 of NC_059106.1, forward strand.
TTCATGCGTGTGTGTGTGCCAACCTGTCTGGCTACTGAGGCTTTTTTATTTTATTATTTTTTTTTATTTTTTTTAAAATTTTTTATTTATTTATTTGAGAGCGACAGACACAGAGAGAAAGACAGACAGAGGGAGAGAGAGAGAATGGGCGCGCCAGGGCTTCCAGCCTCTGCAAACGAACTCCAGACGCGTGCGCCCCCTTGTGCATCTGGCTAACGTGGGACCTGGGGAACCGAGCCTCGAACCGGGGTCCTTAGGCTTCACAGGCAAGCGCTTAACCGCTATGCCATCTCTCCAGCCCTACTGAGGCTTTTTTAAAAAGATGACATATGGGTTGGAGAGATGGCTTAGGGGTTAATAGCTTGCTTATAAAGCCTACGAGGTTCGATTCACCAGGACCATGTTAGCCAGATGTACAAGGGGGCGCATGGATCTGGAGCTCGTCTGCAGTGGCTGGAGGCCCTGGTGCACCTATTCTCGCTCTCTCTCTGCCTCTTTCTCTATCTGACTGTCTCTCTCAAATAAATAAAGAAAAATAAACAAAAATTAAAAAAAAAAAGAAAGGTGGTGCATGTCTTTAATCCCATCACTCAGGAGGCAGAGGTAGGAATATATATATATGTGACAAAATGAATCCTTCTGGGAAGATTTCACAGTGGTTAAGGATGCTTGCTTGCAAAGTTGGCTGGCTTGACCTGGCCTAGGTTGTAATTCTTCAGTACTGCATACAAAAGCCAGGTCTACAAACTGGTGTATGTATGGAGTTTGTTTACAGGGGCAAGTGGCCCTGACATGCCCATGCTCATTCTACCTCTTTTTCTCTGTTCTTTCTCAAATAAACAACATATTAAAGAGAGAGAGAGAAAAGCTGGGCATGGTGGTGCATGCCTTTAATCCCAGCACTCAAGAGGCAGAGATAGGAGGATTGCCATGAGTTCAAGGCCATCCTGAGACTACAGAGTGAATTCCAGGTCAGCCTGAGCTAGAGTGAGACCCTATATCGAAAAACAAGCAAAAAAAAAAAAAGAGAGAGAGAGAGAGAAGAAGAGGGCAGAAGAGATGGCTTAGTCAATAAGGCGTTTGCCTGTAAAGCTAAAGGACCCAGATTCAGTTCCCCAGGACCAGCACAAGGTGGCGCATGTGTCTGAAGTTAATTTTTGGCTTCTAAAGACCCTGGCATGCCCGTTCTCTTTGCCTCTTTCAAATAAATAAAAATAAAAATGGGCTGGAGTGATGGCTTAGCCATTAAGACGTTTGCCTGCAAAGGCAAAGGTCCCTGGTTCAACTCCCCAGGACCAACAGAAGTTGGATGCACGAGGGACATATGCATCTGAAGTTCATTTGCTGTGGCTGGAGACTCTGAGTGCCATTCTCTATCTGCCTCTTTCTCTCTCCTCCTCTCTCAAATAAATAAAATTAAAAATAAATAAGGAAATAAAAAGAGAGGCCAGGCATGGTGGCACATGCCTTTAACCCCAGCACTGGAGAGGCAGAGGTAGGAGGATCACCATGAATTCAAGGCCACCCTGAGACTACACAGTGAATTCCAGGTCAGCCTGGGCTACAGAGAGACCCTACCTCAAAAGAAAAAGAGAGAGAGAGAGAGAGAGAGAGAGAGAGAGAGAGAAAGAGAGAGAGAGAAGAGAAAGTTAAGTATCCAGGTGAGGTGGTGCACACCTTCAATCCTGGTACTCAGAAGACAGAGGTATGAGGATCGCTGTGAGCCACCCCGAGACATAGTGAATTCCAGGTCAGTGTGAACTAGAGCGAGACCCTATCTCAGGAAAAAAAAAAAAAAAAATGAAACAAAACAAAACACTGGACACTCACATTCTCCTCTGGCATCTACACACACAGGGGCACACACAAACATATGGCACATGTCACATGACATCATACTTACCCTACATACACCAAAACAAAATTCAAAACGAGATATTTTGTGACCTTAAAAATATATATTTACAGAGCAATTACGTGTCATACTGTTTGAAAATAAAATTAACATCATTAATGAGAAGGAAAATACAAAAGAGTTTGGAAAGCACAGGAGAAAAGCTTAACCCCATCTTCTCCAAGTCAGAGCCACAGAGGAGGGGTGGAATTTATTTCTAGGTCCCCAGCATGGAGGACACATTAAAATGCATGTGCACAGGGACTGAGGAGTCAGAAGTAGCCTAGCTCGTCATGCTCGGCCTTCTTGGTCTGGTAGGCATGCAAGGTTGGTGGCTTGTTCTCATGAGGGAGACTTTGGAACACCCTCAGGTGCATGAACTCATCATCACCGACGTCAACCTACAGAGAGACGGGGGGGGGGGGGGGGGGGGGGGGGGGGGGGGGGGGGGGGGGGGGGGGGGGGGGGGACACCAGTGAGAAAGTCGGCATTTGGGCCCCAGGCTCTGGGCTGGAGTGAGCCTCGGAGCAGGTAAGCGAGCACAGGTCACAGCTACTGAGCTGGTGACAATTCCTATCCTCTTCCAACACAAGTCCCTGGCACCCATATTCGCTCCTCCTCCTGAGACACACACACACAGACACACAGACACACACACACACACACACACACACACACACGTGCTCCCCCCGCATGCTGCTCCTCTAAGGGGGTGATCTCAGAGGGGATCCCTGGAGCACTCTGCCTGGTGGCCGAGGCCATGACCCCAGGCCTACCTGAGCCACTTCCTCCTCAGCACCCAGCACCCACCTTGATGAAGTAGTTGGTGCCGGCCACGACCTGGCTTCTGTAAGACACAGCTTTAAAGACGGAGAACTTCCGGTTTTCCTTCTCCTCAAGCTGGGACTTCACCTAGAAGGGGCAGAAGTGCAGGACTGAGTCTCAGCAGCAGTTGGCGTCCAGTCTGCCAGATGCCCGTCCCCCAGCTTGTGCCCACCAACCCTTCTCCCCAGGGTTCTGTCCAGCTGTGGACGCAGCAGGCTGTGGGCCTCGAGGGGACATGGAAAGTGTCCTTCTTCCTTCTGCTCAAGCTCAGTGACATTCACTCACACTCGCTTGGGCAAGAGACATTTTTGATATCTTTGCTATTCTCTTTGCACTTTAAATGTGGTTCAGTGATAGTGTGCGCTTAGAATGTACAAGGTCCTGGCTTCTTTTTTTCACATAACATGCAAATAGTTCATTTAAAAGGTTGTGTGTTTTGGGGCTAGAAAGATGTCTTAGAGGTTAAGGTACTTGCCTTCAAAGCCAAAGGACCTCAGTTCGATTCCCCAGGACCCATTCAGCCAGATGCACAAGGCGGCACATGCATCTGGAGTTCGTTTGCAATGGCTAGAGGCCCCGCAGCACCCATTCTTGCTCTCTCTCTTTTTCTCTCTGCCTCTTTCTCACTCTCTCAAATCCATAAATAAAAATTAAAGAAAAATAAATAAATAAAAGGCTGTGTTTCTGGTTTTTTTTTTTTCCCTTGTTTTTCTAGCTAGGGTCTCACTCCATCTCAAGCTGACCTGCAGTTCACTCTGTAGTCTCAGGGTGGCCTTGAACTCTTGGCAATCCTCCTACTTCTGCCTCGTAAGTGCTGTGATTAAAGGTGTACACCACTACGCCCGAATCTGTGTACCATTTTTAACTAATTTACTGATATATTTCTTGGTGCTGGAAATGAAACCCAGGACCTTGTACATTCTAAGCGCACACTATCACTGAACCACATTTAAAACTCATTTTTAAAATTCAATCTTTTCAGCCAGGCATGGAGGTGCATGCCTTTTATCCCAGCACTCAGGTAGAGGTAGGAGGATCACTGTGAGTTCTAGGCCACCCTGAGATGACATAGTGAATTCCAGGTCAGCCTGGGCTAGAGTGAGACCCTACCTTGAAAAAAATTCAGAGCTAGAGAGATGGCTTAGCAGTTAAGATACTTGCAGGAAAAACCAAAGGACCCAGGTTCAATTCTCTAGTACCTACATAAAGGCAGATGTACCAAGTGACACATGCATCTGGAATTCTTCATATTCTCTCTCTCCCTCCCTTCTCTCTCTCTCTCCTCCTCTCTCTGTCTCTCCCAAGGAGCTCTTCCACCTGCTCAGTCTTCAGGGAGGGCCTGACATACACGTTAGACTGGAGTCTAGGAAGGAGGATGGCCAGGGAGCATGGGAGTTAGTTAAGGCCCTCTGCTCCTGTCTGCAGGGGGTGGGTGGTGGCTCTCCATTTCTCTTCTCATCTGCACAGTGGGATCACATCTACCCAGTGAGATCTTTGGAGTCAATACTGCTCCACCTTTTTCTGAGACGATCCAGCCTTAATTCCTCCCAGCAACAAAGCTACCATCGCCTACGTGTGCATGAGAAAACTCTTTGGTCCAGGCTGAGGACGGTGAGGCAGTATTTTTTTTTGGGGGGGGGCACAGGAGTTTGAGGTAGGGTCTCACTCTAGCCCAAGCCAACCTGGAATTCCCTATGGAGTCTCAGGGTGTCCTCAAACTCACTGCAATCCTACCTCTGCCTCCTGAGTGCTGGGATTAAAGGCGTGTGCCACCATGCCCGGCCGAGGCACTATTTTTTGTCCAGCACGGTTCACTCAGCCTGGCAAGTGTGTTTGGACCAATTCCTCATTTTCAGGGACTCATGGTATTGACTCACAGCCCCACCCTTTCAAGTCACAACCTAAATCACCCAAGCTATTCAAGTTTAGACAAGGTGGCTTGGTCAGTCATGTGCCTTGCCTGAGGGCTTGGGAGAAGGCAAGAAAGAAGAAAGGAAAGTGACTTTTCTTCTTGCTCAAGACCCTGGGCGATCTCTGGCTTGTGAAGAATCTGGGCTTTGCTAACCAGCTTCCAGGTCAACGCTCTAACTCAACAGATTGACTCCTAAACTCTTATCAGTCTCTTCCACCCAGGCCTAACATGCTGGTGCAGATGGAGAAACTGAGGCACCAGCCCTTGAGCTCTCCTACCTAGTTAAAAAACTTTGAGGGCTGGAGAGATGCCTTAGCAATTAAGGCGTTTGCCTGTAAGGCCAAAGGACCCAGGTTCAATTCCCCAGGACCCACGTAAGCCAGATGCACAAGGGGGCGCATGCATCTGGAGTTTGTTTGCAGGGCCTGCCCTGGCGAGCCCATTCTGTCTGTCTGTCTGTCTATTACGTGGGCTGCGCTCCGAGGATGCCACCGTGCAGGCTCGCCCGAGCATCCGCCCCGCGGGGCCAGCCCAGCGCTGCCCGCCTCTCCGGGCTCTCGGTGGCCATCGCGTCCCTCCGCCGCCCAGCGCGTGTCTCCTGGGCTCAGCCGCGGACCCCGTCCAGCTCCCGGGTCCCGGAATCCCGCGGGCCCGCCCAGCACCGGCTCCGAGCGGCGGGTGCGGCCGCGCCCCGAGCCCCGCGGGGACGGCTGCGCTGCGGGAGCCGGCGCCCTGCGGCCAGGCGTGGGGAGGCGGCGCGGCCCCGGTGCCCGCGGTCCCCGCCGGCCCGCCCTGACCCGGTTCTCCCGTCCCGGATCCTCACCTTGTCGGCAATCTCCTGCGTGTCGGCCGTGGCGGGCTTGGTGGCGCTGGGCCCCCCGCACATCATGTCGGCGGCTCCGAGACGACCCCGACCTCCGCCGTCCCCACCCCGGCCGCTGGCCTAAGAGCCCGGGCCCGGCTCCGCCCCGGCGCCACGTGACGGGACCGAACCCGGAAGGGCTCGGCCCTCCCCTCGGGACCGGGACGCGCCCGCCTCCGCGTGACGCCGAGTCACGAGCTCCGGGAACAAAGGGTCAGTGGTCAGCCCGGCCGGTGGTGGCCTTCCAGTCCCCGCACTCGGGGGGCCCGAGGAAGGAAGATGAGCCACCGCACCGAGCTCAAGGTTTTGTTTGTTTATTTTGATTTTTGGAGGTAGGGTCTTACCCTAGCCCAGACTGACCTGGAACTCACTCTGTAGCCCCAGGCTGGCCTTGACCTCACAGCAATCCTCCTACCTCTGCCTTGTTTATTATTATTATTATTTTGGTTTTTCGAGGTAGGGTCTCACTCTAGCTCAGGCTGACCTGGAATTCAGTATGTAGTCTCACGGTGGCCTTGAACTCTCTGTGATCCTCCAACCTCTGCCCCCCAAGTTCTGGGATTAAAGGCCAGTGCCACCACACCCGGGTATTTTTTAATTTTTTTTGTTCTTTTTTCATTTTTTATGAGGGAGAGAGAAAGAAAGAATTGGTGCGCCAGGGCCCCAGCCACTGCAAACTTCTGGCACATGCACCACCTTGTGTCCATGTGTGACCTTGTGCACACATGTCCCATTGTGCATCTGGCTTACATGGTTTCTGGGGAGTCAAACCTGGGTCCTTAGGCTTTGCAGTCAAGTGCCTTAACTGCTAAGCCATCTTTCCAGCCCTATTAAAAAATATATTATTTATTTATTTGAGAGAGAGAGGCAGATATAGAATGGGAGCACCAGGGCCCCTAGCCACTGCAAATGAACTCCAGACACATGCCCTACTTTGTGCATCTGGTTTATATGGATACTGGGGAATCAAACCTGGTCATTAAGGTTTGCAGGCAAGTGCCTTAACGGCTAAGCCATCTCTCCAGCCTGACATTTTAATTTTATTTTTCTGGTCTTTCAAAAGTCTTAGGGTCTCACTGTAGTCCAGGCTGATCTGGAATTCACTGTGTAGTCTCAGGGTGGCCTTGAACTCACGGCGATCCTCCTACCCCTGCCTCCTGAGTGCTGGGATTAAAGGTGTGCACTACCACACCTCCCTTATATTTATTTTTCACTCTTTTTATTTATTTATTTATTTGAGAGAGGAAAAGAGGGAGAGGGAGGGAGGGAAGGAGGGAGGGAGAGAGAGAGGAGGGGGCAGAAAGAATGAGCATGCCAGGCCTCCAGCCACTACAAACGAATGAACTCCAGATGCATGTGCCACCTTGTGCATCTGATCTGACTTATGTGGGTCCTGGGGAAATTGAACCGAGGTCCTTTGACTTTGCAGGCAAACACCTTAACAACTAAGCCGTCTCTCCAGCCCAGCATATTTTTAAAGGATATGGGAGGGGGGGTAGAGGGATGACTTAGTGGTTAAGGTACTTGCCTGCAAAGCCAAAGGACCCAGGTTCGATCCCCCAGGATTCACATAAGCCATATACACAAGGTGGCGCATGCATGTGGAGTTTGTTTGCAGTGGCTGAAGGCCCTGGTGCGTCGATTCTCTATTTCTCTATCTCAAATATATAAAATAATAATAATAATGAAAAGGTGATGGGGGGCTGGAGAGATGGCTTAGCGATTAAGGCATTTGCCTGCAAAGCCAAGGATCCCAGTTTGATTCTTCAGGACCCACATAAGCCAGATACACAAGGGGGCACATGCATCTAGGGTTCCTTTGCAGTGGCTGGAGGCCCTGTCATGCTTGTTCTCTCTCTCTGCCTCTTTCTCTCTCTCAAATAAATAAATAAATAATATATTTTTTCAAAAAGGAGATGGGAAGCCTGGTGTGGTGGCGCACACCTTTAATCCCAGCACTCCAGAGGCTCACTGTGAGTTTGAGGCCAGCCTGAGACTACATAGTGAATTCCAGGTCAGCCTGAGCTAGAGTGAGACCCTACCTGGAACCCCCCCCCCACCCCGCCAGAAAAATAAAAATAAAAAGACAATTGAGCTGGAGAAATGGGTTAGTGATTAAGGCCTTTGCCAGAAAAGCCAAATGAGACAGATTCACTTCCCCAGTACCTGTGTAAAGCTGGACGCACAAAATGTCACATGCGTCTGGAGTTCATTACCACTTTCAGCAAATGCCCGGCTTGCTTTATGTGGAGGCTGGGGTTTGAACTAAGGTGGACAGGCTTTGCAATGAAAGCATCTTGAACCCTGAGCCATCTCCTCTGTCCCAGAGTAGAGGTTTACCTGAAGCTTAGAGACATAGGAAGATCTAGAAGGTGGTGCCTCGACCACACGCGGCCCCACCCGCTGCACCTGGTCCTGAGCTGGCTTGGACCACAGCATGTACCAACACCCTATATCTTTGGGATTTCCCAGAAGGCAGACTGGTCCTTGTTGAACTCGCCCCCAGGTGCCCACACTGTACAAGTAGGAGGGTAACACCTGTGGAAACAGATGGTGTGTCCCAGTGAGAACAGTTGATCCAGGGTTTGCTGTGCCAGGGAGTCAATGTGTCACCATCGTGTGGGCAGAGCCTGAGAGGCAGGCGGGGAGGCAAGGTGATTCCTCCAGAACTGGTCCTAACAAGGAGTCTTTGTATATTTTTAAGAAAATATTTTTGAGGCCTGGCGTGTTGACACATGCCTTTAATCCCAGCATTTGGGCACTTGGGAGGCAGAGATAGGAGGATCACCATGAGTTAGTGTGAGGCCACCCTGAGACTACATAGTTAATTCCAGGTCACCCTGGGCCAGAGTAAGACCCTACCTCAAAACATCAAAAAAAGAAAAAAAATTTTTTTGGTTCTTTCTCCTATTTCTGCCTCCCCAAGTGCTAGGATTAAAGGTGTGTGCTACCACTCCTACTTTTTTTTTTTTTTTTTTTTTTTTTTTTTCTCCAGGTAGGTAGGGTCTCACTCTAGCCCAGACTGATCTGAAATTCACTACATAGTCTCTGGGTGGCCTTGAACTCATGGCAATCCTCCTACCTCTGCCTCCAGAGTACTGGGAATAAAGGTGTGCACCACCATGCCTTTTAAATTTTATTTATTTTTATTGACAACTTCCATAATTATAGACAATAAACCATGATAATTCCTTCCCTCCCCAAATTTTCCCATCACAAATCCACCCTCCATCATACCCTCTCCCTCTCTCAATCAGTCTCTCTTTTATTTTGATATCATCATCTTTTCCTCCTGTTATGATGGTCTTGTGTAGGTAGTGTCAGGCACTTGTGAGGTCATGGATACCCAGGCCATTTTGTGTCTGGAGGAGCATGTTGTAAGGAGTCCTATACTTCCTTTGGCTCTTACATTCTTTCCGCCACCTCTTCCGCAATAGACCCTGAGCCTTGGAAGGTGTGGTAGAGATATTTCAGTGGTAAGCACTCCTCTGTCACATCTTCTCAGCACTATGGTGCCTTCTGAGTCATTCCAAGGTCCCTGCCATCTGAAAAGAGAAGGTTCTCTAACCAAAAGTGAGAGTAGCATTAATATATGGGTATGAACATTAAGAGATGTGCTTACTGGACAGTTTGGTGACATTGGCTCATTTGGCCTGGTGGCCAAATATAAGGCTTGCAGTGTCCACTGTTGAGTAACTTCACTGGTGATTTCTCTCTCTCTCATTGAACTGCATGCAGTGTGGCTTTTTCCAGCTTTCTGTCAGCTGGTCTACATGGAAGAGGTTTTCAGCTCAGTTCCAGCAGGATTTCTCAGTGACATTGCAGCCCAAGTATGTGGAGTCTTCAGCAATAGGGTCTTACCATCTCTTCCTGGTGGAAAACCAAAGGCCTTGGCAATGGCCTGTAATGTTTTGAAGCCCACATTTTTTAAGAAAATATTTTACTTCTATTTATGGACTGGAGAGATGGCTTAGAGGTTCAGGTGCTTGCCTGCAAAGCCAAAGGACCCAGGTTCAATTCCTCAGGACCTACATAAGCCAGCTGCACAAGGGAGCGCACACGTGTGGAGTTTGTTTGCAGTGGCTGGAGGCCCTGGTGCACCTATTCTCTCTCTCTCTACCTATCTATCTTTGTCACCCTCCCTCTGGCTATTTCTCTCTCTCAAATAAGTATTTAAAATATTTTGTTTAAAAATATTTCACTTTTTATTTATTTATTTATTTGAAAGAGACAGAGGAAAGGAAGAGAGAGAGAAAGGGGAGGAGAGAAAGAGAATGGGGTGCACCAGGGGCTCCAGTCACTGCAAATGAACTCCAGATGCATGTATGTGCTCTCTTGTGCATCTGGCTTACATGGGTACTGGGGAATCGAACCTGGGTTCTTAGGCTTACGAAGACAAGTGCCTTAACCACTAAGCCATCTCTCCAGCCTGAGTCTTTTTACATTTCAGTAAACCAGAAACAAAACCCCTAGAAGCTTCTGGGAAAGTCTCCTATTTCTGTCTCCCATCTTGACATCAGCATCGGTGGACTGGAATTACAGAAGCCCGCCTTGGAATCCAGATTTTTAAAAATATTATTATTATTATTATTTTTATTTAAAAGCAACAGACAGAGAGAGAAAGAGGCAGATAGAGAGAGAGAATGGGCACCCCAGGGCCTCCATCTGCTGCAAACGAACTCCAGATGCATGCGCCCCCTTGTGCATCTGGCTTACGTGGGTCCTGGGGAATCAAATCTTGAACTGGGGTCCTTAGGCTTCACAGGCAAGCACTTAACCACTAAGCTATCTCTCCAGCCCGGAATCCAGATTTTTATTTGGGCCTGGGGACAGAATTCCAGCTTTATTCACTGAGCCATTTCCCCAGCTCCCACCTTACTTTTTGCTATTATTTATTTGTTTTATAATAATTGAATTTATAAGAAAGAAAGAGAGAGAAAGAGAGAGAGAGAGAGGCAGATAAAGAGAGAGAGACTGGGCATGCCAGGACCTCCAGCCACTGCAAATGAAAACTCCAGATGCATGCACCACCATGTGCGTTTAGCTTATGTGGGATCTGGGGTGTTGAACATGGGTCCTTGGGCTTTGCAGGCAAGTGTCTTAACTGTTAAGCCATCTCTCCAGCCCTTCCTTCCTTCCTCCTCCTCCTCCTTCTTCTCTTCCTCCTCCCCTTTCCCCTCCCTCTCCTCTCCTCCTTCTTTTTTCTGAGGTAGGGTCTCACTCTAGCCCAGGCTGATCTGGAATTTACTATGTAGTCTCAGGTGGCCTCCAACTCGCAGTGATCCTCCTACTTCTGCCTCCCAAGATTAAAGGCATGCATCACCACACCCAGTGCCGCCTTCTTTTCTTTTTTAAATTATTTTATTTATTATATATAGAGAGAAAGAGGCAGAGACAGGAGGGAGAATGGGTGCACAAAGGCCTTCAGCTACTGCAAATGAACTCCAGATGCATGTGCCATCTTGTGTGTGTGGCTTATGTGGGTCCTGGGGAATTGGACCTGGGTACTTTGGCTTTGCAGGTAAGCACCTTAACCGGGAGCATCTCTCTAGTCCATATTCTTCTTTTTAAAGTACCTTATGCTTTTAGAAAAAGGTTGTTTAATTTAGAAGGTTGAATATTTTGAAAAAAATTAGTGATTTCTGAGCCAGGTGTGGTGGTGCACGCCTTTAATTCCAGAACTCAGGAAGCAGAGGTAGAAGGATTGCCATGAGTTTGAGGCCACCCTGAGACTCCATAGTGAATTCCAAGTCAGCTTGGGCTAGAGTGAGACCCTACCTCAAAAAAAAAAAAAAAATTAGTGATTTCTGGCATGGTGTTGCTTATGTTGGTGAGAGACAACTACAAATTATCGCTCAGGTGTGACTGAAAGATTTATCTACTCTTAATGTTCCCCCCCCCCCAAAGCAGCGACTCATTCTAGCCTAGGCTGACCTGGAATTCACACTGTAACTTCAGGCTGGTCTTAAAATCATAGTGATCATCCTCCTACCCAGCCTCCTGAGTGCTGGGATTAAAGGTGTGCACCATCAAGCCTAGCTTGAACTATCTCTTTTTTTTATTATTGACAGCTTCCATAATTATAGATGATAAGCCATGGTGATCCTCCCTCCCCCCATGCTTTGTCTTTGCAACTCCACCCTCTGTAATATCCCCCTCCCCCTCTCAATCAGCCTCTCTTTACTTTTGATGCCATCATCTTTTCTTCCTATTAAGATGGTCTTGTGTAGGTAGTGTCAGGCACTGCGAGGTCATAGATATCCAGGCCATTTTGTGTCTGGAAGTGTGCATTGTAAGCAGTCCTACCCTTCCTTTGGCTTGAACTATCTTGTTTTAAATTTTTAATATCTTATTTATTTATTTGAGAGAGAGAGAGAGAGAGAAAGAGAATGGGCATGCCAGGGCCTCTGGACACTGTGAACAAACTCCAGATGCATGTGTCCTTTGTGCACCTGGCTTGCATGGGTCCTGGGGAATCAAACCAAGATCCTTAGGCTTCACAGGCAAATGCCTTAACCGCTAAGCCATTTCCCCAGCCCTAAAAATATTTTTTTTATGAGAGCTGGGTGTGGTGGTGCATGCCTTTAATCTCAGCACTTGGGAGGCAGAGGTAGGAGGGTCACTGTGAGTTCGAGGCCACCCTAAGACTACATAGTGAATTCCAGGTCAGCCTAGGCTAGAGTAAGACCTTGGGGAAAAAAAAAAAATTATGAGCTGGTTGTGGTGGCGCACATCTTTGATCCCAGCACTCAGGAAGCAGAGGTAGAAGGATTGCTGTGAGTTCTAGGTCAGCCTGGGTTAGAGTGGGACCCTGCTTTGAAAAACCAAAAAAAAAAAAAAAAAAAACCAACCTTTTTTTACTGGGCTGAAGAGATGGCTTAGCGGTTAAGGTGCTTGCCTTCCAAGCCAAAGGACCCAGGTTTGATTCACTAGGACCCACCTAAGCCATCTGCACAAGGTGGTGCACATGTCTGGAGTTTGTTTGTAGCTGCTGAAGCCCTGGAATGCCCATTTCTCTCTCTCTCTCTCTCTCTCTGCCTCTTTCTCTCAAATAAATTAAAAAAAAAAAAAAACCTTATTTATTTGCAAGCAGAGAGTGAGAGAAAAACAGAGAGAGAATGGGCATGCTAGGGCCTCTAGGTCTAGGGCAAGCAAGGGCCTTAACCACTAAGCAATCTCTCCAGCCCCGAACCATCTTTTAAATAATAGTAAAAAACAGGTATGTTGGATTTTGTTCCTTCAGGCCGCGGGAAGCTCCTTCTCCCGACTTTCCTCTTTCCCTTCCTGCGTGGGAGTCAGTCTGGGGTAAACAGCGCATGGGTGGAGTGGCAGCACGTGGGAGTGGGGACCGTGGATCCAAGCGACCCCCGGAGCACAGCCTGCACCTGGCACCTGCCGCCCCTTGTTCGAGAACGACTCCGACCCGTGGGGTGGTGACGGCGGTCACACAGGCAGCTGGGGCTGTTTGCCCCCTCCACCAAGCGGCGCTGGCTGGAAGACAGGGCGCTGTGGCACCACGCTCTGTGGCCCAGGCTTGTCCTGTTCTTACCACTCGCTGCCTCTGGGCAAGTTGCTTCACCTAGGTGGCCGGAGGGTATGGAGGTTTCCTGTTCTTCTGGAGGTGTGGGCTGATGCTCAGGGAAGTAGCCAGGTTGACAGAACTCCTGTTCAGTTTTCGTTGGTTGGTAAGAGACAGAGGGGGGAATGTCTTCTTCTTCTTCTTTTTCTTTTAATTATTTATGGCTGGAGAGCTAGCTTAGCAGTTAAGGCACTTGCCTGAAAAGCCAAAGGACCCAGGTTCTATTCTCTGCGACCCACATAAGCCAGATGCACAAGGTGGCACATGCGTCTAGAGTTCATTTGTAGCAGCTGGAGACCCTGGCATGTCCATTCTCTCTATCTGCCTCTCTCTCTCTCTTTCTCTCAAATAAATTAAAAAAAAATTGCCAGGCATGGTGGTGCATGTGTTTTAATCCCAGCACTTGGGAGGCAGAGGTAGGAGGATCACCATGAGTTCAAGGCCACCCTGAAACTACATAGTGAATTCCAGGTCATGCTGGGCTAGAGTGAGACCCTACCTTGAAAAAACAAACAAACAAAATTATTTATTTATTCAAAAAAACACACTGAGAAGGATAATTATTAAAAATTATTTTATTTATTGAGGGAAGTACAGAGCCAACGAAAGACACCCACATAGAGAGGCTACATGGAGGGCCTGGGAACACCAAGCAAAGAAAAGAAAGTTCAAGGAGTTCCTGCCATGTGGGGAGTTGGCAGGGGTAAAGAGCCCATGTGGAGAGTAAGGGCTGGGGGGTCCTCCTTTGGCTCAACCCTGCTGGGTCTGGGCCAAGCCAGCCCAGGCACTGCTGAGGGCAAAACTCCCCCACAGCTGAATGTTCCCAAGTGGTCACAGAGTGTGCCTTCCCCTTGCAAAGATAATTATAAACTTATAGTGGTGGGCTGTCTTCCAGCTCAGGTGACCCAAAGGGACAGCTGGTTGGTTAGGGCTAAGGGCTGTCTCAGGAAGAGGTTAGCCCTGACAACAAGTTCTGGGGGGCTGAACTTGAACAACCACAATGTTTAAATTCTATGAAAGAACTCCCTTCCATGAGAGGGTACTGGTTGTGGAAAAACAGGTCTAGAAACCTGGGCAAGAGATAAGAAGTTAGATCACCTTTGATTTCTAGCAAGTGCAGGCTTTCCTGCCTTTTTCACTTTCAGGGTTTCAGTCACCCTAACTGTGCCCCCTCTCACCAACAAACTCCAGACACATGTACCACTTTGTGGGTCTGGCTTTATGTGGATACTGGGTAACTGAACCTAGGCTGGCAGGTTTTGCAAGCAAGTGCTTTTAACCACTGAGCCATTTCCCAATGCCAATGCAGATTTCTTTTTTTTAAAAAAAGATTTATTATTTTTATTTGTTTATGACAGAGAGAGAGAGAGAGAGAGAAAAAAAAAAGAGGGAGAGGGAGGGAGAGAGAGAAAAACGGAATGGGCACACCAGGGCCTTTAGCCACTGCAAAGAAACTCCAGACGCATGCACCACCTTGTGCAACAACATCCGTGGGCCCAAGGGAATCAAACCTGGGTCCTGTAGCTTTGCAGGCAAGTGCCTTACTGCTAAGCCATCTCTCCAGCCCCCTTTTGTTCTATTTAAAAATACCTGTAGAAACTCCTAATAAACTGCTTCTACTTTCAGACATTACAAAGGCATATTCTGTTAACTGTTAAAGCAACTCTTAAATTTGAAATTACTACTATTACACCACACACTAAGATAACTAGGTAAAATGCCTTCTTCCAGCAATTAGCTGGTTTATTTAAAATTGTATTTTAGAATTCCAGTGATAAATATGTATTAAGCACATTAGTTCCATCATAGCCATGGAAAATTAAGATGCCATTTCCATTTACCTTGGTTAAAACTTTTCTTTACTGTAACATTAAAAGTAAATGTGTTTGGGCTGGAGAGATTGCTTAGTGGTGAAGCCCTTGCCTGTCAAGCCTAAGGACCCCAGTTTGAGGCCTGCTTCCCCAGGACCCACGTTAGCCAGATGCACAAAGTGGCACATGCAT
This sequence comes from Jaculus jaculus, assembly GCF_020740685.1. NCBI lineage: Eukaryota > Metazoa > Chordata > Mammalia > Rodentia > Dipodidae > Jaculus > Jaculus jaculus. The sequence goes on from NC_059106.1 coordinate 167,150,674, forward strand.
CTGGAGTTTGTTTGCAGTGGCTGTAGGCCCTGGCGCGCCCATTCTCTCTATCTATCTGCCTCTTTCTCTCTGTCTGTTGCTATCAAATAAATAAATAAAAATAAATGAAAAAAAAATTTTTAAAAAAGTAAATGTGTTATCAGAGAAAAGTCAGAACACTAGTGATCTGTCAATTGCTTCCAAATGGAAAAGAATTTGAAAGTGGTTATCCACACTAATAAAAACTCTAGGGCTGGAGAGATGGCTTAGCAATGAAGGTGCATGCCTGCAAAGCCTAAGGACCCAGGTTCAATTCTCCAGGACCCATGTAAGCCAGATGCACATGGTGGCGCATTCATCTGGAGTTCATTTGCTGTGGTTAGAGGCCCTGGCCCATTCTCACTCCCTCTCTCTCCCATTCTCTGTCTCTAATAAATAAATAAATAAATAAAAATACAAAAACAACTTTAAAAAAGTTTCTATGCTGGTAAGTAAAGCTTAACATAAGAGTACAGTGTGGGTATCTGAAAAGGTTGAACCAGTTGGGAGAATTTTTGTTTTTTTTGATTTTTTGAGGTAGGGTCTCACTCTAGCCCAGACTGACCTGGAATTCACTATGTAGTCTCAAGGTGGCCTCGAACTCATGGCGATCCTCCTACCTCTGCCTCCCGAGTGCTGGGATTAAAGGCGTGTGCCACCATGCCCGGCTAGTTGGGAGAATTTTAACAACCATTTCTGAATGCATGAAACACCATAGTTTTATAGTATTTATAAATATGTCATACAATACTGTTTCCTGTTATGTCATATACCAATATGGCATTGTACAACAAGCATAAAGCCACCTGATTCTTACAAAAGTGAATCATTTAAACAAGTCAGTAAAATAAACGGTAGTACCCGCTTTTAGGTATACAGATTGTAAAACTGGGTTACTTTCCTTCAATCAGTTTTGTGTAGCAACAGAGAAGTAAAGATCAAAAAAAAAATTAAAATGGCTAAATATGCAAGAAATGGTTACTCACAGTGACATGGCTACACAGAATGCACTATTCTATGCTTATTCTCTCCATTTGTTGAATTTCAAGATAAAAAGCACTTGTTTCATACAAGCTCACAAAACAGCATAACAAGAACCATCAAGGAGAATGTGATGTACAGTTAGTTCAGAGTAACAAACTATGGCCTAATGCCTCTACCTATTGCAGAGTATTTCCAAATCCAAACAATGGCCAAAAATCATTTGACATCTTTCCTAACACAGAAAAAAAATCCTTGCATGCCTCTCAGAGTCCAATTCTTTATAGAAAGAATCCTTCTGTTCAATTAACGTCCATGTGAACATCATATTTATTCCATCTTTATAGCCAAATTTAATGTCACTACAAAAGAAAGCAAATTGGACAACAGTCTATAAAGCCGTAATGGATGGAGATCTCTAAATCAGGGGTTTAAAACTGTTTTCTTCAACGGTCTCAGGAATCAACCAGATGAAGTTGCTGATGACCCATTTTTTGATGATTTTCGAGGTCTACTGGCAAAGGAAGATTGGTGGTTACCACCACCGGGGATGTTGCTGGTTCCATTCATAGTACTGGAAATGTAAGGAAACTGCGGATGAGGAGACGAACAGCCCTCAGGAGGCAGCGGCAGGAGGACTACATAGTGAATTCCAGGTCAGCCTGGGCTAGAGTGAGACCCTACCTCGAACAACCAAATAAACATAAAAACAAGAGGAGGCTAGAGCCCACGTCTTTCCTCCCTCTGGGCGCAGGCTGCAGTTGCACGTCTACGCCTCTGTGTGGCGCCAGCGCGCGCGCCAGCGTGGTCGCGGACATATGACGTTTACACAGCTGGAGTCGCGCAGTGTGAGGTGACGCGCAGGGTCGCGGGAGTGTGACGTAGGCGGGGTGTCGTCACGCGTGCGCGCGCGCCGCCCCAGAATCGTGAGGCGCGGAGTGCCGGGGCCTCGCCATGGTTCCCGGCGTGCAGCTCCCGCCGGAGATCCAGCTGGCGCAGCGCCTGGCGGGCAACGAGCAGGTGACCCGGGACCGGGCGGTGCGGAAGCTTCGGAAGTACATCGTGGCGAGGACGCAGCCGGCCGCGGGTACGTGGGAGCGCGGAGGGGGGGCCGGCGCCCGGGAACCGCGTGCGTCCCCGCCCGCGCCCCGTGTCGGTGGGCAGTGGCACGAAGTCCCTGCGCGTGGAAGCCCTCCCCGCCGCCCGAGTTTCTTTCCCAGCGGGGACGCCCTCCCCTCCGCCCGAGTTTCTTTCCCAGCGGGGACGCGCTCTCCGCCGCCTGAGTTCCTTTCCCAGCGGGGACGCGCTCCCCGCCGCCCGAGTTCCTTTCCCAGCTCTGGCCTGGTGCAAGCCTCGCCCCCCACCTCAGGCCGCACCCCTCCCACCTCTCTATCGGACCTGTCTTCCGCTACCGTAAACTGCTCTTTGTCTGCCCTCCCTCGCGTCCCCGCTCGCTGCTGCTGGCAGTATTCTGTTTGTGTAGGTCTTGGGGTCTCTGAATTTCCCGGAGCCTCTGGCTGTCCCTAAGGGCCCAGAATGTCCTTCTTGCTGTTAACGTGCTGCAGGGTCTCACGGTGTCCCCCCCACCCCTAGCAGCCCCAACATCACTTGGACATCCTTTAAAAATACAGATGCCAAACTGGGCTTGGTGGCGCACGCCTTTAATCCCAGCACTTGGGAGGCAGAGGTAGGAAGATCGCTGTAAGTTTGAGGCCAGGTAGGGACTGATTTCCAGGTCAGCCTGGGATACAGCGAAACCCTACCTCGAAAAGCAAAAAAGAGGAAAAAGAAAAAAGACAAACAAAAAAAGCAGATTCCGGGGGTACCGGCTGGAGAGAGGGCTTAGTGGTTAAGCGCTTGCCTATGAAGCCTAAGGGCCTGGTTCAAGGCTCGACTCCCCAGGACCCACGTAAGCCAGATGCATAGGGGGCATGCATCTGGAGTTCGTTTGCACTGGTTGGAGGCCCTGGCGTGCACCCTGGCGTGCCTATCCTCTGTCTCTCTCTCAAATAAATAAATTACATATCTATTTATCTATCTATCTATCTATCTATCTATCTATCTATCTATCTATACTTAATAAAAGAGAGGGGGACCTGTGCTCAGTTCTTCTGTGCAAGAGGCCTATTTAGGACTAAAAAAAGTACTGCCTCCCAGTATTTCTGCATTTCAGTGCCTGTATTGGGAATACTACTCCCCCCTCACCCTCCATGAGGTAGGGTCTCACTCTAGCTCAGGAATTAACTGTGTAGTCCCAGGCTGGCCTTGAACTCACAGTGATCCTCCTACCTCTGCCTCTCTGAGTGTGGAATGACATTTTTCCATTAAAATTATTTATAAGTGGTGGCGTGGGGGAGAGAAAACTAGAGAAAGAAAGAGAATGGGTGTGCTGGGCCTTCTTGCCACTGCAAATGAAATCCAGATGCGTACACCTCAGACTTTGCAAGCAGTCACCTTTAACTAAAGCGCCGTCTCCCCAGCTCTCGGAATGACCTTTTATTTATTTTCTTTTATTTTCGAGGTAGTGTCTCACTGTAGCCCAGGCTGACCTGAATTCACTATGTAGTCTCAGGGTGGCCTCAAACTCTCCGTGATCCTCCTACCTCTGCCTCCCAAATGCTAGGATTAAAGTTGTGGGCCACTATGCTTGGCCAGGAATGTCGTTTTAATGTTGAGACATAATAGAAAATTTACAGGATCTTAGTGAGTTATCACTAGCTGACTGTCCATGAACTGTGTGCCGCCATCCAGTCAGGAATGGATGAGTGCCCCACTTTTGACCCTTGGGCTGACACCTGGCGTTTACTGCATGTATGAGGTTACTACAGAAGCACGGCCATTCCCAGGCATGGCTGCTCTGAGTTGGGATGCGTTGGGAAGGGGCTAACTGATTAGTTCTGCATGGTAATAGGGATGTGGACCGCTTCCGGCACTCAGGCTTCCTTCCTGATCCTGGAAGGCGGGGCTGGGGATCTGTGGAGTTTCAGCGTTACTCTCCTGGTGCAGGTGGATTCACTCAGGATGAGCTGCTGAAGGTGTGGAAGGGACTGTTCTACTGCATGTGGATGCAGGACAAGCCGCTCCTGCAGGTGAGTGCCTGGGAACGCCACTGAAGAAACCACACGGAAGCCAAGGGCAGTGCAATGGGTGCCTGGCTCACCTGCCCTGTGTGTGTGTGTGTGTGTGTGTTCATGTGTGTGATGCATGTGGAGGCCAGAGTACATGGGTGTTGTTTGTTTCAGGCACTGTCCACCTTTTTGTTTGTTTGTTTGTTTTCAAGGTATGGTCTCACTCTAGCCCAGGCTGACCCAGAATTCACTATGGAGTCTCAGGGTGGCCTTGAACTTATGGCAATCCTCCTACCTCTGCCTCCTGAGTGCTGGGATTAAAGGCGTGCGCCACCCGGCTCCAGTCACCCTTTTGAGGTGGTGTCTTATTACTGGTATGGAACTTGCCAGTAGGTTAGACTGGTTGCCCAAGGAACCCCTAGGGTATTCCTTTCTCCACCTTGCCAGCACTGACTGCAGGGGGTGCCACCACTCCTCCCTTTTTTTTTCTTTTAGTTTTTCAAGATAGTGTCTTACTCTAGCCCAGGCTGACCTGGAATTCACTATGTAGTCTCAGGCTAGCCCCAAACTGTCGGTGATCTTCCTCTCTCAGCCTCCCCAGTGCTGAGATTAAAGGCATGCACCACTGTGGCTGACTTTATTTTTATTTTTCAAGGCAGAGTCTCTCCAGCCCAGGCTGACCAGGAACTCACTCTGTAGCCCAGGCTGCCTACCATTTCATGGCAATCCTCTTACCTTCTCTTAGCCTTCTGAGTGTTGGGATTAGAGCTAGGGCGCACTAGGACACCCATTTCCCAACTCTCTTTTAACTTGGCTAGAGTCACTGGATGGAGTTAGATGTCTTTTGTGCTTGTCCTGTGCGTCTGGTGGCACCCAGGCCCAGGGTCAGAAGGCTTTGGCCCTCGGTGAGGAAGTAGTAGGTAAGACGGTGGAGTAGATGCTGTCATGTTTATCCCGGGTTTGGTTGCAAACCAAGTGCTGAAATGATGAGACTCAAGGGACAGAGTGCAGGTCTCCTGGAAGGAGGGCTGCTCCTGGTCTAGGTTTTCTTTATGTGCCTTCTTTGCACTTCAGAATCACCTGGTGAGTCTAGATTCCTGGCCCATGCTTTTTTTTGAGATAGGGTCTCACTCTAGCCCAGGCTGATCTGGAATTCACTGTGAAGTCTCAGACTGGCCTCAAACTCTCAGAGATTCTTCTACCTCTGCTTCCTGAGTGCTGGGATTAAAGACATGTGCCACCATGCCTGGCTTTTTAAATATTTTTATTCATTTATTTGAGATAGACAAAGATGGGCGGGGGGGAGGGGGGAATGATAATGATCATGCCAGAGCCTTTTGCCACTCTAAATTCCAGATGCATGCACCACTTTGTGCATCTGGCTTTGTGTGAGTACTGGGCACTCAAATCCAGGCTATCAGGCTTTGCAAGCAAGTGTCTAACTGCTGAGCCTTCTAACCAGCCCTGCTGGCCCAAGTTCTTTTTTTTTTTCTTTTTTCCATATTTCTGAGGTAGGGTCTCACCAAGCCCAGGTAGGGTCTCACCAAGCCCATGCTGACTTGGAATTTACTATGTAGTCTTGGACTGGCCTCAAACTCATGGTGATCCTCCTCCCCCTGCCTCCTGAGTGTTGGGATTAAAGGCGTGAGCCACCACACCTGGCTCTGGCCCATGTTCTTGTGCTTACAAAACAGCCGTTCACAGTGGGCTCAGGAATGTCAGCCAGTATCCTGGTTGATGCTTGATACCGAGAGGCAGGCAGGTCACGTGGTCTCCGTTTCCTCTGTGGCTGTCACCTTCCTCAGGGCACAGCATTGGTCAGGTCAACACTGCTGCTTATGGAGAGTCTTGGCCCTTGCTGCAGAAGAGGCCTTTTGCATTACGAGGACCTTGTAACACTAGGAGTACCCTGGGCTGAAGCTCATCCAATGGCAGCCAGGTTGGGCAGTTGAGTGACTTGCTTTGAGAGCACAGTGTTTCTGGGTCTGAAGATGCATTTCCTGTTTCTCCTTCAGGAAGAACTAGGAAGGACCATTTCCCAGCTCACCCAAGCTTTTCAGACCACAGAAGCACGTGAGTACACCGCCTCAGGAAAGTTTGTCTTTGCAGGTCAGAGTCACTCAGGTTCACAGCCACTGAAGACACATGTTCTAAGATCTAGTGCCAGAGGGAGCCACTGTTTTTATTTTTATTTATTTACTTGTTTATTTTGCAAGCAGAGAGATAGAAGAAGAGAGAGAGAATGATAATGGGCACACTTAACGTGGGGAATCAAACCTGGGTCCTTAGGCTTTGCAGGCAAGCTCCTTAACTGCTAAGCCATCTCTCCAGCCCCCAGGGCACTGGTTTTCTTGAGTACTTGTGTGAAACAGGGCTGATGCTTGGCTTTTCCTAACTCACTCTCCCAGACAGACAGGCTTGGGAGTAGCAGGCTGCTCGGCCGTACATTTTAAAGAGAAAAGCTGCTGTTGTAGTGTGATGGTATTTGACTCAATCACCCTGAGAGCTGTAGTCTTCCCCTCAGTGTATTTATTCTTGCTGTCCTGTTTCTCATCCTCACCCTGTCTGCTTAGACAGCCTTTAAAAACCTGGTGTCTGGGCTGGAGAGATGGCTCAGCAGTTAAGGCGCTTGTCTGTGAACCTAAGGACCCCGGTTCGATTCTCCAGGTCCCACATAAGCCAGATGCACATGGTGGTGTATGTGTCTGGAGTTTATTTGCAGTGGCTGGAGGCCCTGCTGTACCTATTTCTCTCCCCCCCTTTCTCTAATTAAAAAAAAAAAAAATCAGGTGTCTGGGCTGGAGAGATGGCTTAGCTGTTAAGGTGCTTACCTGAAAAGATTAAGGATCCAGGTCTGATTTCCCACTACCCATGCTAGATGCAGAAGGTGGCACATGGTCTGGTGTTTATTTGCAATGGCTGGAGGCCTTGGCACGCTCATTCTCTTGCTCTCAAATAAATAGATAAGCGAACAAACAGATTTTAAAAATTAAAAAACAAAACAAAACAAAACAAAAAACCCTGACTGGGCTTGGTGGTGCACATCTTTAATTCCAGCCCTAGGAAGGCAGAGGTAGGAGGATTGTCGTGAGTTCGAGGCCAGCCTGAGATGACATAGTGAATTCCAGGTCAGCCTGGACTAGAGCGAGACCCTACCTCAGAAAACCTAAACAGACCTGGGCCCGCTCAGCCAGCCTGGGGGCTTTTACAACTCAGTGGTCCAGGCTTCCAGATACTGGGCTCAGAGCAGCAAGGGCAGAGGGCCAGCCCTCATGGAGCATCTGGGAGCTTGTGTTGTCCTCCTGCTGGGTGTCAGTTCTTTTAGACTGAAACTGACAAATGGAGGGTGAGTGTGTACATTTCTCAGTTTCGCAGAACCCACCTAACTTTTATTTTGTTTTTGTTTTCTTTGAGAGTGGTTTTTACTGTTTAGCCCAGGCTGGCTTTGAACTTGCAATCCTCTTGCCTTGGTCTCTCCAAGTGCTAAGATCATGGGTGTGGGCCATCAGGGATGGATATCTTTTATTTTTTATTTTTATTTTTATTTCTTTGGTTTTTTTTGTGGTAGGGTTACACTCTAGCCCAGGCTGACCTGGAATTCATTGCAGTCTCAGGGTGGCCTCGAACTCAAGGTGATCCTCCTACCTCTGCCTCTTGATTGCTGGGATTAAAGGCATGTGCCACCATGCCTGGCTGGATATTTCTTTAATGTTTTTTATTTATTTAATTTTAAATTTATTTATTTACTTGAGCTAGGCAGAGAGAGAGAGAAGGGGGTAGGGAGAGAATGAATATGGGCGTACCAGGACCTTCCGCTGCTTCAAATGAACTTTAGGCGCATGGGCCACTTTGTACATTTGGCTTATGTGGGTCCTGGGTCCTTTGCAGGCAAGCGCCTTAACCGCTAAGCCATCTCTCCAGCCCAGGGATTGCTTTGCTAGACTAGGTCTGGGCTCCCTCATCTGCACTCTCGTAAGAGCTCCTTGCTGAGCACAGATCACTCAGTGAGACTGATCAGGCTGCAGCCCACCCTGACTGAACCATCTGAGCAACAGTCCTTCCCTGGTTTAGAAGAGGTGCTCTTCCATATCCCAGTACCAGGGTGTCACAGGCCTGTCTCCTTGGCTGGCGTCTTCTTCCTCTTCAGTCACAGTAGATAAGGGTCACCCTCCTGACCTTGCGTTAATTATGTGTGCAAAGATTCTGTGTTTACTATAGTTACCTTTCAGTGTACTGAGGGGCTAGGGCTGCTCCATAAGATTTCTGGGGAGCACCATTTATCCCTTGGCATCCTGTGTTCCACATACTTAATATCTGGTCAGCTCTAGTTTGTAGACCCCACTTGGTAGGGTTAGTGGATCTAGCTGGGTGATCAGCAAGCAGCAGGGTACGGTTGCCCTGCTTCCGTGACTCCTTCTGGAGGGTGTGGGCTGGGTGTCAGGAGGGCCTCAGGCCAAGCCATGGTGGAGGCAGGGAGGCAGGAGAATACATGATCCCAGTAATCCGGCCTCTTGCAGCCATCTTCCTTCCTTTTTCTGCTTTAGTTGGGAAATTGTGGTGAAAGCTTGGGGTGTGCTGTGACCTGTGTTCCCTGCCTGAGAGCCCTGTCCTGTCAGGGTAGCCCATGTGGGATTTCTTGAGGGCTCCCCCTCATGGCTCTGGGGTTCCCATGGGTGCATACTTCCCCTCTCTCCCTCTAGAGCACCTGTTTCTGCGGGCGTTCTGGCAGACCATGATCCGTGAGTGGGCAGGCATCGACAGACTGCGCCTGGACAAGTTTTACTTGGTGAGTGTGGAAGCATTGTGCTGTCGCTTGAGCCTTCCCTGCCCAGGCTACAGAGTGAGGTACCTGAGCTGACTGACCCATGACCCCACCAGGCCAAGGAGTCAGCGAAGGCTTACATAGAGTGTTTTGCCTAGCAAGCAGTGTTCCCATCTTGGAGGATCATCAAGGGGTTAAAGAATTCAGTCTTGAAAACATTGTACACAGACTGAGTTCCTAGCAGGAGCCTTGCTGCGGCCCTCCTGCATGCCAGCGGGTCCTTGGTGGCAGGGACGGTAGGGAAGTGAGTCCCTGAGCAGCCTCTGCAAGAAGTGCTGCCCACTCTGAAGGCTCCTGTGGGGGGACTCCGCCCTTGCTTCCAGTGTGACTCCCTTCTCCTTCGCTGTGTTGTACTGCTGTCTGGGCCACTCATGTCTCAGGAATGCAAGGCAACTAAGTGCTGCTCTGACCCCCTCCCCTTGTGGAACCATGGTCTTGTTCAGCGTGGCCCTGGGGCAGTTCCCAGGCGCAGGGCAGAGTGCAGTGGCCAGTGTGTCTTGGGCTAGGACAGTGTGGCCATGCCCACGTGTAACTCAGTGAGGAAGCTGGAGCTTGAGGAGGAGGGGAGCTGGGCCTTGGGTGCTGGGTGCCTGGACCAGGCTTGGGCCCAGTACCACCATTAGCAGGATGTGGACCTGTGGGACCAAGGGGTCCTGTGTGAAGTCACTACTCTTGAGGGGTGACTGACTAGGCTGCCATTGCCAAGTCCTGCGTGAACACTGGTGCCTTCCCACAACCCTGCTGTGACCAGTTCTTGCAGCTCACCCCACTGTGGGGTCACCCAGCACGCTGGGCGAGGGCACATTCCACAGGCCTGCATTTCCAGGAGTGCTGCCTGGCTCTGTACATGGTGGGTCCTGGGGTCCTTGTGTCCTTGGTTCTCTGTCTTTGCCATGACTTGGGCTCCCAGTAGACATGTACTAAGATTCCAAAGGCGAGAAGCCTGCAGAGCCATGTGACAGGAAATGGGAACCCTGAACCTTGATTGACACTGTGTTGCAGAGCAGAGAGAAAATAGCTGTGCCTCACTGATGGAGAATGATGGCCTAGGAGAGCTTGGGGAACATAAGCCTGCTTCTGACCTGGCTTTGTGGTGACTGTGTGTCCTGTCCATTCCCGTCCGCTCTAGTTCATAGAGCCCGCTTACCCTGTGAGCCGAGCTTCCCCTGCTCTTGTAAAGCTGATAACTTCCAGGCACATGGTCCTGAGGGGTGCTTTTGTGACCACTAGGGCCCATCCCATCAGCGGTCCACTGGTGGCCATGCAGATGTTGGGGCTGAGTGTGGCTTTACCTTGAGGAGGCCCCAGACACAGGCAGGAGAGGCTTGGGCTTTCTGTCCTTCCACTAATGTGAGTCTTCCTTTCTTGCTCAAGCTCATGCGGATGGTCCTGAGAGAGTCCTTGAAGGCTGTGAGAACACAAGGATGGGAAGAAAGGTGGGTCCATACAGGAGCAAGGTAGGGGTTAGGGCCGGGGCCACACACTCCCAGGTAGTGGTGGGAGCTTATGTTGTGAGGTACCCTCAGTGGTGTTGCATGTGAAGCTATTTAAAAAAATTATGTATTTACTGTTTGTGGGCAGTCCAGTACTTCTTGCCACTGCAGACCAATGCATGATGCTTGTGCCACTTTGCATCTAGCATACACGGTGGCTTTAGAATTGAGTCCCTATTGCTAGGTTTTTGCTGCTAAGGGTGTTCACATCATCAGGGCTTTCAGTCTTTGTTTTGTTTTGTTTTTGTGGTAGGGTCTTGCTCTAGGAATTCACTATGCAATCTCAGGCTGGCCTCGAACTCACAGTGATCCTCTTACTTCTGCCTCCCAAGTGCTGGGATCAAAGGTGTGTGCCATCATGCCTGGCTTGCATTTTTTGTGGTTATTTTATTTTTATTTAAAATTATTATTTTGGTTTTTTGAGGTAGGGTGTCACTCTAGCCCAGGATGACCTGAAATTCACTATGTCGTCTCAGGGTGGCCTCAAACTCATGGTGATTCTCCTACCTGTTCCTCCCGAGTGCTGGGATTAAAGGCATGCACTACCATACCTGGCTTTTATTTTATTTTACTTTAGAGAGAGAGAAAGAGAATTGGTGCACCAGGGCCTCTAACCACTACAATCAAATTCAAGGCACATGTGCCACCTTGTGCACATGTGTGACCCTGTGTGTGTGGCTTGTTCTCGGGAGTCAAACATGGGTCCTTAGGCTTCACAGACAAGTGCGTTAACCACTAAACCATCTCTTCAGCCCCATGCCTAACATTTGTTAAATTATTTTTAAAAATTCTGGGGCTGGGGTGATGGCCTAGTGATTAAAGGTTCTTGTTTGGAAAGCCTGCCAGTCTGGGTTTTAGTTCCCTAGAACTAGGTGCAAAAAGTGACACATGCATCTGACATTGTTTGCAGTGGCAAGAGTGTGGTGTGCCCATACACAAAAATACACAGTGCAAAAAATAATTGTTTTTTAAAATTCTATATAACTTTTTAATATATTTTTCATTGACAACTTCCATAATTGTAAACAATATCCTATGGTAATTCCCTCCCTCCCCCCACCTTTGAAACTTCATTCTCCATCACACCTCTTTCCCCTCTCAGTCTCTTTTATTTTGATGTCATTGTTCTTGTCTTTTCCTCCTATTATGATGGTCTTGTATAGGTCATGTCAGGCACTGTGAGGTCCTGGATATCCAGGCCATTTTGTGTCTGGAGGAGCACCTTGTAAGGAGTCCTGCCCTTTCTTTGGCTCTTACATTCTTTCTGCCACCTCTTCCGCAATGTACCCTGAGCCTTGGAAGGTGTGGTAGAGATATTGCAGTGCTGTGTACTCCTCTGTCACTTCTCAGCACCATGATGCCTTCTGAGTCATCCCAAGGTCACTACCATCTGAAAAGAGAAGGTTCTCAACTAAAAGTGAGAGTAGCATTAATATACTGGTGTGAACATTAAGAGAAGTGCTTATTGGGCAGTTTGATGAGCATAGTATATACATTTAGCCAGACAGCAGCAGATGTTATACTCCTAGCGCTCATGACTACCCCTGTTGTAGGTTTTCAGTATCGGGGATATATTCCCTCCCATGGAGCAGGCCTCCAGTCCAATTAGAGGGCTGTTAGTTTCCCTCATAACAGACATGCCACTGTTGGCATATGTCAGCTCGTTTGGCCTGGCTGGCTAAATATAAGGCTTGCAGTGTCCACTGTGGAGTATGTTCTGTGGTGATTTCTTTCTCTCCCATTGAACTGCATGCAGAATGGCTTCTTCCAGCTTTCTGTCAGCTGGTCTACATGGAAGGGGTTTTCAGCTCAGTTCCAGCAGGGTTTCTCAGTGACCTTGCAGCCCAAGTATGTGCAGTCTTCAGCAATAGGGTCTTACCATCTATTCCTGATGGGAAATCAAGAGGCTTGGCATCAAAATTGTATATAATTTAAAAAAGTTATGACTAATAAATGATTATAAAATCCTCAAACACTTTTAGGAAATGTTAAAACTTCCATTTTTGGTGCTGGGCATTAAGCCAGGCTCCTACGTGCACTGAGCACTCCACTGAGTTGCAGTTCAATGGGACATGTCCCAGCCGAGCAAGCACCCCATGTGACAGGATGGCATGTGGCCCTCAGGCCTTGGTGTGCCTTTCTTGGCACAGCCTCTGATATGGCCTGACATGTCTTTGAAAGCAGAGCAGACCACCTGGCAAGGTGGCACGTGGCAGGTGTTGCTAGGCCTTTTCCCACCTGTATATTGAGAACAGGGGAGGTGTGAATACAGTCCCACACAACCTTGTGCCCCCTAGGCTTGGTGCTGCTGCTGCTTGGACCCAGCCTCGCTGGCCTTCACCTGTGGCTGTGAAAGGTGGTGGTGGTGGCTGGTGGCACCTGCTTCTCCATGTGGGTCCTGCTAGAGTGCACGTGGTGGGAGTCGGACTCACTGGCCTCTGGCCACACGGCCGCTGCTGAGTTTTCTCCTCTCCTCAGACAGATCGAGCAGCTGCTGGAGCTGCTGACCACCGAGATACTGAGCCCCGACAGCCAGGCCCCCAATGGCGTGAAGAGCCACTTCTTGGAGATCTTCCTGGAGGAGCTGAGCAAAGTGGGAGCTGCAGAGGTGAGGCAGACTCATTGGTGGTGGGGGGGCTGGACTTGGTGCACAGTCCAGGACTGACCCTTCCCCCTGGCTTTCCACAGCTCACTGCAGACCAGAATTTGCGGTTTATCGACCCCTTCTGCCAGATCGCAGCCCACACTAAGGAGTAAGTGGTGGGTGCTCAGGACCTTTGTGTTTGAAAGGAGCCTGACATTTCTCTTCTTGGTAGAGCTACATGCCCTCTCAGGCTCCAGTGCCCACTGGCCATCTATACTAGGAGAGGCTCAGAGTCCAAGAGCCCAGTCCAATGGGCTCTCTGGCCTCTGTTCCACCCCTCAGTTCCCTGGTTTTGCATAAGATCGCTCGGAACATATTTGAGACAATTGTGGAACAAGCTCCATTGGCCATTGAAGACCTGATGAATGAATTGGATGCGCAGACTGGGGAGGATGAGGTGATGGAAGGTGATGAGCTGTCAGAGGGTGAGCAGGAACAAGACACACCATCCAAGAGGCCACCCGCAGGTGAGGATGCCAGCCCCCTCCTGGGTGTCTGTCCTGGCCTGAGCCCGGTTTTTAGAGGGATTATTCTAGCTGCTTCCTGGCTGGCCCCTTGTCTCTGCTCCAATCTCCAGAGTTTCTTTCTCTTACAGCATGGAGCTGTAGGACCTTTGAGAATAGAAAGAACACGTGTTCTCTCTCCTAAACCTGTTTTGGCTCCTCAGCATGCTCAGCCCCCTAGGCCCCCTGCACCAGCTCCCGTTCAGCTTCTTTCTGGAATGTTCCTGTCTCAGGCCTCGGAGATCCCTGTGTACTGACTGGCACCTGCTCTCCGGGGCACAGCTCACCACGCCCCTACCACTCTCAGGCCACCCTGACACCTGCCGCCTCTTTTTTCCTCCTCTTCCTCCCTTTTCTCCTCCTCCTTTGACCTAGGGTCTTACCCTAACCCAAGCTGACCTGAAACTCACTCTGTCGTTCCAGTCTGGTCTTGAACTCACAGTGATCCTCTTACCTCTGCCTCCTGAGTGCTGAGATGAGAAGCATGTGCCACCACGCCTGGCCTGACCTGCCTTTTAAAATGAAGTCTCTTCCCTGTTTGTTTGTTCAGTGGTTGGGGGTGGGCAGTGACGTTGAGATGGAGCTCAGGGTCTTTTGTGCTAGGCAGGCCCTGTAGCACTCGCCCGGCCCTTCTCTCTGCTTCTGCTCTGAGCTTCTCTGTCCCCACAGGTTGTTTCTCCAGCGTGCTGCTCATTCCTGTCCTGTGTGGTTGCAGTCAGGTTGTGGTGCTGAGTGCACTTTGGGTAGGAGTGAGTCCTGCGTGTATGGTCCCTGAAGGGCTTTGGGTTCAGCCTGCAGAGCTCTTACAGCATGGTGTCCAGCCTGGTCTGTCCCCAGACTTGATGCTGACTCTGGGGTCTCCACACTGTTGGCTCACTGTTTCTAGAAAGGCAGGTTTTAGTTCAGGACTCTCTTTCTGCCTTAAGTGCCAGTGCTGGTGAGCCCCTTGCCCTTTGTGTGAGTCAGTAAATAACCTCTGGCTCCCCTACACCATCTGGTTATCTTGTGTGTCTTTCCTGTTCCTTTCTTGCCCTCTCAGGAGCTCACGTCATTCCAGGAGCCTCCTGGCAGGTCCCTCACTGCCTGTTTATGGCTCACCAGCCAGCATTGCCATGGTCAACCCCCTTCCACATTGATCATTTTTGTTACATACTGTCCCCTTGCCTCCATCTGCCCAGCAGCCTTTCTTCTAAAGGCAGTGAATGCCAAGCTGGATGTGGGGGGCGCGCCTGCTGGCTCAGCACGCAGGAGGCTGAAGCGGGAGGGCTGCTGCAAGTCTTAGGCCAGCCTGGGCACAGCAACAGGCCAGCATAGCTACATAGCAAGACCCTGCCTCAACTCTGTCCCCTGCCCCCAACTAAAAGATGCCACTGTGAGGGCTGGAGAGATGGCTCAGTGGTTAAAAGTGCTTGCTTGCAAAGCCTGATGGCCCAGGTTCAATTCCTCAGTATCCATGTAAAGCCAGATGCACAAAGTGACGCGTACATCTGAAGTTCATTTGCGGTGGCAGGTGGCTCTGTTGTGCCCACATCCATTCTGTGTCTTTCTCTCAAGTAAATAAATACAGGTTTTTTGTTTTTGTTTTTTCGAGGTCTCACTCTAGCCCAGACTGACCTGTAGTGTACTATGTAGTCTCAGGGTAGCCTCCAACTCACAGTGGTCCTCCTACCTTTGAGTCCCAAGTGCTGGGATTAAAGGCGTGAGCCACCACTCCTGGCTACAAATAGGTTTTTTTGGTTGTATTTGTTTTCTGAGGTAGGGTTTCACTCTGGCCCAGGCTGACCTGGAATTAACTATGTAGTCTTAGGGTGGCCCCAAACTCACAGTGATCCTCCTACTTCTGCCTCCCAAATGCTGGGATTAAAGGCATGCACCACCACGCCTGGTAAATACATGTTTTAATGTATTTTCTATTTATTTATTTGAAAGAGAAAGAGGTAGAACGTGAAAGAGAGAGAACAGGCGCACCAGGGCCTCCAGCTACTACAAATGAATTCCAGATGCATGCATCCTCTTGTGCATCTGGCTTATATGAGCCCTGGAGAATCAAACCATATCCTTTGGCTTTGCAGGCAAGCACCTTAACCACTAAGCCATCTCTCCAGCCCAACACAAATATTAAAAAGAAAAAAAAAAGGGCTGGAGAGATGGCTTAGTGGTTAAGTGCTTGCCTGTGAAGCCTAAGGACCCTGGTTCAAGGCTTGATTCCCCAAGGCCCATGTAAGCCAGATGCCCAAAGGGGCGCATGCATCAGGAGTTCATTTGCAGTGGCTGGAGGCCCTGGCGCACTCTCCTTCCCTCTCCCCCCCCCCCCTTTCTCTCTCTGTCTGTTGCTCTCAAATAAATAAATAAAAATGAACAACAACAAAAAAAGCCAGGTGTGGTGGCACACAACTTGAATCCCAGTACTCAATAGGAAGAGGCAGGAGGATTGCCATGAGTTTGAGGCCAGCCTGAGACTACATCGTGAATTCCAGGTCAGCCTGAGCTAGAGTGAGACCCTACCTTGAAAACCAAAACAAAACAAAACAAAAGGAAAGGAAGAAGAAGGTGGCAGTGTCACCAAAGTCCCGAGGACATCAGCTTTGAACATGAATGAGTGTACCGTGGCCCCTGGCCCAACCCACCTCGAGCACCTGAGCCCAACTCTTTTTCTTGAGCTGCCTGTCCAACACTTGCCGCCGGGATACCACCCCCACCCATCTCTGCTCTCAGGAGACTGCGTGTGTGAGGCCGAGCCCACACCAGGCACACAGCTTTGTGTTCCTGCATTCCTTTTTAGGCTCCATCCATAGGGGTGACCTTGAGGTGGACAAGGAGGTGCAGGACGATGGAGATGGTAGTGGTCCTGTGCTCCAGGTAAGCATCCAGCTCTGCGTGCTGTGAACTTGGCCTTGCCCTCTGACACCATTGCCAGGTGGGAGGAGGGCAGCAGAGATGTGCAGACTGGCTGTGGGCAAAGACAAGTATGGGCCTGCTTGTCTGCAGGGTTGCAGCGTGGCGCTGGGCCAGGCGCTGGGCTTAAGCAGAGCGATGATGGGTCAGAGCTCTGCATCAGCTAACTAGAAAAATAACATTAGTGAGGCTTTTAACATTGGCTGCCTGTCTCATTAGTAAAATTTGGGGCATCTTTGCATTTCACTTGTTTTCCTGCCTGTCTGCTTGTGGCTGGTCGAGAATACGAAGTCTCGGGGGACACTGCCCATTACGGTTCTCGCTGGGCTTCTGCGATTGCGTGTTCTCATGGTGGCGTGGCTCTACCTTAGTTTCACTTGGGCCACGCTGCTCTGGAACCTGCCAGGCGGTGGGTGGCTGCATTTGCCAGAGGTGCTGAACAGCACTGGCTGTGTTCTGTAGCTGAGCAGAGAATCCTGGTGTTGGGCCAAGTGCCTTCTCAGTGTGGTCAGGTCTGTGTTCTTGGAGCATGTGGAGGGTGGCTGACTCCCGACTCTCTGGTGTCTTTTTGAAACAGTTTGACTATGAGGCAGTTGCTAACAGACTGTTCAAGCTTGCCAGTCGACAGAGCACCCCTTCTCAGAACAGGAAGCGCCTCTACAAAGTGATCCGAAAGTGAGTCCTTCAAGTACCCGCCTGGCCTCACCTTGTGGAACCTTGTGCTGTCTGCTCACCCACAGTCCACCCCTCTGCCTTTGCTGTAACTTGTCTGTGAAGTGGCCTGGGCCAGGGGGAGGTCTTCAGAGTATGATTTCAGGAGTCCCTGTCCTCTGCAGCACCCACATGGGACTGACGTAGCTTCCTGCTTTGGCCAGGACTACATCTGAGTGGTAACATGTCTGTGTTCAATTTCAGGTTACAGGAACTGGCTGGAGGTGAGGCTTCAGAGGGCACCGAGTGGCCACCTGACTGAGGAGACACTGCTCCTCATGGGAGGAGCGGTTTCCAGCAATCAGTCCTTCAAGCATGGTCTCTTCAGGGCCTGTGTTTAAGTGGGTTGGGTTAGGCCCGTGCTCCATGGTGCTTGTTCTTCCTGGCTTGCTGAGTGGGTCTCGGACTTCAGCACCCATGCCAGCTCCTAGGAAGGTGCTGCCCCCGTCTCTCAGTGTTGGCTCCACTCGGCAGGGTGGCATGGATGACCTGAAAGACAGCCAGCCCCTTAGGTTTTGGGAAGTTTTCAAATGTTCAGACCAATTCTAGCTTATCCACCATTTTGGTTCCAACAGGAACGTCCTAGGTCTGTCATGTTTGCCTGCATGGATATTCTTCATCCATACACAAGGCCGTACCCTAATATTTCACGTAGACCGTGAATTAACACCTGGTATTTTTAGGTAAAATTCATAGTGGGGTGTGTGTATTGTGCACGTTGGTTTGTAGTAACCCCAGCTGAAGTATAAACCGCTACACTGCCCACCAGTCCCCTCTGGATAAGAGTCAGACCTTGGAGTCATCATGTGAAGACTGGTTCTGAGCTGGGACAGGGCATGTGCCTGAGGATCCCAGTGGCGTGGTCACTGACACACGTTGCATGTGGTGTGAGAGCAGGCCTGTCTTGAGGTATGGACGTGATGCGTGCTGGCACACCAAACCCCACCTCAGCTTCCTGACTCGTCACCTGCTTCTCAGGCACTTTTCCTGAGGACGATGTCCCAGAAAAAGCCTACAAGCGCCTGCTGGCAGGGAGGCGGGAGCGGAAGAAGAACAGGAAACGCTTGCTGAGATTGCAGCCACAGACTGAGAAAGGTAGGGTCCGAGGTGCTGCCCCACCGGCTCTGTCCTCCTCCCTGCCCGTTGTCCCCTTGCCCGTGGTCATTTGACATCTTTACTGGAGGCATCTCTCCAGGCCACAATGCCCACTGAGCACATGTCTTGGTGACTGCTCACAGTCTTTTTTCCTAGTTGAAAGTCCTGCTGTCTGTGGGGACTTCTCTGCCAGGCCGTGGTGATGAGGCTCTGGCCACGTTACCTCTCCCTGGCCCTCATCCTGCGTTTGATCTGCTCCTCTGTGTCCAGCCATCCTGAGCCTTGCCACTGTTACTTCCTTTCAGAGGCCTTTCTCCCTCAGCCAAGCAGCTCTGCCAGGCTTGGTGCTGGGCAGGGAGGTGGTGGCCCTGCCCATGGTGACAGGACTTCTCATCATTGCCTACTACGCCAGTCCTGGGATCTGCCCTACGAAGGGTCATTGGCTTCACCCCATCTCTGTCTCAGCACCTCTGTGTTGAAGCCTTTCTATCGAGTGTCCCGCTTAGACAGTGACTTCTCACCAGCCTAACCTCAGCCTGGCTCTAGACCCAGGCCGGGCACTGGCTTTGCAGTGCTGTGGTGCAGCAGGTTGAGTTAACACTTGCTGGCTTGGAGCTTGGGCCTATCCCCCTGGCTAGGGTAGACTCCACTCCCTTCCCACACCTTCCTAAACACCCTGCTTTCCATTTCTGGGCCATCTACCCTGTCCTGTCTCCCTGCTGGTCTCTTCCTGACCGAGCTGGGCGGGGAATTCTTGCTTGTCTTGTCATGCCGGTGCCCGCCGTCACGGAGTGAGCTGCTTGGACATGTCCATGCTGTCGTCACAGCTTATTCCCAGGCTTTGCTGTTTTGGCAGGGGACAGTGAGGCAGACACTTCAAGTCTGGACCCAAGCCCTAAGACTGAGAGGAAGAGGAGTAGGAGAAAGGCTGAGAAGACAAACCAGAGAGGGGCTCCTAGAAGGAGGAGGAAGCCTCGTCAGATGTCCAGTGCCAGAGCGAAGGCAGCCAGTGGCCAGCAGCCGAAGAGAAAGAGGAAACGGCCCCTGGAGAGTGAGAAGTGAGGCGGCCAGCCAGGGCCAGCCTGCCGTGCGCGCTGTCACCGCCGGGCGTGCTCCTGCGGCCTCTGAACGCCGTGGCTCCTTCCCGTATGGGAAGGGCAGGGGCAGGATGAAGAGGGGTCCCTTCAGTGCCAGCCCTCCAGGGTCACTCCTGCTTTGGGGCCACTACCTGTGTACCATGACTGAGGTCAGAAATTCACACTCTGAATGCCACTTGTTTTGGTGCAGTGGCTGTGCCTGTGGTCTTAGCCCTCATGGGCAGAGGCAGGAGGGTCGATCGAGTTTGGTCCAGGCTACAGAGTGAGACCCTGTCTCAGAAAGCCCCAAAAAGCAACAAAAAAAACAAACCCCACCTATGTAGGGCACTGTCTCCTGTTCCCCGGGTGTCTGTAAATTAAACTGATCCTACCGAAGCCACGCTGCTTGTGTGCACGCATCTCAGGTGACAGGAGCCGCTTCTTTCCTCTTTTGTAAGGAAAAGTGTGCCTGAGGAGAACTTTGGCCAAAAAAAAAAAAAAAGATACCAGGGTGTTCCCAGTGGCTGGCGGAGGCTCTGTATGCTCCTCAGGAACCTGTGCTGGGCTTGAGTGAACTTGGGGTTGAGCATGGGGACAAGTCTACGGCAGGAAGGTCTGCCCCGGAGGCATTCTGGTGGGCCCGTGGGCCGCAGCATGCTGCCAGGACCTCCGCGGGCGGCCTGGGTGCTGCCGAGGTGACCGCGCGTGTCCACCTGAGTGAGCACTTCAGAAGACAAGTGTGTGCACTGGGTGCTGGCAGCAGGTGCACCGTGTGGGGGAGGAGGAGCTGGTCCTGCCACAGGGCTGGCTCACACAGAGGTCCGGCGCCCTCCCCCGCCATGGGTACAGTCTTGCAAAGGTGACACTCCCTCGTGGCCTATCTGCATGGTAACCTCATCCACGTTGACATTCCCCCAATGCTGGCATCACTGCAGAGCCCCTTGTTGGCAAGGCCCTTGGGTTTGCACTCTAGAGGCGGGGTGGGGTGAAGGGGAAAAGGATGCACCTGACCCTAAGTCCCTCCTGTCCAGAAACTTGCCCACACGGGTTGAGTGCCAGCATCTGCCTCGGGAGCCAGGCACAGGCTTCGTGCGCTTTCCAGGGAAGTGGAGGGGCTTCTCAGTGCTCTTGGCCTGCAGTAGCTGAAGCGCTGCCACAGCTGTGACTGAGCTCTACCCTGGCTGAGCCTGCCTTCCTCCCTGGGTGCAGAGGTGGTGCTCCCGCGTCTTGGGCCTTGTGGTTTGGGGTCTCTGCTCTGCGGTTTCACAGAGAAGGATGGGCAGTCTCGTACCTCTGCCTTCCAAGCCGACAGCACGACAGTGGCTCTCTGGACAAGCATGGGCTTTAGTGAGCATAAAAATGGCTACTGAACTGCCTTGACTTTGGAAAGCAGGGCCATCGTGATGTAGATGTCAGCGGACAGCCCACCCTCCCAACTGACTCAAGCAGGGAAGGGAGTTCCTGGCTCATCCCCAGATGGGAGTGTCTCCCTTTGGGGCCTGTAGCTCTGGGCTAACCTGGGGAGTAGTCGGGCCCCCGCAGCCAAAGATGAACCACTGGTAGGTTCCTGTAGCCCTGACCCCAGCAGGGGATGCTGACAGCAGGATGCCGTGAAGCCTTAGGGATCCAGCAGGGCAGGAGGTGATGGGAAGGTGGAGTGTGCCTGAAGTCAGACCCTGGAAGACACAGAGCCACTGACTGACCTTCCAGCTTGCCCGTCTCCCTGTGCCTGTTGCTTCCTAGTCTTAATGGTTTCCATTCCTTTAAAAAAAAAATACTGTATTTGAGAGAGATGAAGAGGCAGATAGACAATGGGAACACCAGGGCCTCTAGCCACTGCAAATGAATCCAGATGCATGTGCCATCTGTGTACCTGACTTTACATGGATACTGGGGAATTGAACCCAAGTAGTTAGGTTTTGCAGGCAAGCACCTTAACCTCTGAGCCATCTCTCCAGCCAACTCCTTTAAAATTTTTTTAAATTTTATTTTCAAGCAGAGAGAGAGGAAGAGGCAGATAGAGAATGGGCATGCCAGGGCCTCCGGCTGCTGCAAATGAACTCCAGATGCATGTGCCACTTTGTGCATCTGGCTTTAGGTGGGTACTGGGCTATCAAACCAGGGTCATTAGGCTTTGCAGGCAGATGTATTAACTGCTGAGCCATCTCTCCAGCCCTATTTCGTTTCTTTCAAGGTAGGGTTCCTACTCTAGCCTAGGCTGACCTGGAATTCACTGCGTTGTCTCCAGCTGGCCAAACTCAGTGATTCGCTGCCTCCCAAGTGCTAGGATTTGAGGTGTGTACCACCACACCTGGCAATGCCCCGTTTTAATAGATGTTTTCTTTCTCATTCAGGATCGCAATGACAGTGGGCAAGGAGATGAGCATCCCTAATGAGATGGCTTGTTACACTCCACATCCCATGAGGGGACACACAGCATGCCATGCCACATGGGGATGGCACATGGAAAGGCCAGGGACCAGCTGGAGGCAGAGGCAGTGAAGAGGGGAAGGAGACAGGAACTCTGTTCTGTAGGAGAGAACCAGGCGAGGCTGGGCAGGCAGCTAAGGACAGCCTGCTGTGGGTCACTTTGGACTCAAATGTGGGGACTGTCCCAGGTGTCTGATGCCTGTCCAGGGCAATGAGGTCAGGTGGTTAGTGGCCCAAGAGTGAGAGTCCCTACAGACGGTGGTTGGGCGGGCCTGGATGGCCACGTGTGCGTCAGGAAGGTGTGCTCTAGAAAGACTGGGTGGGCTGTCCCTTTAGGGTGGTCCCCTGGTATCATAGCACCAGATGGCAAGCCCTGGCTTCCTGCTGCATAGTGCCCACAGCTTGTAGGTCAGGAAGAGAGGGACCAAGAACCCATCCTTTCTCTGCCCTCCCCGTGGGCATCTCCACCCCAGCAGGTAGCTTGTGGCATCTAGCTATTGCCCTGGGTCAGGGTCTGGTGGAAACAGCCTCCTCCTGATGCCGCTGTGCCATGTCGGCCTGAGCCCAGCAGGGGGCACTGCGGACGTGGTTGAATGAAGGGCACCTTTCCCCCAGGCAGCCAGGACAGCAGGGCCATGTAGCCAGGCAGCACGCAGGCTACTAATACTAATACTGTGAACCTGACGCAGCCAGGGGCGGACGTGTGCTGCCCCGTCCCTCTGCCAACCACGGCAGCGGTGGTTTTGCTGCTCCTTAAGGAGAAAAATTCACACCAGGCACAGGTAGATTGAGACGTGATCAGGATTTATTTTTAGCAGGTGTTGCAGTCAGGTTTGCATTGCTGACAGAAATCACCCAACCAAGAGCAGCTTTTGGAGAAAAAGGGTTTATCTTGGTTTACAGACTCTAGCGGATGCTCCAGGATGGTAGGGCAAACGATGGTACGAGCAGAGGGTGGACATCACTTCCTGGCTAACATCAGGTGGACAACAGGAACAGGGGTGTGGGCCAAACACTGGCAAGGAGAGACTGGCTATAACAACCACAAGTCCGCCCCCAGCAAAACACTGCCTCCAGGAGGTGTTAATCCCCAAATCTCCATCAGCTGGGAGCCTATTACTCAGAACACCTAAGTTTATGTGGGATACCTGAATCAAAGCACCCCAGCAGGCGAGAAAGCAAAAGTAGAAAGCAAGTACACCCTCTGAAGTGAAGCGATGGAGGGGAGGGGCAACGGCAGAGGCCACCTCCAGCACCTGGACTTGGAAGCCTTGGTCTACCATCTTCCCTCCCTTTGCCCTGCAGAAGGTAGCCTGGCGTGGGTCCTTTCCTGGAATAGGTGAAGGCTTTATCCACCTTTTACCATCCCTATCCAAAATTCAGTCTGTTAAAATTGGATGCAAAAATAAGTTTTAAAAAGTGGGGGTCCCCACAAAGTTTACTGGGGGAAAGGTGGTCGTGTCTTCTCCAGTCTTTGTGAGAGTCAGCTGGAACCTACTGGGACTGACTTGATTGTTTGGCCCACGTGCCACCCTCCTTAGCTACTTAGCTTGGCTATTTCATACATAGATCCTCGCTATTCCTTGAAGTTTTTTTAAAATTTATTTTAATTTATTTGTTAGGGACAGAGAGAATGAGAGAGACGGGTGCGTCAGGGCCTCTAGCTACTAAAAAAGAACTCCAGACACGTGCCACCATGTGCATCTGGCTTATGTGGGACCTGAAGAATCAAACCTGGGTCCTTAGGCTTTGCAGGCAAGTGCCTTAACTGCTAAGCTATCTCTCCAGCCCCTTCCTTGCAACTTAAAAAAAAATAATTTATTAGAGAGACAGAGAGAGAATGGGTATACCAGGGCATCCAGCCGCTGCAAATGAACTCCAGACACGTGGGGCACCTTGTGCATCTGGCTTATGTGGGTCCTGGGGAATTGAACCTGGGTCCTTTGGCTTTGCAAACAAGTGCCTTAATTGCTAAGCCATCTCTCCAGCCCTCCTTGCAGTTTTAATCGTGGCATTTGCTTTAATCCTAGTAAAGTCAGGTCTAGACACCCACACACAATCTGGGTATGCGTCCATGGCGGGCTCAGGTCATTTTACCCAGGTTAGGCAGAGGCGCTGTGTAGGCGCTGGAGCCTCTCTAAGCCTCATCACAGCCCGTTTGCTCCTCTTCCTATAAGACTCCACTCTCCACTCTGAGTTGCCCCTGCTGTGTGTGCTTGTTTGTAGGGTTCTCAGGAAGTGGGCCTCCCCAGGCCCTTCACTGGCTCATGCTTCCTGCAACTGCAACAAATACTGGTGCTTCTAAATAGGACAGGTTAAGTCAGGCGTGGTGGCGTATGTATCTGGAGTTCATTTTCCATTGACTGGAGGCCCTGATGCACCCATTCTCTCTCTCTTTCTCTCCCCCCCCCCACTTGCCCCCTCTTAAATAAATGAATGAAATATTTTTTTTAATAAGAAACATTGTGGGGCTGGCGAGATGATGTAGTGGTTAAGGCATTTGGCCTACAAAACCGAACAACCTGGACTCAATTCCCCAGTACCCGTGTAAAGCCAAATTCACAAAACGGCACTTACACCTATAGTTTGTTTGCAGTGGTAGGAGGCCCTGATACACACTGTCTCTGCTTACAAATAAATTTTTTTAAATTAAATTTAAAAAGCTGGTCGTGGTGGCACATGCCTTTAATCCCAGCACTCAGGAGGCAGAGGTAGGAGAATCATCACGAGTTTGAGGCCACCCTGAGACTACATAGTGAATTCCTGAGCTAGAGTGAGACCCTACCTCAAAAAACCAAAATGAAAAAAATTTTAAAAATTTGTGGTACAGCCACAGCAGGCAAGACAGCAAAGAAGACTGCCCAGAGGCATTCTAGGGGGCTCCTTTGTTCGCATGTGTACCTATGAGTATGTAGGTATGTGTGGGTGTGCGTGTACTTGCGTGCACATGCATGTGGAAGCCAGAGGTAGCCTCAGTTGTCGTTCCCCAGATATCCCATCCACCTTGCTTTGAGACGGGGTCTCTCGCTGGCCTGGAGCTCGTGGGTTGCAGAGGCTGCTGAGTGGCGTTTCGGTGGGCCAGGGCTCTGCGCCAATCACAGCTGTGGTCGGCTCCTCATCCGCACACATCCACAGCGTTGCACAACTGTCACCACAGGAGTTGCAGAACTTGCATGCCACCCCAAAAGAAAACCCCACACCCACCAGCAGCGGCTCCGCATTCCTCCCTTCCTTCAGCTCCTGCAACCACAAACCCGCTTTCTATTTTTGGCCTCTTCTAGGCATTGTCTAGGAAAAAAAAAAAAACCCAAGAGTCTGGCTTTCCTCTGAGCACAGGGTCTTCAAGGTTCATCCAGGCTGACGTGTGTCCGATTTCATTCCTTCCTGAGGGCCGGATAATAGTCCACAAGGTGACTGGACCACTTGCCACCGTCCACTCATGTGTGGATGGACACACAAGATGTCTCGGCATCTGCTGTTCCTAATGGCTGTGGACATGGGGTCTGGGCTCCATTTTTCTGAGTCTCTTGAGTCCTGTAGGAACTCTGTAGCTTATCACAGAACCAGGAATTTGCTCATGTTTTTATGTTGCTGGAAGCCTTCCACGGGCAGGGGTGTGGAGGTGGGGAGACGGCTCCAAGAGCTGTTCTTTCCAGAAGCTGCCGCAGGTCTCTGCAGCAGGAGCTGGGCCTGGCAGCCCCACACAGGTGCAGGTGGGGTGAGGTCATGCTGGCACAGGTCAGTGAAGTCATTTTGCTGGAACTGTTTTCCTTCCCTGTTGTTGTCCCTGGGCCTCACTTCCTAGGGGCGTGCTGTAGTTGCTGGCACAAAACACCCAACCAGCTGGGCGTGGTGGCTGTGGTGGTGTGATTCAGGTGCCCCTCATAAGCTTTGGTGTTCTGAATGCTGGGTTCCCAGCTGATGGAGATTTGGGAATTAACGCCTCCTGGAGGGAGTGTATTGTTGTGGGCGGGTTTATGGGTGTTATAGCCAGTTTCCCCTTGCCAGTGTTGGGCACACTCTCCTGTTCCTGTTGTCCACCTTATGTGGGCCAAGGGGTGATGTCTACCCTCTGCTCATGCCATCATTTTCTCTGCCATCACAGAGCTTCCCTCTCGAGCCTGTGAGCCAAAATAAACCTCTTTTTTTCTCACAAGCTGCTCTTGGTTGGGTGATTTCTACCAGCAATGCGAACCTGACTGTAACAGTGGCGCACGCCTTTAATCCCAGCACTTGGGAGGCAGAGGTAGGAGGATTGCCGAGTTTGAGACCACCCTGAGACTACAGAGTGAATTCCAGGTCAGCCTGGGCTAGTGAGACTCTACCTCAAAAAAACAAAAACAAAGAAAGAACACCCAACCAAAGCAAGCAGCTGATAGAAAATTTTTTTTTTTATTTTTGGCTTAAAGTCTCAAGAGGAAGGTCTGTGATGGTGGGGGACTGCATGGCATGAGCAGAGGCTGGACATCATTCCTTGCCAACATCAAATGGAGAATAGCAGCAGGAGAGTGAGTCTACTAACCCTGGCAAGCTAGGGTTTATTAAAACCTCAAGGTCCATCCCCAGTGACACCATCTCCAGCAAGGCCCCACCTTCCAAATTGCCACCAGCTGGGGAGCAAGCATTAAGATTACCCAAGTTTATGGGGGACACCTGATGAACCACCACAGAGTGCTTCAGAGGCACATCCTTACTTCCTTCTTGCCTCAGTTCAGTTCTGAGAGCCATAGAATTACTTTAATTTATTTATTTATGTATATTTGAGACAGGGAGGGAGAGAGAAAGAGAAACAAACTCCAGATGCATGCAACACCTTGTGCATCTGGCTTACGTGGGACCTGGAGAATTGAGCCTGGGTCCTTAGGCTTCACAGGCAAACACCTTAACCGCTAAGCCATCTCTCCAAACCTACCATTTTTATTTTTTTGATTTATCAAGGCAGGGTCTCACTGTAGCTCAGGCTGACCTGGAATTCACTTCATAGTCTCAGTGTGGCCTCGAACTCACGGTGATCCTCCTACCTCTGCCTCCCGAGTGCTGGGATTAAAGGCATGCGCCACCATGCCCGGCTTAAAAGTTCTTTTTTTTTTTTTTTGAGTCCTCTGCTATAGTAAACCCACACCAACCAGAAGAGAAGAAGGAGGGAGGGAGGGAGTCCAGAGAAAGCGGGCGTGGCTGTGTAAGGGCTGACACCCACTCCTGCTGTAAGGCGGGCAGTGCCAGGGAGAAGCACTTCACACAGGAGCACCCCAGGGAGGGGCTTTTGCAGGAGGAGCACCGAGTGCTACATTTCCCAAGCAGGCGCATGGCAATCCCAGAGCCTGCCACCCCCACTGAAAGGTTACGTGGGGTGACCCTTGAGGGTGCGTCACAGCCTCTTCCAGTTAGGAGTCCCTAGGTGCCAGTCCTAGGTGGCTGAGCTGGCCGCCCAGAAAGACTAGCATGCAGGCCTGCTCAGCCCATCTTGGAGGGAGGATCCGGGGCCAGGAAGGGCTTTCCTGACCTATCATCTTCTGCCCAACTGCTGGATTAGGGCTGGGGTGCCACCAAGCCCACCCGGGCACACTGCTCAAACGTAGACGAAGTTGGGTGGAGGCTGGCAGAGGGAGGGAGGGGAGCACCACAGCTGTGCTCCTCAGTTACATATGGCCGCTTGAGAGGACCCGGCATCGTTAGGGAAAACTTTCCTAGGCCAGTAAGCCCAATACTATGTCCCCCCCCCCCCCGGCATTTTCTAACCCTGAGGAAAACCCCTCTCCCTCCCCGCAGAGGTGCAGCCCCTCGCCCCTCATGCTGCACTGTCGCTCATTAGGGACCCCTGCAGCACACAAGAGCCATTTGTGGCTGGGAAGATGGCTTAGTTGTTGAGCACTTGCCTGTAAAGCCAAAGGACCTGGGTTCAATTCCCCAGGACCCACGTAAAACCAGATGCACAAGGTGGCACTTGTCTGGAATTTGCAGTGGCTAGAGGCCCCGGTATGCCCATTCTCTCTCTCTCCTTCTCTCAAATAAATACTTTTTGTTCCATCTGGCCAGAGATGGTCAGCCACAAAGGGCCAGAGGTCCCTGAGAGCTTCAGAACATCCCGTGAAGCCTGGAGTCTGGGCAGTCACGCTGGGACACTGCCAGCGCCGCCTGCCATCCTGCCTCCCACCCGTGCTTGTGAAATTCAACACCAGCTCTGCCAGGAAGAGAGCGAGGAAGAGGGCAGTCTTGCTCGGCTCTGTTCCTCTGGGGGATCAGGGTCGCCTGCAGGGCAGAGACTGCTCTCCGCTCCACGCAGCAGTGGAGGAACCAGCTGCCTTCCCAGAAAGGACTGTCCCTCAACCTGCATCCCCTCCTGGGCGTGGTCCTCGTGGAGCGCGTGGGAGGACTCCCTGAGTGTCGGCTGGGCGGCTGCCTTGGTGGAGCAGTTGCTGCTCTATGAGTGGGGACACCACAGTCCCTGCCTCGTGGGGCTGGGGTGGACAGTATGCACTCCCACAGGGAAGGTGTCCAGCGACGGAATCCGCCTGTCGAGCTCTAGGGGTGACCAGGAACACTGGCGCTAACCGGTGTTGCTTTGGGAGCCTCCTGGGCCTCTGACCAAGAGCTCGCATGGGGGGTAGGTGTGACCCAGCGGCCCTGGGACTCACAGAGTCACCTTCTTAATGCTTTAGACTTGGCTTTTCTTCAGCATTCTGAATGCTGGGCAAAGGGGAAGAAACCAAAGTGACTTTTTCAGGACAACGGACAAAGGGCAACTGTTGTTACTGTTAGGAGACCTGTGCCCTCTAAGGTTTTTTTTTTTTTTTTTTTTTTTTTTAATTTAACATGTTAATTTTTATTTATTTTTTTAACTTTTAAAATTGACAACTTCCATCATTATAGACAATAAACCATGATCATTTCCTCCCCTCTCCCACTTTCCCCTTCACCACCCTCTATCATATTCCCTCCCCCTCTCAATTAGTTTCCGTTTTTTTTTTTTTAAGATTTATTTTTATTTATTAGCGACAGAGGGAGAGAGAGAGAGAATGGGCACGCCAGGGTCTCTAGCCCCTGCAAATAAACTTCAGATTCATGCGCCACCATGTGCATCTGGCTTATGTGGGACCTAGAGAATCAAACCTAGGTCCTTGGGCTTCACGGGCATGTGCCTTAACCACTAAGCTGTCTTCCTAGCCCTCTTTTATTCTGACGTTATCATCTTTTCCTCCTATTATAAGGATCTTGTGTAGGTAGTACCAGGCACTGCGAGGCCATGAATGTCCAGGCCATTTTGTATCGGGAAGAGTACACTGTAAGCAGTCCTACTCTTCCTTTGGCTCTTACATTCTGTCTGCCACCACTTCTGCAATAAACCCTGAGCCTTGGAAGGTGTGATAGAGATAGTTCAGTGCTGAACATTCCTCTGTTACTTCTTCTCAGCATTGTGGTATGTTTTGAATCACCCCAGTGGTCACCACCATCTGAAAAGAGAAGCTTCTCTAACCAAAAGTGAGAGTAGCATTAATATATGGGCATGAACATTAAGAAAAGTGATTACAGCACTGTTTGGTGACCATAACATATGCATTTAGCCAGACAGCAGCAGGTATTACTTCCCCAGGGCTCATGACCTCCCACACCATAGGCTTTTGACTAGGTTTTCAATACCAGGCACGTATTCCCTCTGTGGAGGGGGCCTCTAATCCAATTACACAGTGGATGGTTTCCTCCATAACAGACCTGCCACTATTGCACCCGTTGGCTCATTTGGCTTGACTGCCACTATTGCACCCGTTGGCTCATTTGGCCAAACTTAAGGCTTGCAATGCCCACTGTTTTTATCACCACTGATGGCTTCTGTCTCCCATAGGGTTGCATGCAGCAGATTTATCCAGCTTTCTGTCAGCTGGTCCACAGGGAGGAGGTTTTCAGCTCAGCTCTAGCAGGATTTCTCAGTGACCTTGCAGCCCAAGCATGTGGAGTCTTCAGCAATAGGGTCTTTACCATCTATTTCTGGTGGGAAACCAAGGGCCTCGGCAGTGGGCCTTCTGAGTTCTCGTGTCACCTTGCCCAGGGCATGAGCGGATGGCGCTCTAAGGTGCTGGTCTGTAGGAACAGCTGCATGAAGAGCAATGCCTCTGTTTATCAAGCTAAGCCTGGCATTCAGCCTGCCTCCTGGGGTGTTCAGTAATCAAATACATATAGCACTTAGAAAGGAGCCCAGCGCAGAGCCAATGCAGGCAGGTGCCGGCAGGCCTTGGGAGGACTTCAAGTGGTGGACGTGGCATCAGAGAAGCCAGCACTGTGTACAAGTCCTGGCCCACTTCCTATGCTCTGTGGCGAGGCAGCGTGGCTTTCCTGGGTGACAGCAGAGTAGGAGAGGAAGAAGGATCCTCGAAGTTTATTTAAAGGAAGCTGTCTTTTTGGAGCAGCCTCTTGCAACAAGAAAGTACAGTCATCTACGGGCTGGGGGGAAGGAGGCAGAGACACTGCTAACTCCCCCGGGAGGAGCAACTCATTAGTAAGCCGTTCAGCTAATCGTCTCCTCCAGTGCTCTCTGGAAGTTTAAAGGCTGCATTACATAGTAATTTGTGTCTCTTAAGCAGTTGACTTATAAGTAGTGAGATAAACCGAGCTGTAAGCAGCAAGAAGCGAGGAAGGCCCGGGGAATAGCAATTACCAGGAAAGCTAGCCCAGTTAGCGCTAAAGGATGGCACGGACAGGAGCACGGGCAGGTTCTGCCTCCTCCAGTGCCTGCGCCAGCTGGCCGCCCCCCGCCAGCCTGGCCTGGCAGCCTCAGGGCACCTCACGCTCCAGAAATGTGTCTCCCATCCCCCACCAGCCACAGGCGCTCGCCCTTGGCCCAGTGTGTGGAGGTTCACAGTGCCTCTGTCCTCCTAGGTCCTGAGGAGTCATGTGGTCACCACATGTCTTTGTGGAGCCCAGTTGCTTGGGGCCAGATCCCGGGGAGCCATGGGGGCCTCTGTCTTCAGCAGTACAACTACACCAGGTCGTTCCAACCCTCCATGGGGACAGTTGATTCCTCATGAGGAGCCCTCGTTCCCCATGGGGAGGCCTGATCCCCATCCCTCTGCGCTTGTTCACAACACTGACTCCCACACTGGCCTCCCTCGTCATGCAGGTCTGGAAGCTCAGCTTCATTCCTTCCTGGCCTCCACCAGTGTCACTGGGAAGGGGTGAAGAAACCCACAGATAAAGTCTGAGGACATGTGGGCTGGGCAGACAGCTGTCCTAGGTGGGCCCAGGTGGCAGACCCTGACCCGTGCCCTGAGCTCGGTGTTGAGCATGCAAGGCAATGGAGACCACCTGGGGCTGTTTTGTGGGCGGATGCTGGGCACCTTTGTTCTGTCGGTGCCACCCTCTTATTGATTATGGATGGAGGGGTCAGGATTTCACAGAGGGGCCATGAAGAAGATACTGAAGGATCATGGGCCCAACTCTGCCCGGGGCTGCCTGGCAGGCCTGTAAGCCATGCAGCCTCCTGAGGGCTCATGTGAGGGGCACTTGGGCCACCTTCCCCAGAAGGGTCTTGTTTCACTGCCTGGAGAATTCAGGAAGTTCCTCTCACACAAACACCATGTTTGGGCGCCCAGGGTCAGTGGACTTTCTGGATGTGCTGCCAATCTCAGGGCCTGGGCCTGGTGATAGGAGACAGAAATTGGCTAGGCAGTCAGGGTAACAGAACCCCAAAAGTGAATTTATTTTTTTATTCCTTGACTCAGAGCAGGCAATATCACTAAGCTTGCAGAAACCTGGATGTTGCACCCTCCAGGAAAGATTTCTAGATTAAGCCTGCACCCTTCCTAGAGGGCAGAAGCTCTGATCCTCATCTAAGATTACTGGCAAAGCTGTAAAATCTGGTCTTTGTCCATAGTAACCTGCCCACCTGGTCTTCCTCAGGTAGTCACTTACCATAAACACCCAGATCAGCCAGGCGTGGTGGCGCACGCCTTTAATCCCAGCACTAGGGAGGCAGAGGTAGGAGGATAGCCATGAGTTCAAGGCCACCCTGAGACTACATAATGACTTCCAGGTCAGCCTGGGCTAGAGTGAGACCTTACCTCGAAAACAAAGAAACAAACAAAACAGCCAGATCGGAGTCTCGAGGTGGGTTTCCCAAACCCCCTCTTGCCTCTGCCTCCCAGGGCAGAAGCTCTACCTTGCTTCTGTTTCTTATGTTCTAGGCTTAAGCCCCCTTTCTCTTCATCCTCCTAAAGCTGTAAACTGTCATGAAATCTTTCTGAACCTTATCCTCTCGCCCATGGATTTCATTCTTCAAATTCATAGGACGAGGATCTGGAAACATTCCAAATTATTGGCATAGATAGACAGCGTGGTAGGCAAGCATGGTGGCCTGTGGGAGCACTTGGGAGGCAGAGGTCAGAGGGTCTCCATGAGTCCAAGAATTTATTTATTTGAGAGAGAGAGAGAGGAAGATAGCGAGAATTGGCGTGCCAGGGCCTCTAGTCACTGCAAACAAACTCCAGATGCATGTGCCACCTTGTGCATCTGGCTTACGAGGGCCCTGAGAAATCGAACCTGTGTCCTTGTGGCTTTGCAGGCAAGCGCCGTAATTGCTAAGCCATCTCTCCAGCCCTTTTTTTAGAGACCTTATCTCTAAAAACAGACGACAACAGATGACCTGCTGATGCTGCTTAGTGTTTTAATCTGCACTAGAGTCCCTGTGTCTTCTCCGGCCTCAAGTTTCCCATTAATGGTCCATTGTTAGGAGCCGCGCAGACGCTATTACAAGCTGGCGCCGGTTTCTGGCCTCTTATTGGTCACAGCTGGTGTAAATTTAGCACAGTGCGCATGCTCCAACCCGTTGCGGGCCGATGCTAATGAGGCATCCAGAAAGTAACCAATCACTGGTGGCCACATATCCTCAGTTGACCAATCATTTGTGGGTAAGCAGCCTAAAACCCTATATAAACAGTTGCCTTTCGTGGTTCTGGGTCTTCGCGTCTTCGCATCTAGCAGTTTGGCAGTCCCCAATAAAGTGTGTTCAGAAGAATCCTGATTGTGGCGTCCTCCTTGCTGGTGAGGCGGGCGCAACAGTCCATCTACTGCCCGACGCTCACCACTGTGAGGTGGTGGGAGATGAACCACTGAGGCTGCATTAGTGCTGCCATTTCCTACCTGACGGGTGCTGACTACCACCCTGCCACTGGGAGCAGTGGCTGGAGGCCCTGGCATGTCAATTCTCTCTCTCTCTCTCACTCATAAAAAATACAAAAAAAGAGAAGGAAGGAAGGAAGGAGGGAAGGAGGGAAGGAGGGAAGGAGGGAGGGAGGGAGGGAGGGAAGGAGGGAGGGAAGGAGGGAAGGAAGGAAGGAAGGAAGGAAGGAAGGAAGGAAGGAAGGAAGGAAGGGAGGGAGGGTAAAAAGAAAAAGGCTGTAAGCTGTTTTATTTAGTTATGTTAGTCATTTGATAAAGTAGTCAGAATGTTTTGCCCTAGTCGGCTTGTGTATGTTTACCAAAAATATGTTAAACCTTCTATGCTGTGCACACAGAAACAAGTGGTGTCCCATAAAAACCTTTCCGCAGGCTGGAGAGATGGCTTAGTCGCTAAGGCGCTTGCGCGCAAAGCCTAAGGACCCATGTTCAACTCTCCAGATCCCATGTAAGCCAGACACACAAAGGTGAGGCAAGCACAAGGTCACACATGCCTGCTAGGTGGCGCAAGTGTCTGGAGTTCGATTGTAGTGGCTGAGGCCCTGGTGTACCAATTCTCTCTCTCTCTGTAAAAAGGTTTTTTTTTTTAAAATTTCTCAATCTGCTATTCAGTTTTAGAGGGAACTGCTTTAGATATAAAGCTTTGATTTGCCAATTCACTTTCCCTTGCTGGCTGTCATCAGGATTCCTGAGAACACACCAGGGGTGCTAATAGGTGGATTTCATGCTTCCTCCTCAGTGTACCACTGATGTGAGATACAGGTAGCCAAAGAAATGGTGCTGAATAGAGATTTGACTTTTTTTTTTTTTTTTTTTTTGGTTTTTCGAGGTAGGGTCTCACTCTAGCCCAGGCTGACCTGGAATTCACTATGGAGTCTCAGGGTGGCCTTGAACTTACAATAATCCTCCTACCTCTGCCTCCCGAGTGTTGGGATTAAAGGCATGCGCCACCACGCCCGGCTTACTTTTTCTTTTCTTTTTAGGCTTCAAATATCCAAGTCAGGCCCCAAGGGACACAAACTGGATAGCTAGTAACTGAACTATTGAAAAAACAACAATTGTTCTAACATAATTAAAAACAAAAATTGTCAGCAGGCCAGGCGTGGTGGCGCACGCCTTTAATCCCAGCACTCGGGAGGCAGAGGTAGGAGGATCATTGTGAATTTGAGGCCACCCTAAGACTCCATAGTGAATTCCAGGTCAGCCTGGAAAAAACAGAAAGAACAAGTCAAAACTGAAAGCTGGGATTAAACCCTTTTCTTGCACAGGCTGCTTCTGGTCAGGTGGTTTGTCTCAGCAATGAGGAGGCGACTGCCACAGGCAGCAAGCACTGTTCACCTCAGAGACCGCTCTCCTCGGCCATGCCTGGCGCTTTCAATGTGTGTTCTGGGGACATAACTCAGGTCTTCGTGGTTTCCAGGTGAGCACTTGTCTCCTTGTCCCTGGAAAGCAAAGATTCTTAGTGACTGTTGAGTTCATCCAGCAGACATGTCCAATTCTCTCTCTCCTCTCCCCTTTGTTTTTTCGAGGTAGGGTCTCACTGTAGCCCAAGCTGACCTGGAATTCACTATGGAGTCTCAGGGTGGCCACGAACTCACTGCGATCCTCCTACCTCTGCCTCCCCGTGTGCTAGGATTGAAGACGTGCACCATCACGCCCGGCTATCCTTTGGTTTTTCGAGGCAGGGTCTCGCTGTAGCATAGGCTGTCCTGGCCTCAAACTCAGAGCGATCCCCCTACCTCTGCTTCCTGAATGCTAAGATTACAGATGTGTGCCACAACACCTGGCCCAATTCTGTTTTGACAGGTACATGGTTGCTTTCCACATGAATTCATTTTTTTCCTCTTTTTATTTATGAGAGAGGGAGGGAGGGAGAGAGAGAATGGGCATATCAGGGCCTCTAGCCACTGCAAACGAACTCCAGACATATGCGTCACCTTGTGCATCTGGCTCATGTGGGTCCTTTGGTTTTGCAGGCAAGTCCCTTAATTGCTAAGCTCTCTCTCTCTCTCCAGTCCCACATGAATTCTTTGTATATCAGGTTTGGGGTGTGTTGTGGTCATTTCCACATTTCTGGGATGAACATCCAGACCAGGCACAGTTTAGGGGAAGAAAAAAATTGATTTCAAGCTCATAGATCCAGGGTACGGGGAGGGGGAAGTTTCCTCAATGGTGAAAAGAGTTGATTCCATGCATCCAAGCAGAGAGAAACAGCCAGAAAAAAGAAAGAGAGAGAGAGAGAGAGAGAGAGAGAGAGAGAGAGAGAGAGAGAGAGAGAAGGAGAAGAAGGAGGAGGAGGAGGAGGAGGAGGAGGAGGAGGAGGAGGAGGAGGAGGAGAGGAGGGAGGGAGGGAGGGAGGGAGGGAGGGAGGGAGGGAAGGAGGGAAGGAGGGAGGGAGGAAGGAAGAAAAGCAGCAAACACAAACCAGAAGCAAGCAGGACCCGAGAGCTCACACTGCTCTCTTATACCTTAGGGCTGTGCTGTGGTGTGACTCAGGTGTCCCCCATAAACTCAGGTGTTCTGAATGCTAGATTCCCAGCTGATGGAGATTTGGGAATTAACGCCTCCTGGAGGGAGGGTGTTGTTGGGGGCGGGCTTATGGGTGTTATAGCCAGTTTCCCCTGCCAGTGTTTGGCACACTCTCCTGTTGCTATTGTCTACCTTATGTTGGCCAGGGGGTGATGTCCACCCTCTGCTCATGCCATTGTTTTCCCCTGCCATCGTGGAGCTTCCCCTTGAGCCTGTAAGCCAAGATAAACCTCTTTTCCCCCACAAGCTGCTCTTGGTTGGGTTTCTACCAGCAATGTGAACCTTACTGCAACAGGCTGGAATCAGATTTGGCCCCAGTGACCCCTCCTCCAGCCAGGTGACTGGAGATCCAAGTTATAAGGTGCTTACCCGAGTCTATAGGGGACACACATTCAAACTACTACAGGGTGGGGAAGATAAACTGGTCAGATCAAACCGAGCATTTTATTCCTTTGAACCTGCTCATCGTAGGCACCTTGCTGGCTGTGTGCCTCTGTTCTGTTCTTTGGGTCGGGATCTGCAGACTTAGTGTAAACCACTGCAGGCCCCTGTTCACTACAGATGGGGAGAGGACATGCCTTGCTCCCGCTGGGACTCCGAGTGGGGTAGGTCTGTGTCTTTGGGTTTGGATGCCTAGGGTCCTGCTGAGGATCTGTCCTCATTTTCTCTGCTGGGCCCTGTGCCTGGGGCACACCCTCAGGCTTCTCTGGGTGGCTTCTTCAACTCTGAGGTGGAGACTCTGGGTCTCCATGCTAATAAGGGTGTGTGGCTCTGACCTCCGTCCATGCTAGGCTCCAATTAATTCCAGTCCCAGGTGGTTTCAAGCCCAGGTCTCCCCACTGGTCCCTGGCTTCACCTCCAAAATGTTTTTCTGAGTGAGGCTGGAGTCTGTCTTGTCCCTGGCCTAGACCCAGGCTGGATTCAGGGCATCTACTCTGTGATTATGTACAAAGTGAATAAATGCCACAGGTGCCCACATAAAGGACTTAGTGATCTGGAGAGATGGTGAACAGTCAGTGGTCTAGCCCCTCGTTGGAGACCAAGCACA
Organism: Jaculus jaculus; assembly: GCF_020740685.1. Lineage (NCBI taxonomy): Eukaryota > Metazoa > Chordata > Mammalia > Rodentia > Dipodidae > Jaculus > Jaculus jaculus. The sequence continues at coordinate 167,187,153 of NC_059106.1, forward strand.
GGAGGGATAACCAGGCCATTATAGTGCCAGACAGTCACCTTGGTGACACGTCGCAGCCCCTATAACTACCTGTACTAAATAAGCCTAATCCCTCTGCGGTACGTGCCTCTCCTGGTTCCGGACCTCTGTGCCTGTGAGCCAGACGCTGGAGAAGGGGCTGAAGATCAGCGGAGGGGTGGAGGTGGGCAGGAGCTTCCCACCCATAGGGCAGGGAGGGGAGCTGGCCGTGGTGCTGGTTGGCAGGCTCCAAGTCAAGGGCCTCAGGCGACTGCAAATGGAGTCCATCCAGGGCGGGGACCCAGGGAAGGAGGGAGCACATCTGGAGCTTTGCTCTGGTCAGCCCTTCACGAAGGGGTCTCATGTTCCTGAGTCCTGCGGACAGCCACAGGGCCCGCATAGTGTCCACATCTCAGTGCTGGCAAATCTTGCCACAGGAAAGTAAGGAGCTGGATGTTGGACCTCGTGATAAAGCTGTTTTCAGTGACAGCAGCCTGGTCCACACTGTAGGCTCTTCACACTCGGGCTGTCCATCTCTCCCTCAGCCTGTGGGCTGGCCGGGGGCAGTGTCCCAGCAGCTCTCCGAGGCAAGTGCTGCTTACAGCTGCTTTCTCCAGTAAGGACAGAAATCTGACCTTGGATTTAAATAGCACCCAACTTCCCTTTGAGGAGCTAAGGAGTGTCACATGGAGCTTGTTAAACTAGTCAAGCTTTCCCCAGCCACACAGTAATTTGGGGAATAGCTCAGAGGCACCTCTGTGTCCTTGACACCTGCTTTCAAAGCCTGCCCAATTGCAAGGGGCAGAATAAAGATGGAAGCTCTGGCTTAAAGCTGCCACAGTCAGTTTTGGTCATTTCCAAAGTGCCTTGAAGCGAGGGACAGGTCTAGAGATGATCACCCTGAAGGGTGTCCTGGGATCCAGAGTGGTGTCCTGTTGTGTCCTGACCCTGATCACTATGATGAGGTCAGGCTGGGAGTCTGAGCCCTGGTGAGGCCCACAATATGCTGAGGGAGAGATGGAATGTCACAGAGTGTGTGAGGAGCCTGAGTTTTGACCTTACAGCTTAAATTACTAAAATGTGTCTTCACTTTAAAAACAGCTTCATGAGCCAGGCATGGTGGCGCACACTTTTAATCCCGGCACTAGGGAGGCAGAGGTAGGAGGATTGCCCTAAGCTTGAGGTCACCCTGAGACTACATAGGGAATTCGAGGTCAGCCTGGGCTAGAGTAAGACTTTACTTTGAAAAATAAAAACAAAAACAAAACAAAACAAAAAATCAGTCTGTTTCTATGTAAAGCAGCCCTGCACAAGTTCTCAGGACACAGGCATAACAGCAAGCCTCTCACACAAACTGCGTCTAGCCCAGTCCAGGCAAAGCTTGTTCTCACCCTCATCAGCCAAACCTCACAGTCCATAGTTCTTACTGCATTCAGGTCTTTCAACTCTGACCAGAATAGTCCATCAGGCTGTACTTAGAGCACTGCAAGACGTCTCTAAGACCAAGGATTAAAATCCTTCCCCATTCCTCTTGAAAATCAGCTCCAAAAGGCCGAAAGTCACACAGTCAAGTGTCTAGCAGCAATCCCACTCCTCAGTACCACTTTATTGTTGCAGTCAGGTTCGCATTGCTGGTAGAAATCACCTAACCAAGAGCAGCTTGTGGGGAAAAAAAAAAAAGGTTTATTTTGGCTTACAGGCTCGAGGGGAAGCTCCACAATGGCAGGGGGAAACGACAACATGAGCAGAGGGTGGACAACACCTCTTGGCCAACATCAGGTGGACAACAGCAACAGGAGAGTGTGCACAACAGTAGCAAGGGGACACTGGCCTTAATACTCATGAGCCGGCCCCCAACACTGCCTCCGGGAGATGTTAAGTCCCAAATCTCCATTAGCTGCAACCTAGCGTTCAGAACACCAAAGTTTATGGGGGACACCTGAATCAAACCACCATATCATGTAAAGCCACATATACAAGGTGGCACATGCATCTGGAGTTCATTTGCCGTGCCAAGAGGCCCTGGCATGCCCATTCTCATATTCTCTCCTTTCCTCCCTCCCTCCTTTCTTCCTTCCCTCCCTCCCCCCTCTGTCTTTCTCTTTCTCTCTCATTGGATATATATATAAAAGCTTTATTTTGAGACTTGTCCATGTACACAACTCCACGTGACCCAGTGGAGTCACAGCGTGGTCCTCACAGCACCAGGTACAACAACGTAATGTCATCCCCACACACAGAAACCCTGGGTCCTCGGCCACTGTTGGTGACCTGCCACCTTTCTCCAGAGCTGGCAACCATAAACCCACTTCCTACCTGTACAGACAGGCCCGTGTGGACAGTCTCATGATCACAGCCTCGCCGTATGTGGTCTCTGTGGCCAGCTTCTCTCAGCTCACTGCCAGCCTTAACCTGGAGAAAACCCTGTGAGATAGGACTGGGGTGCCCATGGTGGGAAGAGATTCTCCAGATGTTCAACCCATTGTCTCTCCCCTGCTCAGACCTTCTAGCAGCTCTCAGTTCACTCACAGTAAAGGCCATAGGCCCTCCACAGCCCCAAGGCCAGTTGCCACCATAACCCCAAGTGCCATTGGTGAGGACTACACAGGTCCCTTCCAAAGACGCACCATGGCCCTATGACCTTCTTTCTGGCGTTACCTGTTAAAATCCACCACTTCTCAGATCGCCACCTCGGAGCCCATGTGAGCAGAACACGAGCCCTTGGCGATGCCCTGAAGCCTCATCCAAGGTACAGTGAGGGGCTTCTGCTCAGCCTCAGCTCTGTGGGCAGCATGGACCTCCAAGCCAGGCTGGTCAGTACTGAGGCACGCTACAGAGAGGCCTGCTTCTGGGGCAGTGCCAACTGGAGAATGGCCTCAGGTAGCAGGGACCCACCACCTCAAACTGTGGGGACGGGGACTAGGAGCCCCTTGGACACACAGAGAGGGTGCGAACAGCTTATGGCCCACGCCCTGAGACCTGTGGGGAGAGCAGTGCCCACCTGAGCACAGGGAAGGAGCGAGGAGGGGGGCGGCGGAGAACAGATCCCCTCACCTGGGCTGTGTCTTGCATGGCTGGAATCTCCTGCAGGTGCCAGTGATGGGCGCCCCAGGCTGGTGGGGTGGACAAGCTTGTGACCACAGCCAGCTATCCTCAGACTCAGCAGCGGTGAGAGAGGATGGCCCCTGCCACATGCTGCAGGCCAAGCGACTGTCCCTGCCGTCTGCCACGTTTCCCATTTAAAGGATCTTTTAGGAGACGTTAGCAAAAATGAATCACAGCCACCATGGACAACGGTGTGTTAGCTCCTCGAACAACTCATAGAATCGTCACCGGCCCCCCGCTTCTGCATTCGCACCTGAAGGAACTGTAAGGGAGCTGAGCATGTATCTGTGTGTGCCCCCTCACAGGGTACTCAGCAGCGTGAGGCATTGTTTGTTTGTTTGTTTTTTTTTCTGGCTTTTTGAGGTAGGGTCTCACTCTAGCCCAGGCTGACCTGGAATTCACTATGGAGTCTCAGGGTAGCCTCGAACTCACGGCGATCCTCCTACCTCTGCCTCCCAAAGGCTGGGATTAAAAGCGTGCACCACCACGCCCAGCCATTGTTTTCTTTTTGTTGTTGTTTTTATTTATTTATTTTTCTGTGTGTGTTTTATTATACTTTATTAGAGAGAGAGAAAGACACATGGAGAGAGAGAGAATGGGCTGCCAGGGCCTCCAGCCACTGCAAACCAACTCCAGATGCGTGCGCCCCCTTGTGTATCTGGCTTACGTGGGTGCTGGGGAATCGAACCAAGGTCCTTTGGCTTTGCAGGCAAACTCCTTAACCACTAAGCCATCTCTCCAGCCCCTGTTTTGTTTTTTTTGAGGTAGAGTCCCACTCTAGCCCAGACTGATCTGGAATTTACTACATATCCTCAAAGTAGCTCTGAAGTCATGGTGATTCTCCTACCTCTGCCTCCTGAGTGCTGGGATTAAAGGTGTGTGTCACCATACCTGGCTCTTTTTTATTTTTTTTGGTTGTCCATTGTTGATAAATGGTGCATAGTACATTCTGTGTTGTTCCAACCAGACACAGTGTTTTCTAAGTGATTCAGAAAGAAAAGGGGGTTGTGTGGCTTGGGATTCTTGTGGCTGTAATCCCAGCATGTAAGAGATGAAGGCTACAGACTACCAAGTGAGTTAGAGGCCAGCCTGGGTTACAGAGTGAGATACTGTCTCAAAAAGACAAGAGGGCTGGAGAGATGGCTTAGTGGTAAAGGCACTTGCCTGAGATGCCTAAGGACCCAGGTTGAATTCCCCAGTACCCACAAAATCCGGATGCACAAGATGGGCAATGTACCTGGAGTTTGTTTGCAGTGGCTAGGGCCCTGGTATGCCCATCCTATCTGCCTCTCTTTTAAATAAATAAAATATGTTTAAAAAAAAAGACAAAAGAAGCTGGACATGGTGTTGCACACCTTTAAGCCTAGCACTCAGGAGGCAGAGGTAAGAGGATCACTGTGCATTCCAGGCCAGCCTGAGACTACATAGTGAATTCCAGGTCAGCCTAGACTAGAACGAGACCCTACCTTGAAAACCAAAACCAAACAAAAAAAGGGGGTGGGGGCTGGAGAGATGGCTTAGCGGTTAAAGCACTTGTGTGAGAAGCCTAAGGACATGTTAAACTCTCCAGATCCCATGTAAGCCAGATGTACAAAGGAAAGGCAAGTGCAAGGTCTCACATGCCCACTAGGTGGCACAAGCATCTGGAGTTGGATTTCAGTGGCCGAGGCCCTAGCGCACCAATTCTTTCTCCCTGCCCCTGCTGTCTCTAAAATAAAAATAATTTTTTTGTCGTTCTCATTTCTTTTTTTTTAATTTTTTCTCAATTTTTATTAACATTTTCCATGATTATAAAAAATATCCCATGGTAATACCCTCCCCCCCACTTTCCCCTTTGAAATTCCATTCTCCATCATATTACCTCCCCAGCTCAATCATTTTACTTACATATATACAATACCAACCTATTAAGTATCCTCCTCCCTTCCTTTCTCTTCCCTTTATATCTCCTTTTGAACTTACTGGCCTCTGCTACTGAGCTTTTTCCTTCTCACGCAGAAGCCCAATCATCTGTAGCTAGGATCCACATATGAGAGAGAACATGTGGCGCTTGGCTTTCTGGGCCTGGGTTTCCTCACTTAGTATAATACTTTCCAGGTCCATCCATTTTTCTGCAAATTTCATAACTTCATTTTTCTTTACCGCTGAGTAGAACTCCATTGTATAAATGTGCCACATCTTCATTATCCACTCATCAGTTGAGGGACATCTAGGCTGGTTCCATTTTCCAACTATTATAAATTGAGCAGCCATAAACATGGTTGAGCACGTACTTCTAAGGAAATGAGATGAGTCCTTTGGATATATGCCTAGGAGTGCTATAGCTGGGTCATATGGTAGATCAATCTTTAGCTGTTTTAGGAACCTCCACACTGATTTCCACAATGGCTGGACCAGATTGCATTCCCACCAGCAGTGTAGAAGGGTTCTTCTTTTTTTTCACATCCCCGCCAACATTTATGATAATTTGTTTTCATGATGGTAGCCAATCTGACAGGAGTAAGATGGAATCTTAATGTAGTTTTAATTTGCATTTCCCTGATGACTAGTGACGTAGAACATTTTTTTAGATGCTTATATGTCATTCGTATTTCTTCCTTTGAGAACTCTCTATTTAGCTCCATAGCCCATTTTTTGATTGGCTTGTTTGATTCCTTATTAGTTAACTTTTAAAGTTCTTTGTATATCCTAGATATTAATCCTCTGTCAGATATATAGCTGGCGAAGATTTTTTTCCCATTCTGTAGGTTGCCTTTTCGCTTTATTCACAGTGTCCTTTGCAGTGCAAAATCTTTTAAAAATTTTTAAAAAATTTAAAAAAATCTAAAGACAAATGAAAGCCACCTTTAATCCCAGAGGCAGAGGTAAGAGGATCAATAAGAGTTTGAGGCCACCCTGACTACACAGTGAATTTCAGACCAGCCTAGACTAGAGCAAGACTCTCCCTTGAAAAACCAGAAAAAAAAAGACTAACGAGGGCTTAGAAGATTCCTCAGTGGTTAGAGGCACTTGCTTGAAAGCCTGATGGTTTGGGTTCAGTTTCCCAGAACCCATGTAAGGCCAGATGCACAAGGTGGCACAAGCATTTAGAGTTCATTTGCAACAGCAAGAGGCTCTAGTAAGCCTCTTTTTATTCTTTATTTATTCTTGCAAAGAAATAAATAAAAATATTTTAAAGGTGCTGGAGAGATGGCGTAGTGGTTAAGGCACTTGCCTGTGAAGCCTAAAGACCCAGGTTTAATTATCCAGGACCCACATAAACCAGATGCACAAGGTGGCACATGCATCTAGAGTTTTTCTGCAGTGGCTAGAGGCCCTGGCAACCCATTCTATCTCTCTCTCAAATAACTAAGTATAAAAAATGTAAAATAAGTAAAATATGAAGAAAGTAAGAAAGAAAGTTGGACATAGTAACTCATGTCTTTTTTGTTTTTTTAAGGTAGGGTCTTGTTGGGATTAAAGGCATGTGCATTTTTTTGTTGTTTATTTGTTTGTTTTTTTTTGTATGTACAATTCTGTTTTATTGTGCAGGTTGTTTATGTTTTTTGAGGTATGGTCTCCCTCTAGCCCAGGCTGTCCTGGAATATCTCAGATTGGCATTGAACTCATGGTGATCCTCCTGCCTCTGCCTCCCAAATGCTGGAATTAAAGGCGTGCGCCACCATATGCAGCTGGCTCATGCCTTTGATTCCAGCACTCGGGAGGCTGAGTGAGCTGGATGAGTTCATGGCCAGCCTGGGCTAAAGTGAAATCCTGCCTCAAAGAACAAGGAAAAAAGAAAGAAAACGGGCATCTGCCTTGTGCCCAGCCTTGTTTTCCCTCTCTGACACAGAAATGCACGGAGTTCTGGGGATCTGGAAATCTCTGCCAATGCTCCGGCCGCACACCCTGCAGCCGGCGGCGCTCAGCGCTGTGAGTCGGTCGCCTCCCCACGCAGTTGGACTTGAAACGACACCCTACGCCAGCGCCCGTGGCCTTGTGAACTACACCGCTTCATGTCCCTGGAAACTGATGCGTGTTACTCCTGGGAACACAAGGGGCTGGGGGCAGTCTCCCTGTTGCCATGGAAGTAGATTGCGACTGACCTCTTCGGTGAGCTGTCCAGGGCAAGCGGTTAGTGGGACTTTTGGTTAACTCCAGCCATGATCCAGCCCGCTTCACTCCAAACCATGTCTAAGCTCAGGAGCCCACGCTGTCCACAGCGGGCCCAGCCGCTCTGTTGAACTGGGTTCACCGGCACCTGAGGTCTGCTGGCAAGTCAGGGTCCTTGCTCTCTCGTGGTAGACTGGCCGCCAGGTCCTCAAGGGAGACAAGGATGGCTGCATACCTGAGGCCCCCACAGGCTAGTCCGGCTTGTTCAAAGAATGGGGCCACAAGGTTCCCAGGAGTCCAGCCCCTAACTTGACTGAGACGGTGCTCTTTTGTAATTCATTCATTTAATTGTATTCAAACAGACATAACAGGGCTGCAGAGAAGGCTTGGAGGTTAAGTTCTTGCCTGCAAGGCCTAATGACCCAATTTTTGACTCCCTAGTACCCACATAAAGCCAGATACACAAAGTGGCACATGCTCTGGAGTTCATTTGCAGTGGTTGAGGGCCTGGGCACACCCATTCTCATTCTATATGTCTGTCTCTCTTCTCTCTTTCTCTGCTTGCAAATAAATAAATAAATAATAAATGGACAGCTCAGAGGGTTAAAGCACTTGCCTACAAAGTCTGATAGCCTGAGTTTGAATCCCCAGTACCCACGTAAAGCCTGATGCACCATGTAGTGTATGCACCTCTCTCTCTGTCCCTCTGCTTGCAAATAAATAAATAAAAAGTATTTAAAAATAAAAATTAAAAAAATATTAAAAATAAGCAGGGTGGGGTGGTGCACGCCTTTAATCCCAGCACTCGGGAGGCAGAGGTAGGAGGATTGCTGTGAGTTCGAGGCCACCCTGAGACCACATAGTTAATTCCAGGTCAGCCTGGACCAAACTGAGACCCTACCTTGAAAACCAAAACAAAACAACACAAAAAGTATTAAAAATAAACCCAGACATAACAGCTAGGCGTGGTGGGGCACACCTTTAATCTCAGCACTCATGAGACAGGGGTAGGAGGATCAGTGTGAGTTCGAGGCCACCCTGAGACTACATAGTGAATTCCAGGCCAGCCTGGGCTAGAGTGAAACCCTACCTCAAAAAAAAAAAAAAAAAGACATAACATTTGTCATTTTCATCTTTTTTGAGGGAGAAACGAGGTGCTAGAGATTGAACCCAGGGCCTCGCCGTAATGTGTGACAAGCCTCTGCCGCTGCGCTACATCCCCGAGGAAACCCAGCCGGCACTCTCGGCAAGCACTCAGCCCCACCTTGGTACCGGGTACCTGGAGAGATGGACAGTGGCTCGAGCTGCGGGTACAGCTGTGGATCCCGGACAAGGGGAGCCGGTCACAGGACTGGGTGGTGGGGACACAGAGCAGTGGGTATTGGCCATCTGGATGCCAGAAGCCTTATGAACCCAAACCCCACGCCCGGGAGGGCAAGCATTTGGAGGTCTCGTGTGGACTGTGACCTCTAGGCTCTGTAGGTTCTAAGAGGAAACTCGCTGGTTTGCTGCGCAGGAGCTGCTTTGCGCAGGACCCCTGCTGCGTTATTAATGAGGGTTCAATTATAGATCGCCCGGCTTCGCTGGGCTCACAGCACGCTGGCCTCATCCTGATGGACCCAGGGAGGGGCTCCCTCTGCCATGGCACAGCCACCTGCCTGCCACAGTGGCAGGAGAGCTCAGAGGGAGGGAGGGCTGGTGTGCCCAGGCCCTCTGGCAGAGAGTGAGGGGGTACCTCATCTCCTTTCTCATTTTCTTTCTTCCTTTTCTTTTCTTTCTTTCTCTCTTTCTTTCTTTCTTTCTTTCTTTCTTTCTTTCTTTCTTTCTTTCTTTCTTTCTTTCTTTCTTTCTTTCTTTCTTTCTTTTTTTTTGAGGTAGGGTCTCACTGTAGCTCAGGCTGACCTGGAATTCACTGTGTAGCCTCCGGGTGGCATTGAACTCATGGCAGTCCTCATTACCTCTGCCTCCCGAGTGCTGGGATTAAAGGCGTGTGCCACCACGCCTGGCTTCTTATTTTCTGTCAACTCTACAAGGTAGGAGTTCAGATGCCTGTTCCTCCAGAGGTCAGGCCAGGGTCACAAGCCGGGAAGCTGGGAATGTGGGTGGGCATCTGGAGATGGTGCTTTGCACAGCTGGGAAGGAGGCCTCATGTCCTGTCTGCACTGGCATGCCCTTGCCCACCAGGAGTCAGCCCTGTCCAGAGCTTTAACATGGTCCAGACACACCTCCCCCATGAGGTCTTCTGCCCCAGCTCCTGCCAGCAGCCGTCTCTCTGGCCAAACTGGCAGATATTCTTTTCTAGCTTTGATTGGGTGGCAGGTGAGTAGCCCCTCCTCCTTTCATTCAAATTGCTTACAAGGGGGCTTGCAGTGGTTTAAGTATGTGGCCTGGGTTGAAGAGATGGCTTAGCTGTTAAGGCACTTGTCTGCAAAGGCTAAAGACCCATGTTCAACTCTCCAGATCCCACATTAGTGGGATGCACGAAGGTGAGGCAAGTGCAAGGCCGCACATGCCCACTAGGTGGCGCATCTCTAGTTCGATTACAGTGAGCACCTGACCACTAAATGGCATGTCTGGAGTTTGATTACAGTGGCTGAAGCCTGGAGTGCATCTCTCCCCCTCTTAAAATAAAATAAAATAAAATAAAATAAAATAAAATAAAATAAAATAAAATAAAATAAAATAAAATAAATATATAAAATAAAAATAAAAAAAAATGTTCTTGAGTCTCCCTTGGGCAGAACTTTATTGGGGAAGAGGTGTGTCACTGGGGGCGGATCTTGGCATCCATGTCTAAGGTGTGGGAAGAGCAGTTTAGAGCTCTTGTGGTGTGTACTTGCTGGTGTTGCCGTTTCCTGTTTGGTGATATTTCTCTGCTTGGATCTACAGAAGGGATTCAGTTTCTTCCACCAATGATGGTGTTCCCCTGGAATTTATAAGCCTGAAGCAAACCCTTTCCTTCCAAAAGCTGTGTCTGGCTGGATGTTTGCAATGAGGTGCTGACTGCGACATGGCTACAAGCAGGCTGTCCGCTGCCACGGTGAGTCTTAGACAAGCTTCTGAGCCTCTCTGTGCCTAGTTTCCTCCTGAGAAAATCTGCTATCACAAGTGTCCTTTCCTCATGAAGTTGGGAGATTATGCCAACATAATGTCCAAGGGACTGGGAAGAAGGCTCAGGGTGGAGGTTTTCTTTACATGCATGAGGGTGAATCCAATCCCTAGGACCCACAGAAGAAAATACTGGATGTGGTGGTGCAAGTTTGTAATCCCAGTGCTGGGGAGGTAGAGACGGAAGGATTTCTGGGGCTCACCAGCTAGGCTGTCTAACTTAATTGACGAACTCATGGACAGTTAGGCTTTGCTGCTGAGCCAATTCCCCAGGCACAAAAACAGACACAAAAAAAATTAGGGCTGAAAAATGGCTTAGTGGTTAAGGCATCTGCCTACAAGGCCCAAAGACTCAAGTTTGATTCCCCAGAACCCACATAAGCCCGATGCACATGGTGGCACACACGTCTGGAGTTTGCTTGCAGTGGCTAGATACTCTTGGCGTGCCCATTCTCTCTCTCTGTCATAAATAAATTAATAAATGAAAAAAAATTTTTTAAAAAGTAGCTGGATGTGGTGATGCACACCTTTAATCCCAGCAAACAGGAGGCAGAGATAGGAGGATCACTGTGCATTCAAGGCTAACCTAGGACTACATAGTAACTTCCAGGTCAGCTTGGTCTGGGCTAGAGTGAGACCCTACAAGCAAGCAAACAAACAAACAAACAAAACAAGATGATGGCATTCTTGAGGAATGACACCTGAGGTTATCCTCTGGTCTCCACACACACATATGCACAATCTCTTTTTTTTTATTTTTAAAAAATTATTTATTTATTTATTTGAGAGCGACAGACACAGAGAGAAAGACAGATAGAGGGAGAGAGAGAATGGGTGCGCCAGGGCTTCCAGCCTCTGCAAACGAACTCCAGATGCGTGCGCCCCCTTGTGCATCTGGCTAACGTGGGACCTGGGGAACCGAGCCTCAAACCGGGGTCCTTAGGCTTCACAGGCAAGCGCTTAACCGCTAAGCCATCTCTCCAGCCCAACAATCTCTTGCATGAACACACAACACACACGCAACACACACACACACACACACACACACACACGCTCTTATTTTTATTTATTTTTGAGGCAAACCCAACAGACTAGCCTTTTTCATGAGAGAGAGAGAGAATTGGCATGCTAGGACCTCCAGCCACTGTAATCAAACTTGAGATGTGTGCGCCACCTTGTGCGTATGTGTGACCTTGTGCGTATGTGTGACCTTGTGTGCCTGGCTTACATGGGAGCTGGGGAGTCGAACATGGTTCCTTAGATTTTGTGGCAAGTGCCTTAACCTGTAAACCATCTCTCCAGCCCTGCTATTATTATTATTATTATTATTATTATTATTATTTTTGAGGTAGAGTCTCACTCTAGCCCAGACTGACCTGGAATTCACTATGTAGTCTCAGGCTGGCCTCGAACTCTCAGCGATCCTCCTACCTCTGCCTCCCAAGTGCTGGGATTAAAGATGTGGGCCACCACACCCAGCTCTAATTTTTATTTTTAAATTTGTGGTGTGTGTGTGTGTGTATGTGTGTGTGTGTGCGCGTGCACACTGCATGGTCTCTTGACACTGCCAACAAATGTCAGATAGTTTGTACCACTTTTTGTGTCTGGGGTATTGGATTCCAGGACAGCAGGCTTTGCAAGCCAGTGCCTTTAACCACTGATCCATCTCCCAGACCTCTCTCACTTTTTCTTTCTTTCTTTGTTTCTTTCTTTGTTTCTTTCTTTGTTTCTTTCTTTGTTTCTTTCTTTCTTTCTTTCTTTCTTTCTTTCTTTCTTTCTTTCTTTCTTTCTTTCTTTCTTTCTTTCTTTCTCTCTTTCTTCTTCTCCTTTACCTCCTCCTCCTCCTTCTTCTTTTTGTCTTGGCTTTTCAAGGTTGGTTCTCACTGTAGCCCAGGCTGACCTGGAATTCGCTATGTAGCCTCAAGCTGTCCTTGAATTCACAGCGATCCTCCTACCTCAGCCTTCCGAGTGCTGGGATTAAAGGCTTGTGCCACCATTCTCAGCAACTCTCTTTTAACATTAAAAAAAGGGGGGTGGCTGGAGAGATGGTTCAGCTCAGCAGTTAAGGGCACCTCCTTTCAAAGCTGGATCTTCCGGGTTTGATTCCCCAGTACCCATGTAAAGCCAGACACACAAAGTGATGCATGGATCTGGAGTTTGTGTAGCAAAAAGCCCTGGAGCTCTCTCTCTCTTTCTCTCTCTTCCTATCTGCCTGCAAATAAATAAATAAATAAAAATATTTAACAATGTTTGTGAGTATGTATGTTCATGGATGAGTGCATGCCAGAGGTCATGTGCGTCTGAGCTTCCAGGATATTAATTCTCCCATCTCCCCATCGGCATGCTGCACAATTTCCAGGATTTTCAAGGTAAGGTTTTACTCTAGCCCAGGCTGACCTGAAATTCACTATGTAGTCTCAGGGTGGACTTGGACCCATGGCAATCCTCCTACCTCTGCCTCTCAAGTTCTGGGCCAGTTTTTTTTTTTTTTAAGTTGTATTTTGTATTCATTTTGAGAGAGAGAGAGAGAGAAAGAAAGAAAGAGAGAGAAAGAGAAAAGTAGAGAGAGAGAGAATGGGTGCACCAGGGCCTCCAGTTGCTGCAAACAAACTCCAGACACATGTGTCACCTTGCACATCTGGCTTACAGGGGTCCTGGGGAATCATGCCCGGGTCCTTAGGCTTTTCAGGCAAGTGCCTTACCCACTGAGCCATCTCTCCAGCCCCAGTTTCCAGTGTTTTCACAAGGGTGTCTGCGGGTCAAACTCTGGTACGCAGGCTGGAGCAGCAAATGCTTCCTCCACTGGCCCCGACTCCCCAGCCCAGAGTGTCTTTTGAGCAGCTGGCTGGTCCTCCAGCAGGCCCCGCTCGCTTCTCTACCTTCCGTTGTTGCTACTCATGTGCTTGCTTCTCTTTGCTTCCAGGCCCCTTTGGATCCCCTTTGGATTCCTCCCCAGGAGGTAACGGAAGCCAAGTCCCAGTGGTGGCAGTGGCAGGGACAGAGGTAGCCAGGGGTCTCCAGCTCCCCTGTGTCTGGTGAGCACTTCTGCTTACGGTTGGCTCACAGTACAGCTGGTATTGCCCAGGCCTTTGCCTTTTAACACAAATGCTGCTTTAAGATGTCTTTTGGGATTATTACATAAGCATGTCATGTTTTCTGCAGAGGGACACTTGCCTGTGACAGTCTGAGTAGGCCTTCCTCCATGTCCATATGTAAAGTCATGACCCCCGCCCCCCAGGACCTCTAAATGGACTGTGGAGACAGGGCCTTTACAGAGATAATTAAGTTCAAATGAGGTCATCAGGGTGGCTCTGATCCAACTGACCGGTGTCCTTCTAAGAAGAGATGAAGGCATGGATGCAGAGGAACGACCCTGTGGGGAGCCAGGGAAGAGAGCCAGCTGCTGGAGAAGGGGAGAGGCCTGGAGGGAGCAACCTCCAGACACCTTGATCTCTGCTGCCAGCCTTGCCAGAGTCCGTGTCTTGTTGACTGGCCTGTGGGTGTCGTCTTAGCAACCCTCACAAACCCAAACACCCCGTGAGCAAGCGAAGGAACTGTGGGCCCCTAGCGTCCTGCCCTCCAGAGGTTTCTATGAAGGACCTGGTTATGCTTTGTTTGTTTTTTAAATTTAAATTTTATTTTATTTGACAGAGAACTAGAAAGAGGCAAAGAAAGAGAGAGGGAGAGAGAGAGGGAGGATGGGCATGCCAGGGCCTTCAGCCACTGTAAATGAACTCTAGACGCATGCGCCACCTTGTGCATCTGGCTTACGTGGGTCCTGGGGAATTGAACCTGAGTTCTTTGGCTTTGCAGGTAAACGCCTTAACTACTAAGCCATCTCTCCAGCCCTGTGGTTTGTTTTGTGTCTGGCCAGGCAGGCAATGCAGAAAGGAAAGAACCTTCTAGGAGGTAGGTGGGGTGGGGGAGTCTTCCTAGGGCTCAGGTACTGCAGGCCCAGGCCAGGAATGGTTGTGTGCCAGGGCTTCCATGGAGAGCAAGGCTCAGAGCACCTGTCCCCCTGGGAGAAGGGCTGGAAGGACTGAGCTGGCTGACCGGATGGCCCTTTAGCAAATAAAAATGGACTAAAGTTCCCCAGGATATAGATGGCCTGAAACAGAACTTCAGGGCTGGAGAGATGGCTTAGCAGTTAAGGTACTTGCCTGTAAAGCCTAAGGGCCTGTGTTTGACTGTCCAGTCCTATGTAAGCCAGATGTACAAGGTGGTGCAAACTCACAAGGTCGCACATGTGTACAAGGTAGCACACACATCTGGAGTTCGATTGCAGTGGCTGGAGACCCTGGAGTGCTAACTCATTCTCTTATAAAAATAAAAAATAAAATAAAATAAAATAATAGCCAGACGTGGTGGCACACATCTTTAATCCCAGCACTTGGGAGGCAGAGGTAGGAGGATTGCTGAGAGTTCACGGCCACCCTAAGACTACATAATGAATTCCAGGTCAGCCTGAGCTACAGTGAGACCCTACCTCAGAAAAAATAATAAAAAAAAAAAACCCAAAAAGCCAAAACTAAAACATAAAGGGTTGGAGAGATGGCTTAGTGGTTCAGACACTTGCCTGCGAAGCCTAAGGTCCCAAGTTCAACTCCCCAGGACCCACATAAGCCAGATGCACAAGGGGGCGCATGCGTCTGGATTTATAAATAAAAATAAAGAACTTCAGAGAAGCTCTGGAGGGTTCTCTGCAGCGCGAACTAACTTGCAGAGGCCTGTGAGATGCCCAGCAGACAGGGAGCCTTGCCCTCCTTGCCCAGACAGGAAACTGAGATGGTGGCTGGTCCACACAGTTGATTGATGGCGAGAACCTTGCCCCCTGCAAATCCCCCAGTGACAGCAAATGCGTTTTTCCTTGTCCACCATGATCCCTCCCTCCCGCTGGTACTGTGCAGCTGTGCTCTGTACGCGACCTTTGGCGCCCTCCCAGGCCTAAACCATCGCAGCGAAAAAGAGGAACATACATAGATTAATTTTGCAAGTTTCCAGCGCCACCATCAGCCCAGCCCCACACAAGTGACCCAGATGGGGAAGGAAGGAGGTTAAAGGTCCCAGAATATTCCTCCTGGGGCATTTGTGAGAAACGAAGGCCTGGGTGGTATGTTCACACCATGCCCGTATGTGCCGCTGTGCGAACATGTGGCCCTTTCCAGAAACTTCTGGTGCCTTCCCAGCAGGGTTACTTTCAGTTTTGGCAAATCTTGACACGTGGGGTAGTTTGCAGCTTTCAAAATGCCTGAGCTGCTCAGAGCCCAGGGCAGCTGTTGGGAGCACAAAGCTTCTCATTTTACAGGAAAAGACACTGAGACGCCACGGTCCTTGTCCAGGACCCAGGCTAGCTCTGAGCCTGAGGCCCCCAGCTGGCAGGACCAGGAGCTTGGACTGTGGTTAACTGCTGCCTATCCTGATCAGGGCAACACTTTGTAGGGACAGGAAAGGCCCAGCTGAGGTTAGAGGTGGGCAGCCACCTGCCGTTTGACCTTCAGGTCCTCTCCTGCCCAGTTAACTTACCTTCTGAGAATTAGAGCTTTCTGGGCACAAGGATCTTCCTTACTCACCTCTGCGAACATTCCAGTACCACCTTCCTTCTCATTCTTGGCAGGAATCCCCTCACCACACAAGTATGACTTTAGTCAGAAGTTTTCTTTCTTCTCTGTTTGGTGTAGGAGGCCAGTGGTCCAAGTGCCACCCCTAACACGAAGACAACCGCAGTAACACTTGGTCAGGAGCCTGTGCCATGGCTGAGCCAGGTGCCCAGGCCAGGCCAACCTGCCCTGTTGCTGCTGTGTGTGTTGGCAGATAATGTGCAGAGCTGTGAGCCTGTTTCCTTAAGTGCAAAATGGGATGTCAACAGTCTCCCACCTTCTGACCTTGCTTTGGTGGGTGAAAAATTACCCAGGGCTAGAGAGATGGCTCAGTGGTTAAGGTGCTTGCCTGCGAAGCCTAAGGACCCAGGTTCAACTCTCCAGATCCCATGTAAGCAAGATGCACAAGGTGGTACATGTGTCTGGAGTTTGTTTGCAGCAGCTGGAGGCCCTGGCGCACCCATTCTCTCTCTCCCTCTTTCTCTCTTTCTCTGCCTCTATCTTTCTCAAATAAATGAATTAAAAAAGAAAATAGCTAAGAGTGGTGGCGCACACCTTTAAACCCAGCACTTGGGAGGCTGAGGTAGGAGGATCGCCATGAATTCGAGGACACCCTGAGACTATTGAGTGAATTCCAGGGTAGCCTGCGCTAGAGCAAGACCCTACCTTGAGGTAAAGCTCTCAGGATGCTGTTAGCTTTCCAAGGCCCTTTTGTTCTTTATTTTATTTTTCTGATTTTATTTATTTATTTATTAGAGACAGAGAGAAAGTGAGGATGGGTGCCCCAGGGCCTCTAGCCACTTGCAAACGAACTCCAGACGCATGTGCCACCATGTGCCTCTGGCTTACGTGGGACCTGGAGGGTCAAACCTGGGTCCTTGGCCTTCGCAGACAAGAGTCCGATCACTGGACAAAGTAGCGATTAAGGGGCCAGGAAGAGTCTAGACAACCAGGTACATTTTAATCAGTTTAAAAAGCTATTATTACTGGGTGTGGTGGCGTGCTCCTTTAATCCCAGCACTCAGGAGGCTGAGGTAGGAAGATCGCATGAATGGGAGCATCAGGGCCTCCAGCCACTGGAAAGGAACTCCAGATGCATACCTTGGGCATCTGGCTTACATGGGAATGGGGTTCCTTAGAATTCACAGGCAAGTGCTTAACTGCTAAGCCATCTCTCCAGCCCTGTTTTTTTTTTTTTTTTTTTTGAGGTAGGGTCTTGTCTCTTGCCTCTAGCCCAAGCTGACCTGAAATTCACTATGTATCTCAGGGTGACCCTGAACTCACTGCAATCCTCCTAGCTCTGCCTCCTGAGAGCTGGGATTAAAGGTATGCACCACCACGCCCGACGTAGAATTATGTTTTTGAGAAAAGCATTTTAAATTAAGAATATTCTTAAATGGATGTTCTGAATTTTCACCAGATGCCCTTGGATGTTCTTTCTCAAGGATTTTTGTTTTTGGGTTTACAGGTAACACTCAGCTAGCACACCTGCGGCTGCCTGTGGGAATCTATCTTTGAGCTGGATTAGCAAGAATGGTCACATAGGCCGGCAGGCTTTAGAACTATCCAATTTCCCTGAAGACTGCAGATCAGCCTGCTTTCCAAAATCAAGAGAACGCTGAGTAGGATAAGTGCACGCACTTTCATGTTGTGGGCTAATGAGTTCTTTCCATGGGGGGAAGGGAACTGGGACCTCAGGTTATCTCCAGTTTTTTTTTTTTAATTTTTATTAACATTTTCCATGATTATAAAAAAAAAATCCCATTGTAATTCCTTCTATCTCCAGTTTTTTTTTTTTTTTTTCGAGGTAGGATCTCACTCTGGTCCAGGCTGACCTGGAATTAACTCTGTCATCTCAGGGTGGCCTTGAACTCATGGCAATCCTCCTACCTCTACCTCCCAAGTACTGGGATTAAAGGCGTGCGCCACTACGCTCGGCCCTTTCTCCAGTTTTTTAAAAAATTTCTTTATTTGCAAGCTGAGGGGGGCGGGGCAGGAGAGGAAGAGAGAACATCAGAGCCTTTTTCTGTTGATTTGCGCATTTGGCTTTAAGTGGGTGCTGGAGGATCAAGCCCAGGCTATCAGGCTTTGCAAGCAAGTGCCTTTAACCACTGAGCTGTCTCTCCAGCTCTAAAACAGTGTTTTTTTTTGTTTTTTTGTTTTTTTTTTTTTTGAGATAGGGTTTCACTCTAGCTCAGGCTGACGTGGAATTCACTATGTAGTCTCAGGGTGGCCTCAAACTCACGATGATCCTCCTACCTCAGCCTCCTGTGTGCTGGGAACACACGGTTTTTAAAAAATATTTATTTATTTATTTATTTGAGAGAGAGAGAGCCACTGCAAATGAACTCTAGATGCATATGTTACCTTGTGCATCTGGCTTACGTGGGTCCTGGGGAATCAAACCTGGGTCCTTTGGATTTGTAGGCAAGTGCCTTAACTGCTCAGCCACCTCTCCAGGCCATACTCCATTAATTTTGCAAGCGAAGGAAAAAAAAAAAGCTGATATTGTGATACCTGAAGGGAGGGGCAGGATTGGGAAATCTATGCTTCTTAGCCAAAGAATCTTCTAAGTGTCAGTTTCAAGTTCCACCACTATCGTTGAACACTCCTTAATCTTGAGGAAATTAGGGTAGAGGTATGCTGCCTTTGCCATTGTGCCATGATGTCATCTACAAATGTGGCACCTCATTCATACCTCTCTTGGACACGTGTGGCCTCAGGCTGAACAGACTCGTATTAAGATATAGGCTGATCTGTCTTTGTAGCCTGGTGATAGATTAGTAGATGAGAACATGGATGATATGAAAGGATGGGGTGTCCTTGAGAGCCACGGAGCTTTGCTCAGCTCCTGGATGGGTT
This sequence comes from Jaculus jaculus, assembly GCF_020740685.1. NCBI lineage: Eukaryota > Metazoa > Chordata > Mammalia > Rodentia > Dipodidae > Jaculus > Jaculus jaculus. The sequence continues at coordinate 167,205,914 of NC_059106.1, forward strand.
GCCACTCAGGAAGTTCACAGCCACGCACAGCTTCCATGGAGCTAGTGACCTCTGGGTTCTTGTGAATTTCAGTAGCTGTGATCCAGGGAACACACATGGTGAGGTTTAGGCAGATTGTACAATGGAGTTTGTAGAGAGAACGTTTAAGAGAAGGAAAGAAAGCAGAGCCCTCCCACCAGGTGGCCAGGGCTTGGCCAGGTTTCTAGGGAAGGTACTCACTCCTTCAGGGAAAAAGAGATAGAGAGACCAAAGTCTCTCACAGGCTCAAGGACAGCTCTCTCCTTTATTGAAAGATAAAGCCAGCACTCAGGAGGCAGAGGTAGGAGGATTGTTGTGGGTTCAAGGCCACCCTGAGACTACATAGGGAATTCCAGGTCAGCCTGGGCTAGAAAACAAAACACAAAACAAAAACAAAGCAAGCAAGCAAACAAAAAAAGCAAATGTGGGCTGAAGAGATGGCTTAGCGGTTAAGCGCTTGCCTGTGGAGCCTAAGGACCCCGTTTCGAGGCTCGACTCCCCAGGACCCACGTTAGCCAGATGCACAAGTGGGCGCATGCGTCTGGAGTTCGTTTGCAGTGGCTGGAGGCCCTGGCACACCCATTCTCCCTCTCTCTATCTGCCTCTTTCTGTCCCTCTCTGTCTCTCTCAAATAAACAAACCAAAAAGAAAATTAAAAAAAAAAAGCAAACGTGAAGAGGCAGAAACAGACCCTCACATGAGGAGGGGTTCCAAAGCTGGAGATCCGCTGCCCCTGAGGGAGCCCCATGTTTCATTAAGTGAGGGAAGTCCCCCACTCAGAGTTCATGACTGTTCATCTTAAACAAAGATGAAGGCACTGGTTGGTCCAAGATGATACATCCAGCACAGCTCATGTTTCAGGCCAGCTCACCAGGGACACTCAGACTGGAAACTGTGTCCATGTGTCCTTTGTTTTCTGGGGAGCAGAGCCACCAAGTAAGCTGTCCTCTCTGACATCTTTGGTCACCATTTTGGAACACTTCAGTAAAAGAATATAGTTACCTACCAAGGGCCTTTTTATTCTGAGGCAATTTAGGGTTAACAGCTCACCCATAAAGTAAAAGGGAGGAATGTCCTTGAGCCAATTTATGTTGCTGGATTGTCCTTATCTCTTACAGTCTAAAGGAATTCCCTAGATTTTTTTTTTTTTTTTTTCTCAGGGTAGGGTCTCACTGTAGCCCAGGCTGACCTGGAATTCACTATGTAGTCTCAGGATGGCCTTGAACTCATGGTGATCCTCCTACCTCTGCCTCCCAAGTGCTGGATTAAAGGCATGTGTCACCATGACCTGCCTGTTTTTTTTTTTTTTTTAAATCTTTTTTATTATTTATTTTCAGAGAGAGAGAGAAACAATGGGTGTGCCAGGACCTTTAGCCACTGCATACGAACTCCAGATTCATGCGCCCCCTTGGCTACATGTACCAGGAATGCGGTGCTTACGTCACTGTGCATCTGGCTGTGTGGGACCTGGAGATCTGAACAGGAGTTCTGAGGCTTTGCAGGCAAGCGCTCCAACTGCTCAGCCATCCTTCCAGCCCTGGATCTGTTATTCATTAAACTCAACCGCAGTCTCTCTGATACCATCTAGGGGTATTGGGTTTGTTTTCTCTGCTGATTAAAAACTTAAAAGGCAAGCTGGGTGTGGTGGTGCACGCTTTTAATCCCAATTCCTCACCTGGAGGGACATTCATTTGCAGTGGCAAGAGACCCTGGGGTGACACTCCCCACAAATATAAAGGGAGAAGGACACACGGAGGTGACTGAGGCACATAAGTGACAAGACCCAAGGTTTTAAGTCTGAAGGTCAAAGCAAGGAATAAAGCAAAATATGAGAGGAGGCCAAAGTCAGAAGACAAGTCATTAGAGATAAATTCTACAGGGCATGATCTTCCTCTTCATCTGAAATGACACAGGGTCTAAGGTTTCTAAGGAACTTTTTTTTTTTTTTTTTTTTTGAGGTAGGGTCTCACTCTAGCCCAGGCTGACCTGGAATTCATTCTGTAGTCTCAGGGTGGCCTCGAACTCATGGCAATCCTTCTACCTCTGCCTCCTGAGTGCTGGGATTAAAGGTGTGCGCCACCACACCTGGCTTATTTGACCTATTTTGAAATATTTCTATACGCAGAGTACTGTTTCTGTGTAGG